>NW_008332217.1:391268-511042 GCF_000622305.1 Nannospalax galili | reverse complement strand
GCTTGCGTATAGGTTGGTACACCCATGTTGTGCAATTCCTGCAGAGATCAGAAGAGGGAATCGGATCCCCTGAAACTGGAATTATGGACAGCTGTTAGCAGTTAGTTCTCTTAACTGCTGAGCCATCTCGCCATCCTCCTTTTTTTTTTTATTTTTTTTTTTTTTTTTTTTTGATGACCTTGACATTTTGAGGTGTGCTGGTCAGGCCTTCTGAATGCTCCTTGGACGACTGGCTTGGTGTTTCTCAGAATTAGAACAGTGACGAGCAGAATTACAGCCACCATTTCATTACATCATATCCTGGGTACATCTTGTCATATGACTCCTTCCATGTTGACCTTGGTTGTGTGGTTAAAGGCCTCTTTCCTTTCCATAATGTTCTCTCTCTCTCTCTCTCTCTCTCTCTCTTTCTCTCTCTTTAGACAGAGTCTCATGTAATCCAGGCTGGCCTCAAACTTGCTTTGTACTCAAGGATGATCTTGAACCCCTGGTCCCCCTGCCTGCACCTCTAAGTTCTGGGATTACAGGTGTATACCATGACACCAAGTTTCTGGGTGCTGGGGATGGGACTTGGGGCTTTGGTCATATTAAGCAAGCATTCTACCAACTGAGCCACATCCCAGGCCCCTGTACTACATTCTTTGGCAGAAAGTCACTGTGCCTAGGCCACATCTGGGGAACAAGGAGCTAAGTTCCTCCCCCTCCAGGGCAGAACAGCTGTATAGGTTTGGAATTCTGTACAGGGGCGTTACATCTCCCTATGGATTTATTTGTTCTGTATGTTAGCATTGACAAGGGTCTTTCTTTTATACTTGGGGTTACACAGTGCTACCTACTTACTGCAAGTTGCTTCCACTGGGGCAGCTGGGAGCTCTTTGTGTCAGCTCGGGTGTCTGTTGGACGGCCATCATCCTGGGCTCTGCTGGTTTTATTACTCCCTTACTTTCTGGCACCGATGATGCTCCCAGCTCATCTTGTTTGAGTTCTGCTTAACTCCAGAAGCAGCCCTACCTTCATGCACCCTGGGTCTTTCTCTGAGATATTGGTATTAGAAATCAAGATGGGGTAATGGGGGTGTTCGTGGCTGCTGGGGTGGGGGGGTGTCTTTGCTTCTAGGCTCTCTTGAATTAACAGAGCAAGGGAACAAATGTGCATTCTTAGCAGTGTGTTGCTCATGTCTGTACACATTTGTGCACACACCCAGCTGAATCCAGAGTGGCTAGAAACAAGTTCATGTGCCTATCTCCAATTCTATTTTCTTTTGGTCTTTTTTGAGACAGCGTCTCCCTGTCACCCCAGCTGTCCTGGAACTCACTATGTAGACCAGGCTGGCCTTGAACTCACAGAGAACCGCCTGCTTGAGTGCTGGGATTAAGGGCGTGTACTACCACGCCCAGCTCTATTTGTTTTTATTTTAATTTGTGTATGAGTGTATTGCCTGCATGTACGTAAGTACACTACATGTGTGCAATGCCTGAGGAGGTCAGAAGAGAGGGTGTTGAATCCCCTGGAACTGGAGTTGTAGATGGTTGTTAGCCACCATGTGGGTGCTAGGATTCAAACCCTGGTCCCCTATAAGAAAAAGCAGTGCTCTTAACTGCTGAGCATCCCCCCCCCCCTTTAAAAATATTTTATTATCTCCAATTCTTTAAAAAATTAATTTTTTTCCCAATTGTGTTTGTGTGTGTGTGTGTGTGTGTGTGTGTGTGTGTGTGTGTGTGTGTGTTCAGAGGACATCTTCTGCCCTTCCTCTCATTCAGGAAGTGACATAGGTGTTCACACCCCTGGTGGGACTTGGTAAGCTGTGCAGGGCTGCCTCAGGGTGGGCCAGGAATTTGGAAGCATTGCCTTTCCCGGTTTCCTGGTTTCAGTGCAGTTGGACTTCCTGTTCTGCTGGCTTCAGCACTGTTCAGGTGTGGGAGCTTGGCTTTGCTGGGAATCCACAAGGGGAGGCTGCTATGCTTCCCACAACTTTCCTGTAGACACCCTTGGGTGTCTGTCCTTGGGGGGGAGGGAGAGGGTGTCTGCTGTGGCTGCTTCTATTTCTAAGACATCTCAAAAAAAAAGATTTTCTTTTGGATTTATTTATTTTTTATATGTGTGAGTGTTTTACCTGCATGGGTGTAAGTGTACCTTTGTGTGCCATGCCCACAGAGGCTAGAAGAGGGCGTCAAATCCCCTGGAACTGGAGTTATAGATAGGTTTTCACCACTGTAGGTGTTAAGAACTGAACTTGGGTCCTCTGTGAGAACAGCCAGTGAACCATCTTTCAAGCCCCTTAAAAAAATTTTTTTTTTTTTTTTTCGGTCTTTTTGAAATGGGGTCTTCCTATAGCCCCAGCTGGCCTGAAACTCACTATGTAGACCAGGCTGGCCTTGAATTCACAGGGATCCACCTGCCTCTGCCTCCCAAGTGCTGGGACTACAGGCATACGCCACCACACCTAGCTTATTTTTTATTTTTAATTATGTGGCTATGTGTGCGCCTGTGCATGGATATGTACCACATGGGTTCAGGTGCCCTTAGATGCCAAGGCATCGGATTTCCCAGGAGCTGAGAATTGAGGTCCTCTGAAAGAGCAACAAGTGCTCTTAACTGCTGAACCCTTATCTCTCTAGCCCAAATGCTTTTTAAATTTCTTTTTATAATAGACTTTAATTTCTTTTTATTATTTTTATTGTATGTGTATTCGTGTATTGCCTGCATGTAGGTAAGTGCACCCATGTTGCGCAATGCCCAAAGAGGTCAGAAGAGGGTGTCAGATCCCCTGGAACTGGAGTTATGAACAGTTGTTAGCTGCCATGTGGGTGCTGGGAATCAAGCCTGGGTATTCTGTAAGAGCAGCCGGTGCTCTAACCACTGAACTATCTCTCCAGCCCCCTAAATTTTTTTCTTAAAATAGATTTGATGCTAAATTAAAGCAGCTCATTCAACACCATTTTGGTTCTTCATAGTTCAAATGGTGGGATCTTGTTACCTTGACCACTTTAAAGTGCTGTACAGAGAGAACCAGTCCTGTGTTCCATGATTCACATTGCCATTGTTCCAAGTCAGCAAAGCATCTTTGACTGTCCAGAGTAATCAGCCTTTGTGAAAAGCTGAGGAAAAGTCTGGGAGATTTCAGTTAACTGTGAAGGCTGGAATTGTCCTGCTTCAAATTTTTGCTTGAATTTTAAATAGTCTCTTCTGTCAAAATATTTTATCCACTGCTGTGGACAGTTCACCTTGAACCCATACTCAGCTTGGAGTCTGGTTCTGTGGAGTCGCCTGCATAAGGCGATTCTCATCTTGAAACTGCTGGCCTTGGATTGACCCTTCTGGCCCACTGTTTGCCATCTTTTTTGTTTTTCTTTCTTGACAGGGTCTCACTATATAGAAAGAGCTGACCTTGAACTCACAGAGATCAACCTGCCTTTGCCTCTTGAGCACTGGTAAGACACAAAGACACAAAGGTGTGTCTTACCATCCCTGCCAGTTTTTCCTCTTTTGAGACAGAGTCTCATGTAGCCCAAGCTGGCCTTGACCTTAATGTGTAACCAAGGCTGGCCTTGAACTCAGTGATCCTCCTGCTTCCTGATCCCACGTGCTGGGATCACAGGTGTGCACCAGCATGTGCAGACCACTTTCCGGCAAAGTTATCAGAGGGTCACTCATATCTTATGGCTTGGAGTTAGAATCCTGGGTCACGGAGGTTCAGAAAACTGAAGTGTACGTGGCCAAAATGTGACATTGTGGTGTCATTGTGGTGTCCTGGGACTGGGACTTGTGATCAGGCTCAGTGAACACTGCTTTTCTTGTGTTTTGTGGTGCTTAGTGCTTCTGTGCCCTGAAGACACTGTCCTGTCTTAAAAACCATTAATTAATTGACAGAGAACTGAGAGCGCATGCATGCATTTACTGT
The DNA here is from genome assembly GCF_000622305.1 of Nannospalax galili. Taxonomy (NCBI): domain Eukaryota; kingdom Metazoa; phylum Chordata; class Mammalia; order Rodentia; family Spalacidae; genus Nannospalax; species Nannospalax galili. Next base: position 507,141 of record NW_008332217.1, on the reverse strand, counting down.
ACATGTGCCCTGTCTGGGTTTTTGGTTTTGAGCACTAGAGGTTGGCTCAGGTTCATTGGGGCAGGAATGGGAGGGAGCAGAAGCAAAGTGGCCAGATGTCTCCTGGAGCCAACCTGAAGGCTGTCTGTGGGTTGGGAGTGGATTACTCGCAGCCTCCTGGGGAACAGGGCAGAGTCCATGTGTCATGGCTGTTCTTTGGCTGCTGTCTGGACACCTGGACCCACCCTCACTGCCTCCATGAGAAAGCGAAAATTCTTTAGGAGATGAGGTGACTGCCCTCTTGAGTTCAGGACATCATTCTGAACTTGGCAGAAAACAAGAGCTGATCCAATTTTCTTAGGAAACTCATATAGTAATTGGTGGAATGTTGATTGATGAAGCCTAGGGACTCACACATTATAGGCAAGTGCTCTACTACTTAGCCACAACCCCAGCAAACAATTAAAAATGTATTTTATGATTTTTATGTTTATGTGTATATGTCTGTGTATGTGTGTGTGTATGTGTGTGTATATGTGTGCACATGTCCCAGTGTATTTGTGGAGGTCAGAGGACAACTTTGGGAATGGTCTTTTTCCTTCTACTGTGTGGGTCCTGGGTCAGGTCAGCAGGCTTAGCAGCAGGCACCCTTAACCCACCAGGCCATCTCACTGGCCCCAACTCAGAATTTTTTAATTGTTTTTGGACCCCTAGTGTCTTAGTCTGTTTCTTCATTGTTGTGACAAAACACTCTGACCACTACCAAGTTGGGGGAGGAAAGGATTTATTTAGCTTACATCTTCCAGGTTGCAGCTCATCAGGGAGCCCAAGGTAGGAACTCAGGGCAGGAACCTGGAGGCAGGAGCTGGAGCACAGGCCATGGAGGAACACTGCCCACTGGCTTGCTCCCCTGGCCCCTGCTCAGCCTGCTTTCTTATGCAACACAGGCCCACCTGCCCAGGGGTGGCACCACCCACAGTGGGCTGGGCCCTCCCACATCAGTCATCAAGAAGATGCCCCTCAGACATGGCCACAGGCCAGTCCAATAGAGGCAATTCCCCAATTGAGGCACCCTCAACCCAGGTGTGTCAAGTTGACACTAAAGCTATCCAGCACACCTAGTCCACAGGACCTTTGAAGTTCTCTGGGTCTCAATCAGCACTCCGTCTTCCCATGTGCTTGCTTACTAATGGGGTAATTCCAGAGCCCATTACCCTCTTCCCCACGGTCAGGCTTGGCATTTTCCGGAGTGCTCGCTTCTCAAGATGTCAGGGTGACATTTATGTCCAAGGGTGACAGTTTGAGGAAAGGTATTCAAGCATAAACTGCAAACGCCAAAGATATCAGATGTGCTAGCACAATTCTATGTTATGCACACATCAGTGTTATGATGTGTGTTTCCCATCTCAGAGTTGAAGAAACTGAGGCTCACCATGGATAAATGGGGTAGCCTAGTAGGCGCTGGGGTCAGGCTTCGTCTTTGACTTTTAAACCTTTGTGCTTCACTGTGAGCTATGTGCATAGGGTTCCAAGTCACATTCCTGCAGGATCAGCAGGTAGACCCCTGGTAGTTGCTGGCAAAGTGGATAGTGAGAGGTTTTGCATAGGGAGGGGCTTCCACTTCTGCTGTTAGCCCCAGGAACTGGCAGCCCCAGCTGCCTGCCAGGATGTCTCATCTCTTGTGACAGTGCCTGATTTAGGCATGGACCAGTTTTCTCAGAGACCATGTTATGTATGAACCCAGCGAGGAACACTAAGGGGTCACAAGTGACCCAGGGCTGTCATTGTGCATTCTCTGTGTAAGACTGGTCACAGCGTGCTTTGTAGGATTTGGGCCACAACTGTGCTTGAGTCAGAACAAGGCCCTGAAAGACAGACTCAAGCCTAAAAAGCAATGGACTTTGACTCAAGCTCACACCCCCATCTGGAAGAGCCCTGGTGGGGCCATTTGCATCTTGATCCTGCTGAGTGTATGTTTTGCAGTAATAATGGTGGTGTGGTGTTTGACTACCAGGCTGCCAAAGCCTGCCAGCATTTCAAAAACTGTCTGTGTCGTGTCACCAAGCACAAGAGAAACCAGGCACAGATGTAGCGGAAGCCCAAGATATTAAAATCCTGAACAGTGTCGTTCGCAAGGCTTGCCTGGATATGGATATGTTTACAGAGCCAGGAAGTCAGAGAATATACAATTATAGCAATTTGCTAACCAGCCCCAGACCTTAATCAGCACAGGATCGGATTCTCTGTGTTGTATGTAAATTAACTCTTACAAAGATTGTGAGGAAGGCCGTGAGGTAAAAGACCTGTCAATTTTCAAGGAAACGCTAAGAAAATAGAACCATCAATATTTTTAAACCATGGCCAGCAGTAGTGCTGAGTTTTCTTTCAAGAAACGAGCGATGGTAGTTTTAATTGTCTTGACTCTTTGACATTTCAGAACAATCCAGAGAGGGTGGGAAGAATGGATGTAGGAGTTAGAAAACCACCAGATTGCTCCTCTCCTAACGAGTTCTAAGAGATCCCCAGTTCTCAGATTCCATCTGACATGGCTTTCCTGACCAGAGAGTGCCCATTTTTTCTTGTGCGAGATTCTCTGGGAATAGCCATATAGTTTCTGTGTGCGTGCTTGTATGTTCTGTGTGTATACATGTTTGTATTGATGTGTGCATGTGCATGTGGAAGCCAGAGGGAAACATCAGGTGCCATCTTAAATTACTCTCTGCTTTTTTATTATTTTGATTTTTCTGACTTATTTATTTTTATTTTATATGTATGAGTGTTTTGCCTGCATGTGTGTACACGCATGTATACAATACCCATGGAGCCCAGTAGAAGAGGTCAGAGCCCCTGGAACTGGAGTTACAGACGGTTGTTAGCTGCCATGTGGGCGCTAAGAACTGAATCCTGGTCTTCTGCAAGAGCAGCCAGTGCTCTTAACCGCTGAGCCATCGCTCCAGCCCTAATTCCTTTGTTGTTAATTAACTTTTGTGTGTGTGGTACTGAGTGTGGAAGTAGCTTCACGAAGGCCAGGCAGGTGCTCTGCCACTGAGCTACTTTCCCAACATATTGTGCTAGATCCCTTTAAAATTTATTTTTACATTTATTTATTTATTTATTTAATTTATTTATTTGGTCTTTTTGAGACAGGGTCTCCTTCCAGCTGGCCTGGAACTCACTATATAGACCAGGCTGGCCTTGAACTCAGAGATGGAGACAGAGGGCTCTTGCTGAGACATACATTGGCTTGGGTCTCACTTCACTACCTTCCTTCCTTCCTTCCTTCCTTCCTTCCTCCCTCCCTCCCTCCCTCCCGCCCTCCCGCTCTCTCTCTCTCTCTCTTTCTTTCTTCTTTCTTTCTTGTGTGTGTGTGTGTGTGTGTGTGTGTGTGTGTGTGTGTGTGTGTGTGTGTGTGGCTGTGGCTGTGGCTGTGTAAATGTACGCCATGTGTGTCTGGGTACCCATAGTGATCAGAAGAGGGTGTCAGGTCCTCTTGAGCTGCTGGGAACAGAACTCTGGTCCTCTACAAGAGCAGCGGCACTCCTTTTTAAAAATTTTTTTTACGGGGCTGGAGAGATGGCTCAGCAGTTACGAGCACTGACTGCTCTTGAAGAGGACCCAGATTCGATTCCCAGGACCCACATGGTGGCTAACAACCATCCTTAACTCCAGTTCCAGGGCAATCCAATGCTCTCTTCTGACCTTGGCAGTGTTGCACGGCACAGGTGCACTTACACACATGCAGACAATACACTCATATACATACATAAAATAAAAATAATAAGTAGCCAGGCGTGGTGGCATATGCCTTTAATCCCAGCACTTGGGAGGCAGAGGCAGGTGGATCTCTGTGAGTTCAAGGCCAGCCTGGTCTACATAGTGAGTTCCAGGCCAGCTGGGGCTACAGGGAGACCCTGTCTCAAAAAATAAAAATAATATTTAAAATTTTTTTACTTACTATTTTTATGTGTATGAGTGTATTCCCTGCACGTGTATAAGTGCACCCGTGTCATGCAGAGCTGCACACTCTTAATCACTCTCTCTAGCAAGAGCAGCTAGTGCTGATCCATCTCTCTGGCCCCTCATGAATTCAGTTTTTCAGACAACCTTTCACTATGTTACCCAGACTTGCTTCAAACTCCTTGGCTCTGCTGATCCTTCCTCTTTCCTCTCCCAAGAAGCTGGGAATACAGATGTGGATTCTTTTGCTTGTTTTTTTTTTTTTTTTTGAGATAGGGTCTCCAGTAGTTCCAGCCAGCCTGGAACTCCCTAAGTAGACCAAGTTGGCCTAGATCTATTAGAGATCTGCCTGCCTCTGCCTCCTGAGTGTTGGGATTAAAGGCATGTGCTACCATGCCCAGTATGCAGCAGGTTAGACATGCTCATATCTCATTGTAGGAATGAGTGCAATGTTATAGGCCCCTCCACCTCTTGTGACAACACCTCCCCTACCAGCCCCATGCTTTCTTGGGAACCTGGAGATCCAGATGTCAAAGGTTTTAAAGACATTCCTTATAAAGGAAATAGAATTTACATATTATCCAATTCTTGCTGTAATAATGTACAGTTCAAAGGAGTTTCTTTTAAAAAATATTTATTATTTTTATTTTATGTGTATGAGTGTATTGCCTGCATGTATGTAAGTGCACCCGTGAAGTGCAATGCCGTGGAGATCAGAAGAGGGCTTTGGATTCCCCTGGAATTGGAGTTAAGGATGGTTCATAGCCTCCATGTGGGTGCTGGGAATTGAACACAAGTCTGCTGCAAGAGCAGTCAGTGCTCTTAACCGCTGAGCTATCTCTTCAGCTCCTTGTTTATATTTTTGACATGGAGCTTTGCTTTGTAGCCCAGGCTGGCCTAGAACTCATGATCCTCCTGCCTCAGCATCTTGGTGGAATTGCAGGTGTACACTACTGTGCCCAGCATCAGTGTTGCTGGCTTAAAAAAAATTATCAATTCATTTTTGTGTGTTCATTTGTGCACCTGTATGTGCGAATATGTATTTGAATCTGTGCACCTATACTAGAGGTCAGTGTCGAGTGTCTTACTCAATCACCCTCCACTTTATTTTTAAGAAACAATTTATTTTATTTATTATTTTTATTATTTTATGTGTATGAGTGTATTGCCTGCATGTATATGAGTGCACCCGTGTTGTGCAATGCCGCAGGGGTCAGAAGAGGGCTTTGGATTCCCCTGGAACTGGATGTGGGTGCTGGGAATCGAACCCGGGTCCTCTGCAAGAGCAGTCACTGCTCTCAACCGCTGAGCCATGTCTCCAGCCCCCACTTTATTTTTTGAGACTAAGTCTCAGCCTTGGTGTCAGCCTTTTGTTTGGGTGGATGTATCATATTTTGTTTGTCCCTTTGTCATCTACTTTTTTTTTTTTTTTATTTTGAGATGGTTCTCCTTGTGGCCCCAGCTGGCCTGGAACTCACCATGTAGACCAGGCTGGCCTCTATCTCACAGAGATCTGCCTGCTTCTGCCTCCTGAGTGCTGGACTCAAAGGTGTGCACCACCACCACGCCTGGCCCTCTACTTTCATTACGTGCAATTCTGTGTGAACATTCCCGGATTGAGTGTGTCGCAAGTGTGCGTGTTGACCCATGTTTTCGTTTCTCTTGGGTGCAGACCTGGAGTTGTGGAATGTGGATGGCAGCTTTTGTTTTAACCGGCCTGGTGTGTATTGGCACAGGCTCCACCTCACCCTCCGAGATTGTGATTCATCGCAGTCCAATAAAAAAAATCTTGAGGTGTTGGCCCTGGCCTGTCTTGCTCCCCTCTTCCCTCTCTTTCTCTTCTCTCTACTCCATTCATATTTGACCTTGCAGATCAACTCTGAGAGCCATTTCTGGCCACAGGGCCCTTGCACATATCTGGAACATCCCCTCTCCTTATCTTCTACCTTTTTTTTTTCCTCCAAGTTACATTTATTTGTTTGTTTGTTTGTTTATGTGTGTGTACATGTGTCATGGGGCATGTCTTGATGTTGCCATTCACTTATGAGCCCTGGAGATTGAACTTAGGTGGTCAAGCTTCCTGGCAAGTGCCTTTATCCACTGAGCCATCTAGCTGGCCCTTCCAGTTTTAAGCTTCCAGTAGAGACTGGGTCCTGCCTTTTGTTGCTGTCATGTCTGTTCTCATCCAAGCCCAGTGGACTTTGTCTGCTGACTTCTGCCCTAGAGCATGGAGCAAAAGCAGCCTTTTGGTGGAGGGGACGCCTTCTTTTCTAGCAAGATCTAGAGCCTGGAGTAATTACCCTGCATAAATATCTTTTCTGCAGCTGTGCGGGGTGGCGCAAGCCTTTAATCCCAGCACATAGGAGGCAGAGGCAGGCAGATCTCTGTGAGTTCAAGGCCAGCCTGGTCCACATAGTGAGTTCCAAGACAGTTGGAGCTACAGGGAGACCCTGTCTCAAAAAAAAGACCAGAAAAAAAAAAAAAAAGGTATCTGTTCTCTGAAGACTGTGGCCTCTCACTGTTTGCTGTTTCTCTCGGGTGTCAGTGTTCTTTGCCATTGCCTCCTCTCTGATTTCTTTCCTGCATTTCACTAAAATGCAAACCCAAGTGTCCCTTTCTCCTGCTTTAAATTCTAGGGACCCTTTAAGGTGAGGGCCTGGAGCAGGAATGTAAATATCCTTTGTGCGCCACCCCCCCCACTGTCCCTCCTGAAGACTCTCTCTTGTGCAGCTTGCCTGGCCACCTGCTGGTTCTGCTCCTCCCTGGCCCTCTGTTTTATTCTTTACAAGCCGCTTTTCAGAGGATTGCCTTTCCCTTGCCTCACCCTCATCCCCAGAGACCCAGGTCCTCCTCCTCTTCCCAAGCCCTTTGTTTACACCTAGCCTGGGGGTGTGACTGTAGTGGAGCAGATGTTTAGCTTTAGTGTCCTGGGTTCGATCCTTACCCCTGTAAGACAAGCAAACAACCCCCCCCCACCCCGCCCAGCATAAACAAGGTCCAAACAGTGGACTCTTGTAGGCTCCAAAGTCAAAGCTGCCTTTGACTGTCCCTTAAATCTACCCACAAAAGGAATCAGCTTTGATCCGAAATTCAAGTGCAGTTAAAGATTTGAGAATTTTCAAGCTGGAAGGCAGACTGAAAGAGTCCAAATGCACATTCTTCTCAGTGTGGGTTGGACCCAGCTACCATGCCTCAGGCACATGGGATGGGTGGGTGCTTTCTGGTGTCCTGTTTGCCTGCTGGGCTAGTTCCCTTGTCTTATTAGCTGACTGCAGTCCATGCCCCTGGTATGGTAGCCTCTACTTATCTGTGGCTGTTCAGATTCACAAAAGCAGAGTCAAATTTTTCTTCCTCAGTGGCCCAAGCTCTGTTTTGATTGCCCAGTGGCTCTATAGGGTAGGTGCTTGTATAATGGGCAGCACAGGGCAGACTGATGCAGTGTAGGAAGCTGTGGCCTCCAGGGATTGATTAATGGATTTATTGTAAGCACCAGTACTAGGCTACTGGGCATGCAGGTAGAAACAAGGTCTCAGGTCTCCTGCCTCTGCCTGCCTATAAATGACACTTGTGTTGGGAGTTTTTGGTTTGCCTGGTCAGTCCCTGCCTGTTTTGGAGAAGCCGTGCGATGTTAGCCTCTTTTCCTATCTTCCCAAGTTGGCATGGCTTACTGCCTTTTTGTCCAGCATCTGGGAACTAACTGGCTCAAGGACAGGCAGGGAGAGCCTGGCCATCCTGTCATCTGCCTCCAGACAGTTCTATGGTCTTTTGCCAGATGACCAGTGTTCACAGTTTGATATGACCAGTGGTCAGTGATATTCCTCCAGGGCTGGGGGCTGGGAGTACATTCAGTGACTGCTTGCCTAGTATTGCAAGACCCTGGTACCATTCCCAGCATTTAAACACACAGCCAGCCAGACAGACACACACACACAACACAAAGCTCCTACAGTTTGATATGACCAGTGGTCGGTGATACCCCACCAGGGCTGGGGGCTGGAAATACATTCAGTGACTGCTTGCCTAGCGTTGTAAGACCCTGGGTACCATTCCCAGTGTTTAGACTCTCTCTCTCTCTCTCTCTCTCTCTCTCTCTCTCTCTCTTGCGCGCGCGCGCGCACACACACACACACACACACACATATACACAGCTCCTATGATAAGGATATTCTTTTTAGAACATGGCCATCCTATGAAATCATGCAGTTTTTCTGTTTGCCCTTCATTTCCTGCCTAGCCTCGGATTTTTAGGGTTTGACTGAATGATCTAAAAGTTAAATACACTGGAGGCCTCAGCAGACAGGGAAGCTAGAGTTCCACCCAGTGGGGCAGCCTGGAGAATTGATCCCTAATGAGAACTGATCCCTAATGAGCCCCCATGTGGCCTGTTCCTATGATTTTGTTTTATTTCTATTTTTGGCTTTTGAGATAGGGTCTTGTTCTGTAACCCAGACTGGTCCAAAACTTGTTTTCTCTCCTATGCTGGCCTCAAACTCATGAGAATCCTCTTGCCCTTGTCTCTGTACTGCTGGGATTACAGATATATGCCACCATGCCTAGCTAAAAAAAAATTACGTGTATATGTGTGTGTATGTTCTGTTCATGTGAATTCAGGTGCCTGTGGAGACCAGAGCCATCAGATCCTCTAAATCAGGAGCTATAGGCAGTGCTGAGCTGCCCAGTGTGGGTGCTGGGACCTGAAACTCAGGTCTTCTAGAAGAGCAGCAAGCGCTCCTAACTACCAAGCCATCTTTTATTTTTCAAAGAGAAGCTAGAGACATGGTCCAGATTTTGCTATTTTTAAAAACATTGATAACTTATTGCAGGTTTTATAAGCAGTACCCAGCTATTGGTGGGCTGGACTGAGCAGACCATGTCTGGCCTGACAGTAGTATCATTTCCCTTTTCCTGATCTGGTCTGATCACCTTCAGAATCTTTAAAAAATATATTTTATTTATTATTTCTCTCTCTCTCTTTCTTTCTTTTTTTTTTTTCTTTCTTTTCTTTTGGTCTTTTTTGAGACAGGGTCTCCCTGTAGCCCCAGCTGTCCTGGAACTCACTGTGTAGACCAGGCTGGCCTTGAACTCACAAAGATACGCCTGCCTCTGCCTCCCGAGTGCTGGAACTACAGGCGTGTGCCACCACGCCTGGCTCTTTCTTTCTTTTTTGGTCTTTTTGAGACAGAGTCTCCCTGTAGCCCTAACTGGACTGGAACTCGCTATGGAGACCAGGCTGGCCTTGAATTTACAGAGATCCACCTGCCTCTGCCTCCTGAGTGCGGGGATTAAAGGCATGCACTACCACGCCTGGCTAATATTTTTCTTTTATGTGTATGAGCGTATTGACTGCATGTATGTAAGTGCATCTGTGTTGTGCATTGCCCACAGAGGTGTTATGGATGGTGGTTTGTCGCCATGTGGGTGCTTGGAACGGACACCTGGGTCCTCTGCAAGAGCAATCAGTGCTCTTAACCACTGAGCCATCTCTAGTTCTACTTTCAAGATCTTAAGTCTCTCCCAGCAGCTGTGAGTGGACTCTTCCCAGTCTTTTACCTGGCTTTATCATGACTCCAGCTCCTACTGATCTCCCACAAATTCCTGCTCCATCCTGCTGTTAGGGGATTGTTCAAACAAACTGCTAAATTGGACACGGTGGTACAGGACTAAAATCCTAGCACTCTGAAGACTGAGGCAGGAGGATCATAGGTTCAAGGCTAAGCCTGGGCTGCATAAGGAGACCCTGCATTTAAGAAACAACAAGCCAGGTTCCTATTTTGGGGTTGGTGAAAACTGAGGGACTGTTGTATAACAAAGCGTCTTTAAAATCTGGGTTCAGTCAGGCATTGTGGTCCATCCCTGTAATCCCAGCACTTGGGAGGTGGATGCAGTAGGATCTCAAGTTCTAGGCTAGCCTGGGGTATAGGGCGAGTTTGAGACTGGCCTGGGATACACGAAATACTGTCTCAAAAAAAAAAGAATTAAAAATCTAGACTCATTTTCAGTGTGGGGGTTGGACTGCAGTCTGTCAGGAGAACTAGCCAGAAGCTGGAAAGGACAGCTGGAACCCTCTCTTGTCAGTAGAGGGGAGATGAACTTGAAATGTGATATTTTACTTTCCCCTTATGTCTGAGCTGTTGAATGCTGCAGGCATATAGACCAGTTCCATTGTAACAAACCTAGCTTTGCATTGTGGGGGCTTCACACTGCAGAGGCCTCATGCTGCTGGGACTTCACTGTGCAGGGGCCTCACACTGCAGGGGCCTCACACTGCAGGGACCTCACACTGCTAGGGTCCTCAAGCTGCAGGGGCCTCACGCTGCAGGGGCTTCATGCTGGGGCCTCACGCTGCTGGGGTGCCCAGAGGAACCCCGTGAATCTGCTTTTCTGAATCTTGCTTTCCGTTCAGCACGTGTCCACAGCAGGGATGGCCTGTGGAGACCTGCTTAGAGTTCTCACTAGTTTCCTAATCTTAGGGAGGCATTTTAGGTCAGAAGCCAGAGTGGCTAAGGCCTATTGCAAGAGGAGTTTCCTGTTCTTGGGTCCCTTTTGTGCTCCCTTGTGAAAGTGTTTGTATGTTGAGTTGCCTTCTTCCTTTGCAGAAAGGAACTCTTAATTCTGGGCAAACCAAACCAAACTGTACTTTCCTGTGAGCCAGACTGGCATAGCCCATAGTTGTTCGTATCTGTCTTTTTTTTTTTAATTTTTATTTTTTGTGTAAGAGTGTATTGCCTGTGTGTATGTGAGTGCACCCGTGTCATGCAGTGCCACTGAGGTCAGAAGAGGGCTTTGGAGTCCCCTGGAACTGGAATTAAGGATGGTTCGTAGCTGCCATGTGGGTGCTTGGAATCGAACCCAGATCCTCTGTAAGAGCAGTCAGTGCTCTTAACTGCTGGGCCATCTCTCCAGCCTATCTTTCTTTTTCACTTAGGTTTACATATTTTGTTCTTATTATTTCTAATTATGTGTATGTGTGTGCCTGAGTGTAGGTGTATATGAGTGCAGTGCCCTGTAAGGCCAGAAGAGGGTATCAGATCCCCTGGAGCTGGAGTACTGGTTGTTAGCGTACCATGTGCATGTCTGGTGCCTACAGAGGCCAGAAGCAGGAGTTGGATCCCCTGGAACTGAAGTCATAGGCAGTTGTAAGCTGCCATGGCGGTGCTGGAACTGAACTGAGGCTATGTGCAAGAGCATCAAGTGCTGTTCACTTCCAGGCCATCTCTCCAGCCCACCATCTCAGACATTTTTAACCCTGGCTTGTCACTGTTCCTGGTGAGACAGGCATCTTGCAGGCAGGCACCCGTTAGCCTGGCTGTGTGCCCAGCACTGTGCCACTGTGAAGGGGGCACCCAGAAACCGAGCTCATAATTTGGAGGTGACTGAGCAAATGAGCCACAGAGGGAGCAAGCACCTGAGAGTCCAGTTAGGGGTGGCTGTCATGGAGAGCACTCCCACAGCTGCAGGATTTGTGACGAGGAAGCTGGGACTGGGGTGTCAGAGGAAGTTCCACCGAGAAGTGACATTGAGCCAAAAACTGAAGTTGCCCAAGGTGGAAAATATTGGACACAGAACATTCTAGGTGGAGAGAGGGGCCAGCTGAGTGCAGATGAAGAGTGTCTAAGGAGCAGGAAAGGAGGAGGTCATGGTGGCTGGAGTGAGGGAATCAGGGACACAGTTGAACAAGCCCCATCATGGCGTGGGGAGTGTGGGGGAATGCATAGACAGGGCTCTGTAGCTCTGACTGGCCTAGGACTCCTTATATAGCCCAGGATGGCCCTGAATTCATGATCTTCCTGCTTCAACCTCCTGAATGCTGGGGTTATAGGTGTGAGCCACCACTCTGGCTTTGGGTTTGGCATTTTCAGTGTATAATTAGAACTCTGGTTAAGGTCACACAGCTGGCTGAGACAGGACTTGGCTCTGGCCATCTCTCTTCCAGGCTCTATGAACCTCTTGTGCCTTGGGGGGAGAGGGTGTTGGGAGGAATGGGCATGGAGGAGTGTTGGTTGAAGGGCAGGGCTGGGATTGTGGAGACCTGGAGAGTTTTCTGCTCTGCTCAGATATCAAATCCTGAGACCTGGAGGGGTTTTGAGCCTGTCTTTGTTGAACTGTGCCAGCCAGAGAGGTTTTACTTGAAGAGGCAGGGTGTTGCAAACCACAGCCAGGGTACAAAGCGGTTTGGGGAAACTGGTTTGAGGTTTCTGGGTCTTTCCCCTGACTCCCCCATAAGAGGGGATAGTGACAGCGGTGACGTATTATGCTCAGATCTGGCGGGCATGGTCCAGTGTGCACACATTGAGTCATTTCATCCTAACCATCCATTTAGAAAGATTCTAATAGCCACAGCTGAACCCAGTGGTGCTAAGAGAGGCCAAGTGGCTTGCTCAAAGGCATGCAGCAGACAGTGTCAGACAGCCCTTGGATTCACAGTGGTGTCAAGCTGCAGAGCCTACACACCCAGCAGTGCTATGATGGTATTGCTGTGTGATACTGGTGGAGATCAGCCAGTGGCACCCAGAACCTCAGCAGACTTGGCAGACTCGATTGGACTGGGCAGTTGAGGGTTTTAGGGTGGCATGCTGCTGCAGTGGAGGCAGGTATGGTCTCCGTGACTTCAGCCTTTGCTGCTTTAAGCCTGTCCTTTAAAGTGGGAACCCATACCTCTGACCCAGTCTCACGCAATTACGTCTCACCAGGGAGTGCATACAAGCTAAGTGCTCTGCCACTAAGCCGCACCTCCCCAACTCTGAGAGCTCAGATGACATAGGGAAATAGTTCCCTGACCATGCCCTCTGCCCTAGCTGACATTTCACAAACTCCTGGTCTTTCTCCTGTTTGCCTTTTACCCTTCTGTAATCAGTCTTTAAGGCAATCCGGGATTCCTAGCTAGTTTACCAAGGGGCTTTGTCCTCTGGGTCTCAGTTTCCTAATCTATAAATTGGGCATTCTCAGAACCTTCCATCTTGGGAATTGGTGGTGAGTTGGAAAGAAACAGACATTTATCTTTGGCACAATGCCTCCAGGCAGTAAGTGGTCAGTTGGGTTGCCGCAGCTACCAATGTATGTTTCTGACTGCACTCCCAAGAGGACGGGGGCTGTCCCTGAAAGTTTTCTTGATAGCCCAAATGTCTGGGAGGCCCTTAGTGATGGTTTACGGGCAGACTGGCTCCATTGTTTCCTTCTCTTTGAAATCTGAAGTCAGCTGTCAGCTGAATGGAGGAAGCTTTGGTCTGATGAATTCACCAGCTGCTGTGCATGGTGTATTGACTCACAGTTAGCCCTGCCAGGTAGCTCACTGGAAGATTCTAGATACCAGGGCTTCACAGCCTTGGCAGCTATGGATGCTTTGGGCCCAATCCCTCTGTCTTAGGGGCTCTCTTGAAGGACCTGAGCATCTTCCACTCTAAATGTCCTTGCCCGTTTGTGTTTGCTAGGGACCTCTTTGAGAACCACTGTTTTGCAGTGTTCTGGACACCTGAGCCCCTTGAAGATGGCACTCACTGGTGTGGCTGGTCCTGCCTGTCGCTCTGTTGAGCACTGAGGATACAGAGGGCATGGCATGAATGTTCCACAAATAGAATTATCATACTCCCTGTAGCTATTAATATTTAAAGGACTGGGGAGATAGTTTAGTGGGTAAAGTGCTTATCTCATAAGCATGAGGACCCAGGTTCAAATCCCCAGAATCCCTGTATTCCTACTATGAGATGGGAGGCAGAGACAGAATTCCCTGAAGCCCATGGGCTAGCCTGGTATATACTGGGGAGAACAAGAGATCTCAATGAAGGTGAAGATGAGGTTGCCCTCTCACCTTCAGGCGTGTACCGTGGAATGCTCCACTCATGAGTGTGCACACGCATGTATACATATTCATACATCACATAGCTATTTTAAGTAGTTAGATGTATGAACATGATTAGAAAGACTTGGGGATCTCTGTTTTCTGAGGTGTTCCTCCAGGCCTTGGCAAACCCCAGGGTCCTCATGGCCCCTGTTTCTGGCCCACTATTCTGTTTCTGGCCTTTCTCAGTAGGATTTCCTGCACTCCAGATTGCTTGGGATTCCCGTTTTCCATTGTCTGGCCACTGCTCCCCACTACTTCCTGTGTTTGATGGTCCGAGCTATGCTGCAGACCGTCCTCACTGCAGGGCTGTCTACCATGAGAGCCCCATGAATGGCCTGGGCACGTCAAGCATCCCTTTCACCAGGATAATCTCGGAGACCTTCTACATGTGAAGTCAGCTTGCTCAAAGGCCAGCTGCCTGGAAGGCCTGGCCCTTTCCCTGGTTTTCTGCTATTTTTCTTGTCTTCATTAGGGTGACATTTGGAAGCTGAGCCCTCCCAGGGCTTGTGGGAAGTGTGGCCTGGTTCCCAGGGGCTCCTCTGCCTTCATCAGCCTCCTTTCTGAGGCTCCTTTATTTTCCTTTCTTTCTCCCAACCCACTTCTGAGCTTCAGCCACTGCAGGCCTTTTGTGTCTGAATTGGCCTCCTTGCTGCAATTCCCCACAGCAGCCTTCAAGCCATGGGCACCTGAGCTTTCCAGAACCCAAGCCTCTGGGGGTGGGAGCTGTCCTTGTGGTTTGATGAATAATGCCGCCAGATCTCCATCCCCGTGCTCCTGAGCAGTGTTGGGAGGACCAAAAGGTTGGGCCTGTGTTATGTACCCGGGCTGCAGGTAGCCTAGGGACTGGAAGTCTGGTTGGGGCACCAAGCTAACTCTAACTCTCCTGCTGCTCCCGGGGATCCGGGGATCCGCAGCCAAGAGATCCCTGTGCAACCGAGGATGAAACCGACGCAGGCTACATCATTTGCTACATCATTACCTAGTGATTGAGAGCTAAACACAGAATTCACTTGTAAATCAGCCTCTTTGCCTGGATTGGAGCAATTTCTGTCCTGCTAGGTCCATTTGTGGGTTCGCCTTTTACATATGAATGCCCCTTTAATCTACACTGTGGTGGCACTGAGAGAGGGTGGAGGGCGCTGTGGGGATGAAAGGGGATTACTCTGCCTCTGTATCCCAGGGGGCTTCTTCCATGGCAGGCCGGGCGTCAAAACTAAAGGGAAATTGAAACACTTAATAAAAAAATATTGAGAACACATTCAAAATGCAAACCACCACCCCCTCCTCACTTCCACTCTGTCCCAGAGCCACTGTGATCACTTCTATATATTCACATCCAGTATAATAAATGGCTCTTCGGTGCAGTGCCCTGAAGACTTCCAGCATTGCTGTGCTGCTGTGGAGGGTGATGGATTAGAGCCCGAAGCCTGTGGATACAAGGCAAGGCTCTCCCTCTGTCGCCTGCCCTACCGCAGAGGTGTCTTCCCCTGGCGACCTAATGTGTCCAAGACCAGGGCTGGCCTGGTAAGTGGTGACTCTAGCCTGTGTTCTCCGCTGCTTCCTCCTCCCCCTGGGAGAGGCCGCCAAGGAGCCGGAAACAGGAATGTCTGCTGGGATCCGGCCTCTGTCCTCTTTTGGAAAAGAGAGACCAGGGCCTCTGGGCGGCCAGGCTGCCTGCTCCATGGCAGGTAAGTGCCCTTCCTCTGTGCCATCTGGCTTTCACTTGCTGGTGTGGAGGCCTCCTGGTGAAATGACATTTCCCCCAAGTTGAAAGTGACCTTTCTCCCTCTACCATACACTTCCTGGTTCTGGGTGAGAAGCTGCCAGGCCTTGGCTCCTTGCAAAAGCTGCCTTTGGCTTCAGCCCTGGCAGGCCCACATGGGCTAGTGCAGCCTCATCCTGGCATCCCCGTGGGCCTAAGTGGGGCTCCTCCTTGGAACAAAGGCTCATCTGGGAGCTCTTGTCTTATACTAGGTCCCCCTGTCTCCCAGGACATTCTTAGCTAGGAGAGCTTTGCCCCCACCCCCACCGTATCTTCTGTTTTCTGCTCTTGCCAGGAGGAAATTCCAGGCTTTTGTGTCTTTATGATGTAATTACCCAGTGGGGAGCGCCCAGAGATTCCTGGGGAGGGAGGCCCTTTTGGGTACCTGCTCTGTCTTCTGGAATAGCTTTGGAAATGATTAACTCGGCTCTGCCTCTTCTGTGAGAGCTAGCCGCGTGTGGTCCTGTTTGAAGCAGGCCATGTTGAGCTGGTGGTTTTGGGGAGTGTTGCCTAAGAGGGCTCTCGGTGTTCCTGCCTCTGTGGGTCCTGCCTCTGTGGGTCTCCCTGCCTCTGTGGGTCCCAGGATTCCTGGAATGTGTGCGGGTTGTTTGAAGTCACTTCCTGGGCTCTTTCCACTTGATAGATCCGGGTAGTTTTGATAACTTTGAACTTGTGGGATTGATTTAACATGCTATTTGGAGAATAGATCTAGATTGAGTAGTGGTGAGAGAGGAGGATGGAAGGAGGAAGGAAAGAAAGGGGAGACATTATTGCTTCAAAAAAAAAGCGTGATATCATAGGCAGGTAATCCCTGCACTCCAGAGGCCAAGGCAGGAGAATTTTGAGTTGAGTTGGGCCTAGTCTGGGCTATGTAGCTAGACCTGGTCTCAAAACAAAATAGCGATTGTGAGTGCTAAATTTCTGCCAAGCTTTAGACTGATACTTAATTCTTTGATAGCTATGGCCTTTAAAACTTATTTATTGAGACAGGGTCTCACTATTTGGCCCTGGCTGTCCTGGAACTCACTGTGTAGACCAGGCTGGCTTTGAATTCCAACGCACAGAAATCTGCCTGCTTCTGCCTCTTGAGTGCTGGGATTAAAAGGCATGATCCACCACATAAAATGTTATTTCAAGGCAAGGTTTCACTTAATTGCCCAGGCCAGACTTTGAACTTGTGATCCTTCTGCCTCAGCCTCCTATGTAGCTGGGATGACAGACCTGTGCCACCAGGCCTGTCTCTACCATGTCTTGTATCTCCATCTTACGAACTGGGGCACCAAGAGGTTAAGCAGTTTCCTTAAAGTCACACTGCTGGGAAGAGCAGAGCTAGGTTCTTTCTTTTCTTGCCATGGAGCTGTTTCCTGACACTGTAGCCCTCTGCCGTGGTCATCTGCAACCTGGCCCAGCAGAGCGCGTGCCCTTGTCTTGTACTCTGACCTGGCCAGCCGCGTTGCTCCCACCTCGTTCCTGTGCCTGGTGTACCTGCCCTGGAGACCAGGGAGTGTTCTGACACAGGCCCTGGATGTGGATGTGGGTGGTGTCTGGTACATCCTGTTTCCCTGCCTAGCTGGATATGGGAAAGGGGAGGGAGTGGGTCTCAGGAGCTTCCTGGTCTCTTACAGTCTAGGGTAGCCTGATTCGAACTTAGAAGGGCATAGTGGCACATGCTTTAATCTTAGTACTCGGGAGGCAGAGGTAGGCCAATCTTTGAGATGAGGCAGCCAGGTCTACATAAATTTCAAGCCAGTTGGGGCTACAGAGAAATTGTCTCAAAAAAAACAAAAACAAACTTAAACAATAATGACAACAACAATAAAAAACCATAAACAAAGCTGGGCATGGTGGTTTCATGCCTTTAATTCCAGGACCTGGGAGGCAGAGGCAGGCAGATCTCTGTGAGTTCGAGGCCAGCCTGGTCTACATAGTGAGTTCCAGGACAGCTGGGGCTACAGGGAGACACTGTCTCAAAAAGACCAACCAACCAACAAAAAACCAAAACCGCAAACAATGAAGGATGGGTGGTGAGTGTGTCTCTGGAAATAGAGAACGGCCTCCTCTGTGGGGCTGTGGGGCCTTCTCTGCCCCACCCCCTATCAGCAATTGAAGAAAAGGTAAAGGAAGGTGGACGCCTGCACCCTGGACCCTGAGTCAGCATGTCATCCTGTTGCAGAGCTGAGGACCACTCCCCTGTCGTGCAGAGGCCGTGTGGTGCAGTGGGTAGGAGAGTCAGCATTGGAGCTGAGAGTCAGCACTGCACTGCTTGGTTCAAATCCCAGCCCCACCACTTGGTGGAAACTGCCATCTTGAACAAGTGGGAAATAAATGTGGTGGGAAATAATGTGCTGCATTTTGTACAGGGCCTTAAGTGTTGGGGTAAGCGGAGAGACCAGGTTCTCATGAGGCATGGTATCCCTTTACGTCAAAGAACATTTCGGGAAGTGCTGAGTGGGATTATTTCTGGTGGTTCACAAGACATGGGTTCTAGAAGGCTCTCATCACATGTTTGATTCTTCATACCCAGGAGACCTTCCTGTGCTATTAAGACTTCAGGGAAATGTCAGAGACGGGAAGGTTCTGCTGCCGCCTGCTCCACACCAGGCTGTTCTGAGTCACTGCGCCACAGGCAGCCCTGCTCCCTCTCCCACGTTAATGTGTTGGGAGCCAGACTTTTTTGGGGGTGGATTGGAGAGAGGGTGTTGGCACTGAGTCATCCTAGTGGACTCATGGCTCCCGCTACCCCAGACAAGGTGGAAGAACACAAACCTAGTGGATGGAGGGTGAACCATTTCTTAGCCAGGCAGCCTGTGGTGGCTGTGTATTATTGCCTCAAGTTTATAGATGAGCTGTGCTTAGCAGTGCACCCTCGTCAGAATCAGGTCATTAAAGAAGTAAAAATTTGACTCAGCTTTCTGGAAGAGGGCCGGACGTCGACCTCATTACCATGACGACAGCTGGGTTTCTTCCCATTATTCACAGTCACCAGATGCCTGGTCTCCACTGGAGCTGGAGGGTGTTTAAGTCAGAGGGCAGACCTGCTGTCTGAGTCTCTGGAGAATGATAAGTCCAGCGGGCAGCTCCCAATTTTTCTTGCTAAGAGTCTTTGTGGAAAGCCCTGCTGTTGATGGATATTCTTTGGGAGCTATTAAAGCTCTACCTCTTGGGTACAGCTGCTGGATACTTGTTAGCTGTGGGGAGAGTCAGTGTGTTTGTAAAAGCAAATAGAATTGGGTTTTAATGTTCTGTGGAGACAAGGAGGTTTGGAATACTCAGATGTGGGCTGCTGTGAGCCAGACCCTTACTCTCACTAAATAGGATTCACTGATTCTTCTGTTTTCTACTAGACTGGACCAAACTCCTGTCACATATAGATAGCTTCTAGTATATTAATTTCCAGTGATTTCCCTCCCCCCTTCCATGAAGATTTTAAAGTTCAAAGAAAGACTTTACAATGATCTGGCCTTATAGACTTACTTTTTTCTTTTTTTTCTCCATTTGTTCACTTCTGTGTGTGTGTGTGTGTGTGTGTGTGTGTGTGCGCGCGCGTGCGCGCGCACGTGTGCACAGGCATCATGGCAAATGTTTGGAGGTCCGAGAACAACTTGTGAGAGTTGGTTCTCACCTCCTACAATGTGGGTCTCAGGGATCTAACTCAGGTCGTCAGGCTTGGCAGCAAGTGCCTTTACCCACTGAGCCATCTTGCCTCTCCAACTTTCTTCTTTTTCTTTCTTTCTTTCTTTTTTTGAGACAGGGTCTCCCTGTAGCCCCAGCTGGTCTGGAACTTACTATGTAGACCTGGCTGGCCTCAAACTCACAGAAATCCACCTGCCTCTGCCCCCCAAGTATTGGGATTAAAGGTGTGTGCCACCAGCCTGACCTCTTTTTCTTTTTTTAAGATTTATTTATGTTTTTAGGGGAGGTACTGGAGAGATTCCTCAGTGGTTAAGAGCACTGGCTGTTCTTGTGAAGACCTGGGTTTGAATCTCAACATCCATATGGCAGCTAACAACTGCCTGTAACTCCAGTTCTGGCAGATCTAACATTCTCTTCTGATCTCCCCGGGCACTGCATGACACAAGTGCACTTACACACATGCAGGGATAACGTGGGTATGCATGTTTTGCTTGAATGTGTATACATGTGCCTGGTGCTGAAGAGTCCAAAAGAGGGAGTCAGATCCCCTGGAACTGGAGTTACAGACGGTTGTTAGCTATCATGTGGGTGCTGGGACCTTGGTTCTCTGGAAGAGCTGTAGGAACTCCTAACTGTTGAGTCATCTCGCCAGCCCACCCTTCATCTTTATTCTTTAGGACATTTTGGTGAGGTTGAAGTTGGCTACAGCTCCCCTGTCCATGCACACAATGGTGGCTCATACGTGGTAGATCTGTGAAATGTTCACCTGGACCCCAGGCAAGGACTCCTGGGCCTTCTTTGCTCTTTCCCATATCATACATGAGCACTGGGGCAAAGAGCCTTGGCTAGGGTCCTTTCCTATTTAGCCGCCATCTCCTGCCTGGTGCCTTGTTTGACTCCTCTTCATAGCATAAAACAGTTCCCCTCCTGTCTCACCATGTCAAACATGTACTCTGCTGCATCGCAAACCCATCCCTCCTCAGAGCTGCTTATTCTATAGATCAGGGTGAGGCTGTGGAGGTTACCCTTTAGCCTAGACTGTACTTTTCTGGCCCATAGCCCCCCCCCCCCCATGCTGTTTGGGATGATTGTGGGGCTGGTTTTGGTTTGTCAGTATGTTCTGAGATCTCAATGAAGCTGAGCCCTCCATTCTGAAATCTAGCTAGGAAACCCTGGAATACCCTCTTGATTTTCCTGCATCTGACCCTTGGCAAGGCTTCTCTCAGAATCTGCTCACTTGCTGAAATCCTATATAGTACTGTAGAGATGTAGTTTTTGCCTAGTCCATTTCTGGTTTGGACTGGCTCAAGCACCATTTCCTGCGAGCCCCCAAACATCTGCCCTAAGCTCTTAGACTCTGACACTTAAGCATAGTTATTGGAGTGAATTTGATCCATGTAGAACAAACAGGAAACTCCTTCCTGAGGTCCATGAGCCCCAACTTTATCCCTCTGTGACACTTCATCTGGAATTGAGCCCCTTCTGTTTTTCACTCATCACCGGCTTTTGCTCATCTCTGCAGCTTTTCATGTGAAATGGAGCCTTCTAAATCCTTTTCATTATTTTGATAAAGTCATCCAGGTATGTGATGAATATAGCACACCAGTGTTCGGTGAAAAAAATGATGTCCTGTCCCCCTCCCCCAGCTTTCCTCCTGAGACACCCACCTGTTCCTCACAGAGCATGGTTGGACTTTTGTGATCATCCTGGAATATTCTGTAGATTCTGTATGCAAATATTGTTGTATATATCATGTCTTTTCATGTCTTTTTGGGAAGTTGTGTGTTGGCCCACTAACGCTGCTAGGTGTGTTTTGTTTTGTGACTGGACCTAGGTTGGAGAGTGTCGTCCATCAGTCCCTGAAGAGATGCCTGTCATTCTTGGTGCTGGGGATAGAACCCCGAGCCTGCTAGGCAAGTGCTCACCACTGAGCAGTACTGCCTCATTAATCTTCTGGTGGGGGTGTTGAGATTGTATTTTACTGGAACTCACAATAATCCTTTTACCATAGCCCCTTAGTGCTGAAATTACAGACAGGTACCTGTGATTACCTTGTGTATGAGTGTTTACCTGCATGTATGTGTGTGTGTGTGTGTGTGTGTGAATGTGTATTGCATGTGCTTGCAGTACCAGTAGAGGTCAGAAAGGGCATTGGATTTCTTAGAACTGGAGTCACCTTTCCAGCCCTTGTATCTTCAAAAAAAAAACTATATTGAAGAGCTAGGCGTGGTGGCGCACGCCTTTAATCCCAGCACTCAGGAAGCAGAGGCAGGTGGATCTCTGTGAGTTCAAGGTCAACCTGGTCTACATAGTGAGTTCCAGGCCAGCTGAGGCTACTGGGAGACACTGTCTCAAAAAAAGACCCCCCCCCCAAAAAAAAACTATTGTTTTATAAGTGTACATGTTTGTGTGTGTGAGAGTGTGAGTGTGGGTATACACATGCCTCACAGGACTCATTCTCTCCTTTGCACCATTTGGGTTTTGGGGACTGAACTCAGGTCATTGGGCTTGGTGGCATGTGACTCACCAACCTGTCCCACCAGCCCAGGCTGTTCCTTGTTACTGAGCTTCCTCAGTAACAAGCCTTTGGGCTAACCCTTTGAGCTCTCCAGGCCTCAGTTCTGATATCTGGGACAGACTTTAGACTTGACTCTCTTCACCTCACCATGCCTGTGGCTGGCATTTAGTTTCCCCAAGGGTTGAGTCTCCAGAACATTTGCCCAGGATTTTTTTGGTCGGCAGGTGAGTCTGAGGAGTCCCATCCTGTGGATTGAGCTGCTTGATTGGTTGTTGTCTTGCTTTATGAGTCAGTCTGACTCACCTTCCAGTCAAAAGGTACTACCCAGACCTCCTGGTGGGTTTTGGACCTTGTCCTCACCATCAGCATATGAGGAGAGAGAGAAAGAGATACAGAGACGAAAGGAGAGATAAAGCCAGAAAAAGAGAGATTTCTCCTGTGCTGGGTGGTAAGACCAAGAACCTTTTCTGCTTTCTGTTCTTGGTCCCTTTGGTCCCTTTTACTTCTTCTGGTGACTGAGGCTTCCGTTCCTCAGGAAGTGAGGTACACCACGCTGTGCCACTGTCCCTAAGCAAACAAGACCACCATCAAGTGTGGAACAGACTGTGGTCCTTATAGGTGAAGGTGGTGGAGAATGACATCAAGCTAGATTGCAGGAATGGGGTGGTATTTTTCAAGTGAGAATCATTGTGTCTTTGGAGAGCATTCTGAACAGGATGTGGGGGCTGGGCATGAGAACTTCCCAGTGGGAGGGGCTTCTTACTCTTCCTTAGCTGAATGGACGTGAATAAGTGTGGGAGACAGTTTCCTTGAAGTGATCGTGATTTTTCTTGATTTCTTGATTTTGCTATTGGCTAAGGAAACAAGTATTTGGTGCTTCTGTGACAACTTTTGGTGGCTTGGTGTATTAGTTATTTTTCTTGTTCCTGTGACTAAATCCCTATCAAAGCAACTTAAGGTAGGATTGGGTTGACTTTGGCTTCCAGTTTGAAGGGATACAATCCACCATGCTAGGGAAGTCCTGGTGGCAAGACGTCCGTCCATGGTAGCAGGAGTGTGCGTCTGTGTTCCTCACCTATTAATGTCCAGAACTGGAAGTAGAAATTGTATGGGAGGGAAGGTTTGGTCATTAAAACCTCTAGGCTCGCCCCCAGTGGCCCACTTCTTCCAGTGAAGCATCTTCTCCTGAAGGTTCTACAACCTTCAGCAGCTGAGGACCAAGTGTTAAAGCACATGAGCCCAGGCTAGGGAAATGGCTCAGCAATTAATAACACTGGTTGCTTCTTGCAGAAGACCCAGGGTTCGAATCCCAGCACCCACATGATAGCTTAACCACCATCTGTAACTCCAGTTCCAAGGGCTCTGACACCATCTTCTGGCCTCCTCAACCAGTGTACGACATGGGTGCACATACATACATGCAGGCATACCATACCACTCATACACATAAAATAAATAATAAATAATAAATAAATAAATAAATAAATAAATAAATAAATAAATAAATGTGTGCCTGCCCATGGGAGGGGGCATTTTACCTTCAAACCACAATACTTGGTCATGGCCTTGCCAACAGGAATGTGGCATGGAAGATTGATACTTTTTTGGAAAAGGTAGATGATACCTTCCCATGTAAAGAAAAGTGACTGTTATTCAGCCCTTTCAATTGCATAAGGGCTGTGGGCCTTGATCTGTTTTTCTTTTTAAATGTGTATCTGTATTTTGCTTACTTGTGTGTATCTATGTGTGCATTTCCCACGGAAGCCAGAAGAAGGTGTCAGATCCTTTGGAACTAGAGTTATAGATAGCTGCTAGCCCCATGTGAGTGCTGGGAACTGAACCCTGGTCTGCTATGTGGGCAGCCTGTGAGCCATCTCTCTAGCCTTGTTTCTTTTGTGGAGGAGCCCAAGATTAAGGTTGTTTGAGCCAGTGTGGTGGTGTATGCCTTTAATCCCAGTACTTGGGAGGCAGAACCAGGCAGATCTCTGTGAGTTTGAGACCAATCTGGTCTATATAGCAAGTTCTGGGCCAGCCAGTATTACATAGTGAGACCCTGTCTCAAAAAAAAGAAAAAAAAAAAAAAAGGGATTGAAATTGAGGCCCCATCTGGGGCCACAGGGAGATTCTGTCTCAAAAAACAAAACAAAATCATCTAGGGTGTTTGACGTCTTAGTTTGTGTACTTTGACACCAAGTTAAGATTTTACATAGGCTGAAAAAGACTGAGGTCAGTGCCAAGAGGACAAGTAAATTCTAGAAAGAGAAACTCTGAAATTTCATTAGGAGTTTGGGGGCAGAGTGACTGTGTCACACCCTCTCCTAGTGACCTTGGCAGCTTTCAAACGTGGTCCTGTATGTCTTTTTCAGATCCTGCCTCCACAGAGAGAACGGCCCAGAAACGAAAGTTCCCCAGCCCTCCGCATTCCTCCAATGGTCACTCGCCCCAGGACTCATCCACAAGCCCTATTAAAAAGAAAAAGAAGCCGGGCTTACTGAACAGTAACAATAAAGAGCAGGTAAAGAGTCACTGGGAGCAGCCTCGGCACCAGTGGGTGGGAGGCTAGGCAGTAGCCTTGAGCTCCCTGGCTTTCCAGAGCTGGGTTCTTGGCATTAATGTAGCAAGTTGTCTGACACTGTCATTAGCATAGGATAAAAAGGGCAATTCAGAATGGTCCTGTGTAAAAATTTTCAGTGGGTTTTCAGATCTTCTTTTGGGGACAGTGCAGTGACCCAGATGAGGGGAGGCTATTGTTCTTGGAAGGGGTTGGGGTTTTTCCTTGGGTCAGTTTTTCTCATGCTGGGTGGTCTGAGGGTTTTCCCTCCTGGGTCAAACCAGATGCCTGGAGGGGGCTGTGTGACTGAGACGTGCTCCCTGGCCCCAACATTTTCTCATCTGTAAAATGAAGGTCTAGGTCTGGTTAGAGGCACTGTCTGAAGTCAGCTTTGGTCACAGGTCATTGTCCCTTCCCACTGTGCACAGACCCATCCTCCTGGCAGCCAGGACCGTCAGCTTGACAGGAAAAGGCTGTTCGTCCTGCATCTTGTTGAAAGAACCTTGTAGCTTTACATTCTCAGGTGCAGGCTTCAGATGAGGACAGATGAGAGGAAGGCCCAGTGGCGTGTCTGTACGCTCTGTAACTGAGGTCAGGTGTAGCATTGTCTTTAGCGGCAGTTCCTTCATCCATCCCATGCGTCATGAGCTGGAGTGGGCCCAGGGGAGTGAGGCTTGTATTATAAGCAAGACTGCTGCTTTTACAGGAAGAGGTCTCAACAACGGTTAAATGCCCAAGACTGGGAGTGTGTGTTTCTGAGCATGAATCTATTTTCACTCTCAAAATTATATAGCGAGCGGCCAGCTCAGCCTTGGCTCTGCGGCCCTGAGCAAGTTAACCTCCTGCGTGCTATTGGGTTTCTTGCACACAGAGATGAAGATGGAGGTACTACCGTTCAGCCCACAGGCTGTTAGGAGTATTAACTGAGCATCATCAATTAATTAATGACACAAATAACAATAACAAAAATTGAAAACAAAACCTAGCTCTAGACTTATGTGGCACAGTCATACGTGATATAGATAATCTCTGTAAAGCACTGAAGACCCATGCTATCTGATGTAGCCATAAGCCACTTGTGGCTCTTGGGCAAGAGTGACTGAGGAACTAACTTTTTTATTTTGTTTCATTTAAAGTTAAGAGGCTGCCTGTGGCCATGGGTTAGATGGCACAGATCTAGTCACTTGAAAGTGCTATAATTGTCTCCATTGGATAAAGGGAGGCACAGACATTCAGAGAAGTTGAATTCCCTCCTCAGGGTCTCCGAAGTGCGAACCTGTGCCTGAGGTCAGCTTTGTGTGTCTGGCACGTTGTTGATGACATCCTGCCCCTGTTGACCAGGGAGCAATTAAGTTCTTAAGACCAAAGACTCAGAAAGAAACATGAGGGTTAGGGGGATGGTTCAGTTGCTAAAGCACTAGCCTTACAAGCAAGAGCACTTACTCAAAAATGCTCACATGCTGGTCCATGCTCTAATCCCAGCACTGGCTCTTGAAGATCAGGAGGAAGCTCATTGTTAGTCATTTTAGTCCTATTGGTGAGCTCCAGGCCAATGAGAGACCCTATCTCAAAAGATAGGGAAAGGCGGGACTTGGTGGCACACGCCTTTAGTTCCAGTACTCAGGAGGCAGAGGCAGGCAGATCTCTGTGAGTTCAAGGCCAGCTGGGGCTACAGCGAGACCCTGTCTCAAAAAAACCAAAAAACAACAACAACAACAACAAAAAAATAGGGAAAGGGATTCTTAAGGATGACACCCAAGGATATCCTCTGGCCTCCACATGTTACCTGCCTGTGCCCTTGTACATGACATACATGACATACATACACACACACAAACGAGAGAGGGAGGGAGGGAGGGAGAGAGAGAGAGAGAGAGAGAGACCATGAAACCACAGACAATCTAACTTAATTTAACTGGTAATTCAATTTTCTGGGTAGCACTGTTGTCATCCTTACTAGGAAGTCCCAAGATCACAGAGATCTGCCTGCCTCTGCCTCCAGAGTGCTGGGATTAAAGGCGTGCATTACTACATCCAGCTTGAGACTGTCTTAAAAGAATCAGAACAAAACAAAAAGCACTATAGACTGCATAATAGCTATTCCTCAGTTCTAGATGCTGGAGCTGAGGTTGTCACTCCGTCACATTCTGTTGTGGCCCTGCAAGTGCAGATTGCCAACTCTGAGCTGTGTCCAGGGCTCCTCTTCAGTCACTAATGGCATTCATAAGTACCATACCCTTAGGATCTGATCATTTCCCCAAAGGCCCATGTTCTGGTGGCATCAATTTGGGGCGAGGGTTTCAGTGTGGGTTTGGGGAACAGCAGTGTTCAGAGCACTCAAGTCCTTAGGCCCCTGGTCCTCACCTGTCTCCCTTACCACCTTCCTGTGGTTTCACACTTCTCTCTGTCCCTTCCTTCTGCCTGACTATCTGGGTATTCAGACTTCCCACTTTGGTCTATACAAGATTCTCATCCCACCCCCAAGTTCTTTTTTCCTTTTTTGACAGGGTCCCTCCCTCATCCCAACCCACCTGCATGCAAATCACTATGTGGACCAGGCTGGCCTCAATCTCACAGAGATCCACCTGCCTCTGCCTCCCAAGGGCTGGGATTAAAGGCTTCAGCCACCATGCCCTGCCAAAATTCTTTTTCTCATTTTATTTATTTTATATATGTGTTGGGCACACATGTAGAGGTCAGAGAGCAACTTGTGGGAGTCTGTTCTCTCCACTGTGTGGGTTCCAAGGGTCAAGCTCAGGTTGTCAGGCTGAGGGGCAGGCGCCTTTACCTGCTGAGCCAGTATTCTGTGATGAAAAGTTATCTGGCCCTGTACAAGCCACATAAACTTTGCTTTTCCATATTTGGTAGAGATCTCTTATTATGTGGATATATGTGTTTGGCCAGTTTCACCTATTTTTCACACACTTGGAATTTGGGGGTGGGGGGCAGAGAGAGAGAGAGGAGAGAGAAAGAAACAGACTCTCATTGGATGTAGAACTCAACTACTGCATGCTAAGTACATGCTCCACCCACTGCTAATGTCCCCAGTGGGCATTTTAAGAAGAGCTTTAGAACAGTTAATTTTGAGCTGGGAATGTGGCCCTGTGGTAGAGCACTTACTTAGCGTGTCCCCCCAACCCAAAAGTGGGGCATTGCTTAGAAGCCCTTGTTTAGGTTGGCAGTACAGTAACAGTTGAAACAGGTATATGGCAGGCTGCACTGGGAGCCAGGGCTAGACTAGCTGCTTGTCATTAGAGTCAAGGTGGAATATGCTGCTGTCCCACTGACTAAAACCACTCCAGAGTTAAGGGTCTCCTGGATAGCCCAGGCTGGTCTTGAACTCAAGATTCTCTTATAATCTCTCAGTGCTGGGATTATAGGTGTGCAGCACTAAGCCTGGTGAGGAGCCCATTTTTATAGTTTTATGGGCACACGACCACATTCTCAGATGTGCATTTCCTATCTTGTGCTATAGTGACAGTTTGAATACTTTCTCAGTGGAGTCCTGGTGGCCTGCTGAACCTCCTTCACTACTGCAGAATCCCTTCCAGAAAATGTTTGCTGGCTCTGGTGCAGATGAAAGCATCCCCTGAGTGAGCGAACAGGTCTTTTCCATTTTCTTGTTAAGCTGACCTGGGGCAGAAGCAGGGGACTAAAAACATTTGCTCTGTAACCTGCAATTATCCCCTCATAACACGGGCTGTAGCCTGCCTGCTTTGCTGTTAGGCTGGTTACACATCTTAGATGTGTGGGGGAGAAAAATCAGAACTCATTTTTATCTGAAATTGTTTGCTCTGCTTTAAAAGAAAAAAAGGTCCAGGTTTGTTATCAGCTTATTTTTATAGAGCGGGAAACACAAGCATCAGATAAAAGAGTATGTGATTGATGAACTGACAGTCCTCTGCAGCCACCCATGCTCCAGGAAGTGGGGGTTGTCCTTGAAGAGTTACCTGGCTATCCCCTCCTGCTCCTAAGAATAACCATGGGGGCTTAGGGAGAGCCTGGAGGAAGCTTTTTCTGAGGAATTAGTGGCAGAAATTCTCTAGCATCAAAAAACCAAAAACAAGCAACAAAATGCCCAGCTTTGGGACCGAGCGGACCTGGGTTTCAGAGTAGACTTGGGTTTCAGGTTAGATTATCTAGCAGAATCCATCCTTTTTTTGTTGTTGTTGTTATTTTTTTTGAGATAGGGTCTCCCTGTAGCCCCAGCCAGCCTGAAACTCCCTCTGTAGACCAGGCTGGCCTTGAACTCACAGAGATCCGTCTGCCTCTGTCTCCCGAGTGCTGGGATTAAAGGCGTGCACCACCATGCCCAGCCTCAGAGACTATCCTTTAAGATTGGTTATTGCCAAATTATTCAGGCTGGCCTTGAACTTGTGATCCTCCTGCCTCAGTCTCCTGAGCACTAGGATTACAGGTGTGTGCCACTACCCCCTGGTTTTCTATGGTGCTGGGTATCAAACCTAGTGTTTTATACAAGCTAAGCAAAGCCCCCTGCCAACCTAGCAACACGCTTAGTTTTCTTTTCTTTTCTTTTTTTTTTTTTTTGGTCTTTTTTGAGATAGTGTCTCCCTGTAGCCCCAGTTGGCCTGGAACTCGCAATGTAGACCAGGCTGGCCTTGAACTCATATAGATCTGCCTGTCTCTGCCTCCCAAGTGCTGGGGCTAAAGGCGTACGCCACCACGCCCAACTCAAGTTTTCCCATCTTTTGACTAAAAGTAGTGTTAATTATTTTATGCACCTCTCTCAGTGGTTTGTTGGAATGAAGTAAAGAGGGTGTGTGCAGGGCTGGATCAGTGGGTAACGCACTTGCTATGCAAGCATGAGGACCTGAGTTAGGATTATAGAACCCATGTGGTTCGCTTTTTGACTCCCGACCCTGGGAGTTAGAGACAAGAGGATCTTGGAGACTAAATGGCCAACCACGCTAGACTAAACTACGTGCCCTGGGTTCAGTGAGAGACTCTGTCTCAAAAAATAAGATGGAAGGCCTGGTGTGGTGGTGCAAGCCTTTAATCCCAGCATTTGGGAGGCAGAGGTAGGCGGATCTGTGTGAGATCAAGGCCAGCCTGGTCTACATAGCCAGTTCTGGCCAGCAGGGCTACAGGGAGACTGTCATTAAAGCAAAAAAAGCAAAACTCACAAATTTGAGAAGCTATTGAGGAAAGATACTGTATACCAATGTCTGGCCTCTGTACCTGCCCCCCCCCCCCCAAAGATGGTGTACACAAGAGCTCTTTGAACAATGTACCATAGAAAGACTATCCTAATAATGGTATCCCTTACTGGAAACTGAGCAGCTCTCTCTCCTTTTTAAAATTTATTTTTACTTTAAGTGTATGAGTGTTTTGCCTGCATGTATGCAAGTGTACTCATGCATGCAACTCCCACGTACGCTAGAAGAGACCATCAGATCCCCTGAACTAAAGTTAAGGACGGTTGTTAGGTGCCATATGGGTACTGGGAACCAAATCTGGTCCTCTGCAGGAGCAACCAGTGAGTGCTCTCAATGGCTGAGTCATCTCTCCAGCCCCCAGACCGCTCTGTGTTAACACTTGCACTGAAATATGGGAATAATAAGTGGGCTAAAGAGCTCTGTGGTGACTCTGGAAGACTTAGCTGTTTACTTATTCCAAATGAGAGCAGCGAGATTTAGAAAGATCACTTAACAAAGATGTGCAGATGAGCCAGCACCTGATGCTCTCCCTGAAGGACTGGGGAGGAACCAGGCATTTGAAGAGTACTGAGCCTCAGACTAAAAGCTGGGAAGACACCTGGGCTGCCTGTAGTCCTGGGGGCACCTTCACATCCTGGAGGCTCTAGCCATTCAAGTGGCCCAGTGACAAAGCTCTTGCTTACAGTGTGTGAAGTCCTGGATTTGGTCACCTGTGCTATAAGAAAGCAAAAAAAGAAAATAGGGGGAAACTGCTAGACATAACACAGAAGTTTGATGCTTACTGAATGAGATTTTTAGCCAGCAAAATGTTAGAGCTACTGAGATCTAGGTCAACAAAAAAATCTAACGGCATTTTTGTGTAACTAAGATAGTCACAAAATGTGATAGAAGCTCTCATTTGTTATGGTGAAGGCACGCACGCACGGGGATGTCAGAGGACAGCTTTGTGAATTGATTCTTTCTACTTCTACATTGGCTCCAGGGAGTCAGGCTCTGGCCGTCTGCTTGCTTCGTTGGGTGGCAAGCAAGCACTTTCACCTGCCAAGACATCTTCCCCGCTCTTGTTTTATTTTTGAAACAGGGTCTTCTTAGGATGGCCTCAAATCCACAATCCTCCAGACTCAGCTTCCCAGATGCTGGGATTACAACAAACTCTGCTTGCCCCCTGTAATATATTAACTGAGTTTATGCAGTATCTAGGCACTGAAAGGTCTTTATGGAGAAAGCCCTCCTGTTTTACTGAAGTATAGAAAGCCTTCTGCAGACTCTTGGGTTTGGAGAGTGGCTTTACTCTATTCCAGAAACATTTCTAACACCGTGGGATAGGAAGATGTCTGGTTCCCATGAACTGGTTTATCCTTTCCTCTTGTTGGCTACCAGGGTCCCTAGCAGATGCAGACACCCTGTTCTGAGGCTTATGGCTTTAGAAAGCCTTTTGGAGATAGATTTAAACATGAAGGATAAATTTTGGTGAACCAAATCTAATCGTTTTAATCTTCAAATACCTGTTGGCTTAATGAATGCCAGGGCAAACTGCCAAACCTGCAGTAGCTTTGTATATTTGGATCAAGGCCTATCAGGCTTTGATTGTTATGTAAATGCATTCATTTTGCCTTCCCATTTAATCTCAACACCAGCTTCTTGATGTTAGGAATTTCAGCTCCATTTTATAGATGAGAAAATGAAGGCTGAGAGGTGAAGGCACATGTCCTAGGTCACGCAGCCGGTTAATTGGGGGGGGGGGGTGTTAAAATTTGAGCTCAGGTATGCTTGGGCTGCCTAGTGTCAGATGCAAGCTTTCAGAATGGCCTTTTAACATAAAAAGCAAGGCTTACTAGCTGACCCTTTGCTACTGCTGTGTCTAGTTGAGTAGATGGAGATAGCCTGGCTGTTCAGTGGGTTTGTGAGGTGCCGTGATGTTCGTGTGTTGTTGTTGATGTACTTGTTCAAATTTCTGCTGAGAATCCACATTTGTTTTGAAACCCCACCTGTCTTTCTTGCCTACATTTCAGTCAGAACTAAGACATGGTCCGTTTTACTATATGAAGCAGCCACTCACCACAGACCCTGTTGATGTTGTACCGCAGGATGGACGGAATGATTTCTACTGCTGGGTTTGTCACCGGGAAGGACAAGTCCTTTGCTGTGAGCTCTGTCCCCGGGTTTATCACGCTAAGTGTCTGAGACTGACATCGGAACCAGAGGGGGACTGGTTTTGTCCTGAATGTGAGGTTAGTTCCTGGTGAATGAATATTACCTGCCTCATTTCCTCTCCTTTCTCTTTTCTTCCTTTTGTTTTGTTTTTTTTTTTAAAAATTTCAAATAATCCAAATAGAGGGAAAGAGAAATGTCTTGCCTCCCGCCTGCTCTACCCTGGCCGCCCCCTCTGGGGATCCGCCTCCGCACTGGCTGCAGCGGGGCAGCTCTTGGAAAGACAAACGCCTTGCCTGTCTCTGCTGGAGCGCTTTGAGATCTGCAACTGCCGCCTCTGCTGCTTCTGCCTTGGAAGTGACCTTGCAGGTCCATTAACAGTTGACGCCTTTTGAAAAGATCGCGTGCCGTTTCTCCCTCCCGCGTCATTGACTCACCGCCAGCAGTGGCCCAGCTGGGAAGACCCCTATGGGGTGTGCATTACATGTGGTGACCATCTGATGTTTTCTTTCATGTACTAAGTATGTCTCCAATGCCCATGAGGTGCTGGGGATTGGTCAGCGTGGATCAGTTTTTTTTTTTAGGGGGGAGAAGACAAACGAGACCCCCAAACAAAGTTACTTATAACACAAAGCTGAAGAAAAGACTCTAGAGAAAATGAATGGAAGATGGTAAGATGAAGTTTGGGGGGCACTGGGTGTCCCCCATTAAGAGTTCAGGCCTGAGAAGGTCACACCGAGACATGAGGACTTCCCAGCAGAGAAAGTTGCAGGAGTGGGGCTGAGGAGATGCACTGTGTGCTGAAGACTGCCTACCCCAGTCTCATCCACAGCAAACTAAACTAACCCTTCATTAAGGGACTGTTAGCCTCCCTTTGCCACGCCCAAAGTGATGTTTTTTCCCCCCTAGTATCAAAAGTAAGAGTGTCATTTGCAAAAATCATTTCATGTGAGTCTCTTGGATTCTAAGGTACATTGGCATTAGATATCAATTGAGGAAATTTCCTGTGTATACATTGGGAAGATCACCTATTTCTGTGTGTCGGGGGAGAAGCTCAGTACGGGGTAATGTCTGTGGTACCACTTTTGTGTGGGGAAAGGAAAAAAAGGAGAAGCATGAAAAGAAATTAGATTTCAGATCCACACAATGTTGGCGTTGAAAGGGGGTCCCGCGCTGGTCAGTGGATCCCCTGGGGTTAGTCCACAGGCACAGGCAGAGCACACACTTGGTTAAGCACCACCCTCCTCTGTGTGTGGCGCTATGTTCTTTTTCCCACAGTTTTGTGGGTGGGTCCTTGAGTCTTCACCAATTTTTTTCTGTCTTGAGCAACTCTTCCAGTTGCCCAATGACTCACCAAATAGAGAGTGGTTCTGATAGGATGCTTTCTCTGCCAGTGATAGTTGCCAGTGAAAGATGTCAGAGACAATAGAGATTTATTACCATCTCATGTGGGGAGGGCCCATTGAGGCTGGGCCAGCCAGCGTCTGTTCAGAGTCAAGCTCTTGCCATTGAGCTGGTGTGGCCTCCCTGTCCCCATGGCAACAGGTTGGCTGTTGGTGGCTCAAGTATTAGGTGTGGCTCAACCAAGATCTCCCCAAGTCACTCCTCTGTGCTTCTCTTTTTATCAAGGAAGAGAAATTTTCCCAGCATCCTTCAGCTGAATCCCCTTGGGCTCCTTGGTCGGCCTTGGTCACCAGTTCCCTTGAAAGGTACCCTTAAAAGGCTTGAAAGGCACTCTTTATGTAGCGGGAACTAGGCCCTGCTGGGAAGGAGGAAGGAGCAGAGGAGGGAGGGAGGGAATGACAGGTGGGTAGGCATCCTTTACACATCAGCTGTGGATAGCAAATAAACTGGATTCCAGTGTGCAGATGTGCTATGTCTTAAGATTCAGGGCCCTGAATCTCTTCCAGGGGTGAGCTCCTAAGACAGACAGCTAGGAAATGAAATAGTCCTGCCAACCAGGCAGCTAAATTCACATGCTGTGCATTGTCAGCTTTCGAGAGACAACAAACCACACTCAGAATTCTCTTGGAGTCCCCAGAGATGTGACAGATAGAATCTGATTTCAAATTAATTAGAGCTAGGCTTGGTGGCCTTTAATCACAGCACTTGAGAGACAGAGACAGGTGGATCTCTGTGAGATTGAGGCCAGCCTGGTCTACAAACTGAGTTCTAGGCCAGCTAGGGCTACAGGGAGATCCTGTCTCCACACCCCCCCCTAAAAACAACAACAGCAACAAAATACCTAAATTAATTGGAGAAAATGTCGGCGCTCTCCTCCCACAGATGGGCTGCCAGAGTTCCCTCACACCTCAGGACTTGCTATTTGTATTGCTGATGCTGCATGCATCCCGAGTCCCTGAAATGTGTGATTTAGGTAGTAGAGTCTGGGTACAGTTGTTTCTCTGGTCTTTTCTGTGATGGAAATGTGCCTTATGAAATGACAGTTACACGTTTGGGATGGTGGTGCACACTTGTGATCCCACTGCTTGGGGGAGTGAAACACAAGGATTGGGAATTTAAGGTCAGTCTGGACTACATAGTGAGATGGTGTCTCCAAGGAGAAAAGAGGAAGGGAGGGAAGAAACGAGAAGGAAAGGTAAGGAACAGAAAAAGGAAAAATGGTAAGGCAAGAAACAGGAACAGGCCAGTGTGCTGGCGCACGCCTTTAATCCCAGCATTTGGGAGGCAGAGGTAGGCGGATCTTTGTGAGTTCAAGACCGGCCTGGTCTACATAGTGAGTTCCAGGACAGCTGGGGCTACAGGGAGACCATCTCAAAAAGACCAAAAAAAAAAGAAAAGAAACAGGAACAACAGAAAGAAAAGTCATGACCCATGGGGCTAAACAGAGCTGCCCTTGAGAAGTTTGCAGGGTGCCCTGAGTGGTTCCATCCTTGGCATGGGCAATGGAGTCATGTTTTGGCTCATTCCCATCCCCACATTCTTTTGCAGGGCTCTTGTCCCTCTGCATCGGCAGCATCCTTGAGAACAGCTCTGCCAGTTTCCTAGGCGATAGCTCAGGGTCTCAGGAGGTTGGGGATGGCTGATGAGCTCACATCCTGAGCTCCATCCACTCTCTGTGACCTTTCTTTTCACATCCCATTCTTGAGACCCAAAGGTCGAAATAATGTCACCTTTCCAGGTCCCAGAGGAGCTCGAGTTGTCTTCAGGTGCTGCAGTTGCTCCCCGATGCAGTCAGACATGGATTGATAACTTTTTAACTTTTGCCCTCAGATCCAGTACATTTCGGTCTGGTGGTTTGGCGTCCTGGTCATGCGGAATGGCTGTTCTCAGTTAATGGGGATTGCTTTTCACGTGTGAGCGCGTTAAAAAGTAGGTCAAGGCGTGCGTGGGCAATCCTGCTGTTTCTTGCTAACCACCTGTGTGTGTGATTTTGACTCGTAGAAGATTACAGTAGCCGAGTGCATCGAGACGCAGAGCAAAGCCATGACAATGCTGACCATTGAACAGCTGTCCTACCTGCTCAAGTTTGCCATTCAGAAAATGAAACAGCCAGGGGTAAGAAGAACGTTCCTGCTGCCGTGAGCCTAAATGACCATGGTGGCATCCTTCGCTTTCATGTCCTTATGCGTCGTTCCCTGGTGGCCTTCATTTCAGGACTCTTGGTAACTTCCTGTGTGTCCAGATTCAGAACTCTGTAAGCTAGAGGGGAGATACAATGGCATTCGGTTTATGCCCTGTGTGGTGTCCCTAAGTGTAGTCAGGAAATGTCACTTAGCAGACGTGGGTGGGGGACTTAAAGTTCCTCCTGGCTGTGAAGTGAAACTTCAAACCCCATTGGCCAAGGAGGAACTCTGTGCCCCTTCCCAGGCCTTCGTGAAATACCACTTTTGTGCATGGAGTGCAGCCCAGTTTAGTTAGAACTTCATGTTTAGGTAGAGGCTTCATGTTGGAATCATCAAGTGGAACAACCAGTGAGATTTTCACAGCCAGTGAGAATGTGCCTAGTTCCTTAGGACTGTGAAGTAGTTTTGAGACTTTCTTTTCAGAGAGTCTGTGAAGATTGGGGCTGCCACTTTTGGCTGGCAATTTGTGTACCTTACGGTGGCAACCCTCCTGACAGTCTTCAATATACCAGCACTGTTGTGGTTGGTGTGTTTTATTATGAAAAATGTCAGAAAAATATCTTGTTTAATTTTTCTTGTGATAGTAGTGATTGAACCCAGGACCCTGTGAATGCTAGGCAAGTGCTTTACTACTGAGCTGTAGCCCCCAGTCTTAAAACTATCATGTTTAACAATGTATTAAACCCAGTTATGCCTGTCTGTAATCCCAGTACTTAGGAGGCAGAGGCTAGCAGATCAGTACAAGTTCAGTTACCTTGGCCATGACTATATAGAGACTCTGGCACAGAAAACCATACCAACCAAATACCCCCCATGACAACCCCCCTGCCCCATCACATTAAGATAGTACAGTTGACCCCTACTGCAGTTCCCTACAGGTGAATCTGAGGAACCGGTGATCCCCCTCCATATGCTCAGAGCACCCTTCAGTCTAGTGAAATTCTTTTGTTTTCTAAGTGAAATGAATATACAGAGATTAGCATCTCAGTTCTGTGTGTTCACTGGTTAAGACTTTTTTTTTTTTTTTTAATTTACTTTATGGGTACGAGCGTATTGCCTGCATGTGTGTAAGTGCACCCATGTCGTGCATTGACCTCGGAGGTCAGAAGAGGGCATTGAATCCCCTAGAATTGGAGTTATAGACAGTTGTTAGCTGCCATGTGGGTATTGGGAACTGATTCCGGGTCCTCTGCAAGAGCAACCAGGCCTCTTAACTGTTGAGCCATCTCTCCAGCCCTCTGGTTAACGTCACTTGTTTTTTGTTTTTGTTTTTTCCCCCCAGTCTTTTTTGAGACAGGGTCTTTCTGTAGCCTCAGCTGGCCTGGAACTCACAGAGATCCACCTGCCTCTGCCTCCCAAGTGCTGGGATTAAAGGCATGTGCCACCACACCGGGCTCTGGTTAACTTCTTTATAAAAACAACACAAAAACAAGGGCCAAGGGCCTGTGAGATGGCTTAGTGGATAAAGGTGCTTGCCACCAAGCCTACTGACCTGAGTTTGATCCCTGGGACCCACATGGTGGAAGGAGAGAGCTGACTCCTATGACTCCTGCAGGTTGTCCTCCTCCCCACACATACCCTGAGATGTGTGTGCCCACATACATACACAGAATAAATAAGTAAATAAATGTAATAATAAAGAATATTAAAAGCCAAAAAGTAAGCTTTTGCTTTGAGATGTATTCTGAACTATATTGTTACGTGGAAAAAAAAAAAAAATCCAGAGTCTGCCTGCCATTTGGCTATTGTTAAAATGGGAAACTATTTTTTGAATCCTGATCATTGTAGGTAAGAGTGTGTAGCCACAGTTTGGTACAAAGAAAAAAAAGATAATTTTAACTTTACCATGGAGTGATTTTTTTTTTTTTTTTCTGTTGAATGTGACCAGGAATCACTTCTTACTCCTCTTAGCCTAAATTGTGCCCGCTAAAGACTGTTTCTCAAAGGATCGTGTAGGTTAGACAACTGGTTAGAATTTGTGGCTTTATTTTGGGGGAAGGCAAGGGATGCTGGGGACTAACCCTAGAGTATTATGCCTGCTAGACAAGTGTTCTACCATAGGGTTACACCCCCGAGCCCAGCTTTGTACTAGTCAAACCTGAAAGAGAGATGGAAGAGTGCATTAGGTTGTCATACATGGTATGTGATATAAATGTCACCCAAGGCAGAAAGCTGTAGGCTTGCTAAAGTATGTGTGTGTGTGTATGCGTGCGTGCGTGCATGTGTGTGTGTGTGTGTGTGTGTGTGTTTGTAGTCCTGTGTGGTAGAGAAGCTCAAACTTGGGGCCTGGTTTATGTTAGACAAACTGCTGCTGAGCTACATCTCTTACCCTGAATATCTTTCTTTTTACACTAGCCAAATTTTGATTCTGAATCAAAGAAAGCTTGTGTGCAAATGAAAAGCTCTTTCAGATGGCTTGTTTGAGTATAATTTAACATTGAGTCAGATCTTTTGTTTTTAAAATATTTTATTTAGTTAGTTTCTTAATTTTATGCATATGAGTGCATTGCCTGCATGTATGTAAGTGTACCCATGCTGTGTGATGCCTGAGGAGGTCAGAAGAGGGCATTGGATCCCCTGGAACTGGAGTTATGGATAGCTGTTAGTGCCATGTGGGTGCTGGGAACTGAACCCAGGTCCTCTGCAGGAGCAGCCACTGCTCTTAACTGCTGAGCAGCCTAGATCTTTTGTTTTTAAAATATTTTATTTATTATTTTTATGTGTATGAGTGTATTGCCTGTATGTATGTGAGTGCACCCTGTTGTGCAATGCCAGTGGAGGTTGGAAGAGGGCTTTGGATTCCCCTGGAACTGGAGTTAAGGACAGTTCATAGCCGCCATGTGCATGCTGGAAATCGAACCCGGGTCCTCTGCAAGAGCAGACAGTGCTCTTAACCGCTGAGCCATCTCTCCAGCCCCAGATCTTTTTTAAAAAAATATTTTATTTATTATTTTTATTTTATGTGTACGCATGTATTGCCTGCATGTAAGTTAGTACACCCGTGTCATGCAATGCCCACGGAGAACAGAAGAGACTGTCGGATCCCCTGGAATTGGAGTTACGGACAGTTGTTAGCTGCCATGTGGGTGCTGGGATTTGAACCTGGGTCTTCTACAAGAACAGTCAGTGTTCTTAACCGCTGAGCCATCTCTGTTTTTAAATAAAGAAGTTGATGCTTCCATCCACAACCAGCCATGCCTTGCACCTTGAGTTGATGCAGGTAGGGCTTAAGAAAATGGACTGAAGGTGGAGAGATGACTCAGTGGTTTAGAGCATTTGCTGCTTCTCTAGAGGACCAAATGGGTTCCCAGCATGCTGATCAGCTGGCTCACAACCACCTATAACTCCAGCTCCAGGAGAATCTGATGCCTCTGGCCTCCTTTGGCACCTGTATTTGCACACACATACTCACACATATACACAGAATTTTAAAAAAGAAGAAAAAAACGGACCAAGATCAAAAGCTTGCTCATTCCCTTGTGTCCAAGGCAGTCTGACTTCTTGAGGAGGAAGATCTCACAGTGTAGATTCTCCTCCAGGTGCATATCCTTTGTTAGTACTTGGGGGATGTTTTCTGGTTATTTTTTTAGGCATAATTTTGGGTCCATTTGGGCTGTGATGCAGACTACCACACAGCAAGTCTCCTTTAAAATTCTGGCCTAAAGTGTCTGAGAAGAGTGTTATAATTGTCAGCCTTAATAGAGAATATGGCATGTTCCTTGGGTATATACAGAAATCAGAACAACCAAACCAGACGTGTTCATTTGGGCCCAAGACTGTGTGAGCAGGCAAAATTAGAAGGTGGGTCAGCTTGAGCTTTCCACCGTCATCCTTTGAGGTTATCTTTAGAACTGTTAAGGGAGTGTCTGGTTTTCAGACTCCTTTGCTGCTATTAATACGAGGTCTTCTCCACAGTGATGGGTTTCTGCCTGTGCCGTCTCTTCTTTTACAGACAGATGCGTTTCAGAAGCCCGTTCCATTGGAGCAGCATCCTGACTATGCAGAATATATTTTCCATCCCATGGACCTCTGCACGTTGGAAAAGGTTGGCCTCCATCACAGAGCCTGGCCTCCGAAGCCGGCAGGTGTCCAGATAGCTAAGGATCCTCCCCAACTCCCCTGGCCCTAGCTCAAGTTAGCTTATTATCTCCATGTTTTCCTGCTCTGTTTTCTTTGGGATAGACCTCCCTGTCCTGCCTCTGTGAACCCCTCTGACCTCACTTCTGAAGGCTTTTCTCCTAAAAGAGCCACTTTTTCCTGAATGAGCCACAGCAGCTAAGATTTAGCGATTTGATTGATTGGCCCCTTACTTCCTCTCTCATTCTTTCCGAGGTGCTAATGAGCACAGCAGGAAAGAGGAAGAGAAAATTGAGTAGCAGATTAGCAGTTAAGGCTGTGGCTTATTAGAACTGACTTCACTTTATGGATCAGGCTATTTCTTTTATGCCTAAAGGTGCCTTTAAGAGTTTGTGCTAAAATTCCATGATGAAAATCACACTTGAAACACTGATTGTGCACCTATCCTGGGTGCTGATTTTCAAACTTCGTAGCTAAGTGTGGCTAATGGAACACACCTGCAAAGGGCTGGGATCTCTTGCCTTCCTTGTGCGAGGCCCTGGGTTCAAGCTCCAGCTCTGAAAGAAAAAGAAAGCCTTCATGAAGAGGAATGTGGCTTCATGCTGTCTCTACTGATAACTCCTCCAAACAGTAAATCTCATCTGCTTTTGAAAATTGCAAACACCCTTCTATGATGGGAGAAGAAAGCATTCCAAAAGGACAAGGTTGGAATCCTAGCTTCAGGTTACACCTCAACTTCTCCTTCTGTAAATTGGAGATAGTGATTAAGTATGGCACTGACTTTTCATGAGACTCATGTGATATCTTAGACCGTTATTGTAATTGATACTCAGCTATAGAAATTGTCCCCTTCATTGGAAGGAGCTGCCTGATAAGTGACACCAGCTTTAAGCTGAGCCCATTCAAGTCACTGTGTGTATTTTTACAGGGCTATAGATCTTGAACATAATAGCATCTTGGGAAATGAGTAAGAAGAGCATTAATTAAGTTGGCAGATGACTGCTGTGAAAGTTCTGGGGGACGCAGGTGTTAGTGACCGCCACTTACGTAGACTGTAGACTCACTGGTGACAATTCACTGTGGCTTCTCTTCCCAGAACGCCAAAAAGAAGATGTATGGCTGTACAGAAGCCTTCCTGGCTGATGCCAAGTGGATTCTGCATAACTGTATC
Organism: Nannospalax galili; assembly: GCF_000622305.1. Classification (NCBI taxonomy): domain Eukaryota; kingdom Metazoa; phylum Chordata; class Mammalia; order Rodentia; family Spalacidae; genus Nannospalax; species Nannospalax galili. The sequence goes on along the minus strand of NW_008332217.1, from coordinate 466,740 downwards.
ATTTATAATGGGGGTGAGTGGCTTGGTGCTCCTGAGGAGAATATGCTGTGTATCTGTCACAGTCTCCTGCCCTTTGTTAAAAATCAGGCTTGAGAGTCTCGGGAAATAGTCTCTAAAGTGTTTGCCAAGCATGAGAACCTGAGTTTAGATTCCCAGCACCCATCTCCAAAGCTGGATGCTGCAGTACACATCCATAACCCCAGCACTGGAGAGGTGGAGACAGGAGGATCCCCGGAGCTTCAAGGATCATTGAGCTCCAGGTCTTAAGAAGTGTGAGCCAGGAGCCTGGAGAAATAGCTCAGCGGTTAAGAATACTGACTGTTCTTGTAGAAGACCTGGGTTCGAATCCCAGCACCCACATGGCAGCTAAGAACTGTAACTCCAGTCCCAGGGGATCTGACAGCCTCTTCTGTCCTCCGTGGGCATTGCATGACACAGGTCTACTAACATGCAGGCAGTGCACACATACACAAAAAAAAAAAAAAAAGAATAAAAAAAAAAAAAAAAGTGTGAGCCCGGAGCCAGTCGTGGTGGCACAGGCCTTTAATCCCAGCACTTGGGAGACAGAGGCAGGTGAATCTCTTGTGACTTCAAGGCCAGGGTGGTCTACGTAGTAGAATATGGCCATCTGGGGCTACAGGGAGATTTTTGTCTCAAGAAATAACCAAAAAACACGACGACAACAACTGCGGAGGAAGGCACCCGGTGTAGGCCTTTTGCCTTCACACATGTGCACACACATTCGCACAAAGAACAATCATACTTGAGCCACGCTTGGGGCCAGTACCCAGAATCCCTGTGTGTGTACAGGTAATGGGTGAAATAAATGTTCTGGGTAGCTTGCTTTTTATTCTGTGTGTGTGTGTGTGTGTGTGTGTGTGTGTGTGTGTGTGTGTACACAGTGTGCACTCCTGCGAGTGCCTGTAGAGGCCAGAGACTGATACTGGGTGTTTTCTTCTATCACTCTCTACCTTCTCCACCTTCTTTCTGAGACAGAGTCTCTTGCTGAAGCTGGAGCTCACATTTCAGCTAGACTAGTTTGCCACCAACCCTACTGAGCCATCTCTTCAGCCCCTGAATGGTGTTCTTTTCATTTCTTTGAGCTCTTCAGTGGATGCGGCCCATGTATATACGTTCATATGTGAAGCCAGAGGTCAACCTCATGCACTGTCCACCTTTTCTTTCCACTGGCCTGGTGCATGCCCAGAATAACTGGCCACAGGGATCCACCTTTCTTTGCCTTCCCAGCATTCGATGCAAGCGTGTACCAGTACATCTGGCTTAAAAAAATATATGTTGCTGGGTATGGTGGCACACACCTTTAATCCCAACATTCGGCAGGCAGAGGCAGGCAGATCTCTGTGAGTTCAAGGCCAGCCTGGTCTACATAGTGGGCCCCAGGAAACCCGGGGCTACAGGGGGCCCCTGTCCAAAAAAGAAAAAAAAAAAAAAATTTCTCATTGTTATTATTTCTGCCTTTTTGAGACAGGGTCTCCCTGTAGCCCCAGCTGGCCTGGAGCTCACTATGTAGACCAGGCTGGCCTTGAACTCACAGAGATTTGCCTGCCTCTGCCTCTGCTGGGATTACAGATGGGCACCACCATGCCTGGCTCATGCTTATTATTTTTTAAGTTATTTGTATATATGTGTGTCTGTGTGTAATCATATACATGTCTCTGCAGTTCCTCGGGAGGCTAATAAAGTGCTCGGCTCCCCTGGTCCTGGAATTATAGGTGGTTATGAGCTGCCTGATGTGGGTATTGGGAACTGAACGCAGGTCCTCTGCAAGAGCAGTTAATGCTCTGAATCGCTAAGCCATCTCCCCTCACCCTCAGATTTGTGTGTCGGTGCTGGGTATCAAACTCAGGTCCTTATGCGTTCTTTGCACACATTTTACTGATTGAGCTATCTCTCCAGCCCAAGAGATTTACAGTTTCTGAAACTGGGATCAAAGAAAGCTTGACCCCTTGACCATCTTGAACTCTCATTTAGTGCAGAGGTGAAGAAAAACTTGAAGTTTGACCTGGGGCCAGATGCTCACCTCATTAGCTGGGAGCTCTCAGAGTCAGGGACCGTTGACCTTGGCTTACTCATGAATTAAATGACAGCCTGGCTTCTTTTCCATGTAGCTTCTGTGAGAATCTAGGTTAGCACTGGGTAACCCTTTTCCTTCATTCTTTGTATTCTGGGATTTAGGGGTCAAATTAAGCTCCTTTTCTGCTAATTGGTCCCTTTAGGATATCCCAAAGTATTTTTCAAATATTAATCTCCTGATGTATAGGGCATCTCACATGAACCATTCAGTTGTAAGATGCTGTTGAGCTGTGAAATCTTGGTCGATTCTGGTGGAAGAAATCAATGATTTGAATTAGCGTTAGGTGCTAGAAACTTAGACTTTTTAGCCTTTAACTGCCAAGTCCTGGGGGAAGCAGGTTAAAAGATGCTGGTTAGTGGATGTGTAATCCTAAAACGTGGTGTTTGCCGTGGAACTAATCCCATTTTCTTGTTCCCTTAGGAAATCACAAATTGACGCAAATAGCCAAAGTAGTCATCAAAATCTGTGAGCATGAGGTACGTGTTTCCTGCCCTCATGGTGCAGCCGTGTCCTAGGCTCCTCAGGGGAGCCTCAGGGGTAGGTAGCCTGGGTGATTTTGGAATTCTTGAGGCCCCTTGTCTTTGAAGCACAATTGCTGTTGATTGAGGCATGTTTCAGTCCTCTTAGAGAGGTTTAGGTTTGGATTGAAGGGGTCAAGCCTGCAGTCTCTCTCTCTCTCTCTCTCTCTCTCCCCCTCCATATATATATCCCTGACTGGTCTGGAACTTTCTGTATGGAGAGAGTTGACCAATCTGGAACTTGCAGAGATCCATCTGCCTCTGCCTTCCACGTGCCAGGAGTAAAGGAGTGTGCCATCATGCCTGACATTCTCTCTCATTTCATAATTTTTTTTTTTTTTTTTAATGTAGTTTCAAGTCTTCTCTGTTTTCCTAGCTAATTAAATGCTCAGGAAGCACCGAATCTTACCTGGCTGTATTGTATTCCCAAATACATGACTGTGTATTTAGCCATTCCTGTTTCCCACGTTAGGCTTTTGGCCTACATTCTCAGTCAGGTGATGTGTGGCTGCCTGTCCACTTGGGTGCACTGTTCCAATGTAAGTTTTCGAGAGAAGCTCTGAATGCAATAAAGGCTTCAGGCACCTGCTTAGCTGTCTCATCCGCCCTGGAAATCATAGTGGCTTAGATGAGATGGACTGTTGGGAACGGTCATCAGTTGAATGCGCCTCCAAGGAGTTCTCACCTGGGACTTGGTTGAGCCAGTCTCACCTTTGAAAATCATCCAGCAAACTGTAGTTCTGTGCTCTTGTAGTCCCAGCACTTGGAAGGCAGAAGGAGCACTTGAGCCTCGTACTTTGAAGCCGGTTTGGGCTGCATGGACTATTTCCTTACTGTTGTGTCTCCTCCCCTCCCCCGCGCCCCGAAAGAAGAAAAACTACAAAAGAGGAACCAACCTTGAAATTAAAGTACAAATACTTGGGGCTGGAGAGAAGGCTCAGTGGTTAAGAGCACTGACTGCTCTTGCAGAGGACCGGGGTTCGATTCCCAGCACCCACATGGCGACTATGAACCATCCTTAACTCCAGTTCCAGGGGAATCTGAAGCCCTCTTCTGACCTCCGCGACATTGTACGACACGGGTGCGCTCACATACATGCAGGCAATACACTCGTACATATAAAAATAATAAATAAAATATTTAAAGTACAAATACTTTAGCTGGGCATGGCGGCACATGCCTCTAATCCTGATACTTGGGAGGCAGAGGCAGGAGGATCTCTGTGAGGCCAGCCTGGTCTACATAGTGAGTTCTAGGCCAGCTGGGGCTATAGGGAGAAAAAAAAGGTACAAATACTTAAAAAAAATCATCAATGATTTCTTGAGGGCTGCCAGATGGAGGCCTGGGGTTATACATTGTAATGTCTTTCTGCTTTACAGATGAACGAAATTGAAGTATGTCCAGAATGTTACCTTGCTGCTTGCCAAAAACGAGAAAACTGGTTTTGTGAGCCTTGTGTAAGTTGGCGTATGCCTCTCATTTTATTTTCTGGAACTCCATGCCTTCAGTGGCTGTACCAAGATTGCTTTCTCCAGCAACTTAGGAGATTTTTGAAGTTTAAAAAAAAGAATTATTTTTATTTTATGTTTATGAATGTATGGTGCTTGTTAGCCGCATGTGGGTATTGGAAATTGAACCTGGGTCCTCTGCAAGCACAGGTAGTGCTCTTAACGGCTGAGCCATCTCTTCAGCCCCCAGAATGAAACCAATTTGAGTTGGATAAACCTCTTAGGCTGAATGGTTTGTAGGTGCAGAGCTGGTATCCTGATAGCTGGGCTGATGAGCCCAGCAAGTTGAGTAAAGGAGTTCAGGAGGGATGTGGGATGTGGGACATGGATTGTGGGACATGGATTGCGGGGCGTGGGATGCAAGAAGTGGGATGTGGTATGGGGTTGTGAGGTGTGGCAGAACCATATTTGGAATTGGATGAGTGTTGGTGGCTGTGTCACTTGCAAATCAAGTTGGACCTGTTTTAAAGAGTTTAGAAATACATCCCTGGAGGATCATCTCAATCTTTCCAGAGAGACCAAGGTTCATGAAGATGCAACGTTACCTTCCTGGACCTTCATTTCCAAACTTTTTTTTCTTTCCCGTTTTGGGCATTTCTTGATTCCAGTATGTTTTGCAGAGTGGTACATTGTGGGGTGGGCTGGCGTGAGTGTGCCTGTGAGAGGCTTGTGGAAGGCGGCAGGACTGGACAAATGACCTCAGGCCTTCTTGCCTCTCTAGATAAACCCCTGAGTAGCTCCAGCCTGTGAACCTCCCAGTGGGTGACTGTGGCTCCTGCAGCCCCTGACCTATAGTACTTTTAGTCCAAATTGAGCAGAGAGTGGGTGTTAACTATCTTTGTGGTGCCCAGAGAGGTGAATTCTCTTGTTCATGGTCACCCAGAGCCAGGACACAAGCCTTATTTTCCATTTAAGCCCCTCTGCTTCTCTGTCTAAGCATTGTGGCTGGACCTGCCAGGGGATCCTTGGATGCTTGCCCAGCTTGCAGCTGTCCTGTCCCGTGTGTGGCCCTATCCCTTCCCTTCTCACTGCATTTGCATTCCCCTTTCAGACGTTAATGTGTATCTTTCTGCAAGATATATGCAAACTCTGCATTTTGTTTTTCTTCTAGAGCAATCCACATCCTTTGGTCTGGGCAAAATTGAAAGGATTTCCATTCTGGCCTGCGAAAGCTCTGCGGGATAAAGACGGACAGGTTGATGCTCGTTTCTTTGGACAACATGACAGGTGAGAGTTTAAACTAGGGTTTGAATATGTAGCTTCAGTGGAACCTTTGATAACCTTGGATATTAAAAGTGGTAGAAAGTCTGCTCTTATTTCCATTGTGTTAAAAAGCGAATTCTGTGAGTATGGCTATTGTTTATTGTCATGATAACAACCATTGATCTTGTATTCGCAAATGTTTTCTGGTGCTGTGTTAAGTGTGGGCTTCAGTTTTTTCAGGTGTGATAGGAAATAATCTTGCCTTCCTGGTTCTGTTCATGGATCCAGCATTGGAATGAGTTCCATGGCTATTTGAAGTACTGCAGTTTGATAATTTATTTATTTTATTTTCTGGAGTAAATTAAACCTCTGTGCAAATTGCTTTTCAAAACTAAAGCTTTCAGGGATCAGAGGTAGTTTCCCAGATTGTCAGCAAATGAATCTCTTAGCATTAGGGGGAGTAGTCCCCTCCTGGTTGATCTTTTCTCTATAGCTAAAATGGGAAATTACAAGGGGATGATGTTTTGACAGGTGTGAGCCCTCCCTCCCAGCCTCTCCACTCCCCGCCCCTTCCCTCCTGCATACACACAGTGAATAAAATTATTCTAGCTAATAGCAGCTCCCTTTGGAGCCAAGCCCCTGCCTGCCTGGAAACTACAGGTAGTCAAAGTGGAATGTGGCTTAACATCTTCCCTTTCAGCAAAGTACCTTGTGATTAAAGAAGCAAAGAGCCCCATCCCCACCCCCCAAGCAGTTTGAGGTGTGTGAGCGCATGGAGGGATACTATTTAAACATACACCATTAAAATTATGTACACTCGTGAAAAATATAGTTCATATTTCTAAGTGAAACCAGCATCTGAGATAACACTCTCTGTTAAATTTTGCTTGAGATTTCACAGATCAGAGGAAAGTGTGAATTTCAGAGTGATTGAATTCTTCTCCAGAATCTCAGCAGCTCCTTCTCAGGAGATGAGTTCAATCCATCGAGGTGGTATTGGGTTGGCAGGGAGCATCACACTTTAATTTGAACCACTCTTTTTCTTTGAGACAGGGGCTCATGTAGCCCAGGCTGGTCTTGAACTCATTCCTCATCGTTCTTCTACATTCTTAGTGCCTGCACCACAGACATGCATGCAGCACGTTGTGTCCTATTTATGTGATGTTAGGGATGCAACACAAGACTTCCTGCATGCTGGGACTGGGCAAGCACTGTGCCAGCTGAGCTACATACAGCTCCAGTTCTTCAGCCACTCTGGTTGGAAATCTTTCTGAAGTTTAATATTTCTTCATCGAAAGGAGTTTGCTTGTTCAGGCTGCATAGATGCTGGGTTACAACTGTGAGCAGGCAGACACTTGTCTCAGTGAGCAAGTAGGCTTGCTATCTCCTGTCTGTATGTAATGGCAGGCTTGGTGTAAAGATGTGTGGGGAGGGAGCTGCAGGGGCACAGGACTGCTCAAGGAAGGGCTAGGTTGTGAGCAAACTCTTCAAAGCCACTGAAGCAGGTTGTTTGAACTGGTGCTCCGGAGGAAAGGATGATTAGGGATCTGCTTTCTCTTTGAAGGTCAGGATGAGCTGGTGGCTAGCTGTACTTCCCCCATCTCTTCATAGAGCACCTAATGATTAAGACTGTGGGATAGCACCGTGTGGATGTATCTTGAGGGGTGTAGGTGAGTGGGTGGGCACGCCATTTACCAAATGTTCTCAGGCCCCCAGAACTCATGGCTCTGTTTCCCTCTTCTATGACCACCCTACCAGCCAGCCATTAAAGGTGGCCTTGGGGGCATGAAGGCCACATGAATTCTTGTGCTCTGTGTAAAGGCTATCTCCCAGCACTCAAACAGTCTGTCCTTGGACCTGGCTGGGAGGTAGCCGGAAGCAAGGCCCTTCCTGTTCTATTGCAAGCATTTCCTGATCTCTCTCAGCTTATGTAGTGTTTAGTGTCCCCTCTAAGGGTCTGTGCTACCTGGTGGGCTCATTTTGGGGAAGGCAGTCCACTAAGGTCAGTTCACAGTGGTGTGTTACGAACACTTTGTAGGGGCAGGGTGTGGGTGGCTGGGAGCTGGATGGAGTACAGAGGCTTTCTTAGTTCTGAGTGAGTGCCCTTACCTTCCCACATGGGTCTTAAAGCTGAGCCTGGCAGGCTCTCCACAGCCTGCTTTAGTAAGATAGTAGCACTGTGACACAGGGACCCAAGGGAGGCGTCCAGGAGGTATTGTAGCTGTCTGTGTCTCAGAGAGCTCACTTGGCTTGGTGGAGTCAAAGCAAAAGCTTGGGCCTGCGACAGTGAACTAGGTCAGGACAACTGGCTGAGAACCATCCCAGAAACCCAATGCTGACTGTCAATCAAGTGATCATCCTAGAGTGAGCTGGAGTCCACTGCATAATAGACTTTTTTGTTTGTTTTATCTTAGACACATATGCCATTACCAAAATTACAGAAACTTATGCAAATAGTTGCAGAGCTTCAAGAAATACATCCAGTATTCAAGTGTCTACTGTGTATGCAGACAGGGTTTCATTGTGTGGCCAGCCCGGCCTTAAATTTGTCTTCCTTCTGCCTTAGCCTGATATGGGCTGGGATTACAGACGTATACCCTTGGTCTAGCCACTAGGCACTCTATTTGCTGCTTTGCAATAGCTGCTTTTTTTTTGGTCTTTTTGAAGCAGGGTCTCCCTGTAGCCCCAGCTGTCCTGGAACTCACTATGTAGACCAGGCTGGCCTTGAACTCACAGAGATCCGCCTGCCTCCCAAGTGCTGGGACTACAGGCGTGGGCCACCACACCCTGCTGTAATAGCTGCTTTTATCCCAGTCTTGTAACCCTAACCTTTGCCCAGGGTCACTCAGCTGAGAGGGATTCTTGTACCAGAGCTGAGGCTGCTGAGCCCTCTCTCACATAACACACTTCTCCCAGAGGCTTTCTATATGGTAAGACAAATCTCACTTCCCTTTAACAATTTCCTCAGCTTGCTTTAAAGAACAGGAGCTGTGTTCCTGCCTTGGCCCCTTGAAGGCACTTGGGGACCTGGCGTGGGGAACAGTTACAGATGGGGGGGGGGGGGGGGGGGGGGGGGGGGGGGGGGGGGCACTGTCTTGGGACTGTGGCCCCTGGCTGGGAAGCCCCTGGTGGTGCCTGGCACCTGGCTCAGAGCAATTTTTTTTTAGGGGGGGTGTCTTTTTGAGACAGGGTCTCCCTGTAGCCCCAGCTGTCCTGGAACTCACTATGTAGACCAGGCTGGCCTTGAACTCACAGAGCTCCTCCTACCTCTGCCACCATGCCCTGCGGCTCAGAGCGGTGTTGTTTGCTCCTCTGTACTCTCTCCTAGGTTGGGCTGTCAGGGGCAGCCCTGGGGGTTTTGGTGACTTCTCACATCTGCCCTCAGGTTGGAACCTTTTCCTTGTTGCTCTTTGAACCCTGGTCAACTTCCTTGCCCCTGGCTGGACCTGAGGGTCTCAGGTTTCAGCAGAAAGTTGTTCCCTAGGACACATGGGGAGCTGCTCATTTCCAGTACCCTGACAGCAGATAGTTGTTTGGGGTGCTTGATTGCAGTCAGCCTGTGCACTGAGTTCTGCTAGATGCTTAGGCCTTAATTTCATGTGCGTTTCCTCTTCAGCAGACAGGAATTCAGTGCCAGCTGTTGACGTGGGGGGTAAGTCGCTGTAGAAGAAGCCCACTGCCATCACCTGTGTTGATTGTTCTGGAAAAGCAGCCAGTGGTGCCTGTTGGTCTAAGGACTCTGTAGCGCAGCTGGAAAGCTGAGGTTGATGTAGGATGGGATGACCCTGGAACTGCAGGCAGAGGGGCTCCTTGTGAAGGCCAAAGGCTGCTTTTTAGAGTTTTTAGTGTTTATTTTCTCATATGCAAAGACATAACTGCCAGGCATTCAGGAGGCGGAGGCAGGGGGATCCTGAGTTGCAGGCCAGCCTGAACTGCATCAGGAGATTCTGTCAAAAAAGAGAAAACAAAACGAAAGCATGAGCACCTCCTTCTAGGAATGTGATTTTGCAAAGAATAGTCCCTTTTGGAATTAGCTAAGAAAGCTCCCCGTCTGGTAGCCTAGAGAAATTTGGGAAAATAATCCCTTTTGAGATGTGTCATAAAAGATGTAAAAAGTGTTTTCTTAGTCTGTACCAGCTGAAAACTGAAGGGATTGATTGCATTGTTATTTTTGTTTTGTACATTTATTTACTTGTTTCTGTGTATGTGCACGTGTGTGTCATACATAGCACATGTGGAGGTCAAAGGACAAGTTGTGGGAGTCAGTTCTTTCCTTCCAGCATGTGAGTTCTGGGGATCTGCATCAGGCTTGACAGCAGGCGCCTACACCCGCTGAGCCATCTCCCGGGGGCCCTGATTGTGTTTCTGATGGATTAAAATGGCTAAGTGTGATGAGCCTTTTAACATCCTGGCTAAGTTTTTGTTGTTCCTCTTTGCAAGGCTCTGTGAAGTGGGTCATTCATTAACCATTCAAACCAAATCCTTTATTTAAAAAGGAGAACCCACATTTAAGAATCTTGGCAATCATGTTAGGCTAATTTGGTTTGCATTAAGAAATTAAAAAAAAAAATCAAAACAAAAACCAATCTTGGAAATGACAGAGCTTGACTTGAACTCTCTCTCTTTCTTGCCCTCCTAGGGCCTGGGTTCCAATCAATAATTGCTACCTCATGTCTAAAGAAATTCCTTTTTCTGTGAAAAAGACTAAAAGCATCTTCAACAGCGCCATGCAGGAGATGGAGGTCTATGTGGAGAACATCCGGAGAAAGTTTGGGGTTTTTAATTACTCTCCGTTCAGGACGCCCTACACACCCAATAGCCAGTACCAAATGCTCCTCGATCCCAGCAACCCCAGCGCCGGCACTGCCAAGACAGACAAGCAGGAGAAGGTGAAACTCAACTTCGACATGACAGCATCCCCCAAGATCCTGCTGAGCAAGCCCCTGCTGAGTGGGGGCACTGGCCGCAGGATCTCCTTGTCTGACATGCCACGTTCCCCCACGAGTACAAACTCTTCTGTGCACACGGGCTCCGACGTGGAGCAGGACCCTGAAAAGAAGGCCCTATCCAGCCACTTCAGTGCGAGCGAGGAGTCCATGGACTTTCTCGATAAGAGCACAGGTCAGCCCTGGTTGGGAGAGTGGGTAGGAGGCCACTTGGAGCATTGTGGTGTCATTGGATGCTGCACCTGTGGGTGCATCGGGAAGCTAGCAGTCACCAGGGACTGCAGTGGACTGTGTCTTGTAAATGAATGACCAGATCATTGCTTCCAGGGACCCAAAGTCTAGCTGGAGGTCATTCCTAGAAATGGGTAGAAATGACCAGAGCCCTGCAGAATTCAGTGCTAGCATCTAGGCTGTTCCATGACATCATTTCTTCCTTGACACGTCATAGTTGAAAATTTAATCTTCTGACACGTCGTAGTTGAAAATTTAATCTTCAGTACATTCCTGTTAAGTTTAGCTCGGTTGTTAGAGAAACATGTAAGATAAAAATGAACAGCTCACTCCCTTCGAGGTGAACTTGTGTCAAAGTTGTGTTTTGGGGATGCACTCTCACCACTGGAGGGTGATGTTGCTTTGGGCCAGGTGCTTGACCTCTTTCTGCTCTACTTTACCCAGGTTTCCCTTGACAACCATTACAGGCTCCTCGTAGGTTTGTAAGGATAAAATGAGTCAGGACCCACAACAAGGCTTAGAGCAGTTCCCAAGGTAGTGCTTCAGAAACCTTGGCTCCTGACTCACTTTTCCTGGTGATTCCTAATCTGCCTTTGTTGTTCTGAGAAGTGGTATAGGGAGCAGGGGCACTTAAATAGAACTCTTTCTCTCCAAACAAAATTGGGCCACACATTTAATATTTATGATTTTTTTTGAGATGGTCTCATATACTCAGGCTGGCCTTGAACTTCTTTTTTTTGGGTCCTTTTGAGACAAGGTCTCCCTGTAGCCCCGGCTGGCCTCGAACTGACTGTGTGTACCAGGCTGGCATTGAACTCACAGAAATCCACCTGCCTCTGCCTCCTAAGTGCTGGGATTAAAGGGATGTACTACCACGCCTGGCTTCAAAAAGGGCTTTTATAGGACCCTGAAGATGCATACCATGTATTGAGGTCAGCTTCTGTCTTCAATTGGTGCAAATGGCATCAGGCTTTGCAACAAAATTTCTTATTTTTTGAGTGACTTTTTTTTAAGGCACAAACTTAGTGGAAATCCCAATTATATATATTTCAAAGTCTCTTTCTGATAATATACAACTCTCACCCTGTATATGTTCCAGATGTTTGGCAATCCTGCTAGATAAGACAAAGCCGGATGTGGTGGCGTTTTGAGTGTGGTTATCCTGACATTTGGGAGGGAGAGATAGGAGGATCAGGAGTTTGAGGACAGCTTTGGCTACATGAGATCCTTTCTCAAAAACTACAAAATGCCAAACAAGCCACAACTCAAAAAAGAAGGAGTGATAATCATTTTATTCCCAATAATACTCGATCCGTGTTGGTTTGTGGACAATGGAAGTTGAGACACCCCCAAACTGAAGATCGTACAGTTGAGACCAGGGGTCTGCATACTACCATGTCAGAAAAGCCTGTCATGGCTCAGTGTAGAAAACTGTGCTGGTAGGTTTTGGTGTCCAGAGTGCTAACCGTGACATGATGGAGCCGCGTACATAGCTTTCAGAGGAGGAAAACCTGCGGCCAGAAACATTAAACTACACATTAGATGAGCATTTAGAGACCCTTCTTTTTTTTCTCATTTATTCATGTGTGTATGTGTATGGGCATATGTGTGGCATGGCACATGTGTGGAAGTCAGTGAACAACTCAAAGGAGTTGATTCTCTTCTTCCACCATGTGGGTTCTGAGGCTTGGACTATGGTCCTAAGGCTTGGTGGCAAGCGCCTTTACCTACTGAGCCATTTCACTGGCCCCCGAGACTCTCCTTTTATTGGGAGACACAGGAACTCCGCCTTGTGTTCATCGCTCCTAGAACCAGAGTTAGCTTTCTAAGTAGCACTCTGCCCACCAGGAAGCCTGTGGCTGCCAGTGTCCTGGAATCCTGTCGCCTTGATGGACCAGGCAGTTTCCATTCTCGGTGACTTTTGTTTGTTTGCCCTTTAGATGGGCTGCCTGGCCAGGTGGAGGCCTTCACCAGTACTTACATTTAGGTTACCAGTGGAAGATGTTAAACATACTGTAGGGAATTGTCCTGGGGCCTGGCTTGCACGCCCTTCTGAGCTAATGATGCTTTTGACTAGGAGTTCCCACTGTGGGCTTCCTGTCAGGGAAGTGTTTTTTTTTTTTTTTATCGTGAAATCAATACTTTTTTGTCATAAAACAGTTATTTATGACATACTAAAGTCGTTATTGATCTCACCTCCCATGGTTAGCTCTTCTCTGTAGGGTTACATGGCATGCTATTAAGAGAAAACTCAGGGGGCTGGAGAGATGGCTCAGTGGTTAAGAGCACTGACTGCTCTTGCAGAGGACCCACATTCAGTTCCCAGTGTCCACAAGGTGGCTAACAATCATCTGTAACTCCAGTTCCAGAGGATCTAACACACTCTGTGGCTGGTGAAGGCATTGCATGCACAGGTATACTTGCAGGCAAAACATTCATACACATAAAATTAAAAAAAAAATTTTTTTTTAAAAGAAGATGAAACTCAGCCATGTACCCAGAGTCCAGCAGGGAGGGAATGAAGCTTGGCTGCTGAGAGGTGGCTGGGCTTGGGGTCAGTGGAAAGCACAATATATGTCTCATCATGTCCTGGTATGTACATTTCCCAGAGGATGTTTACGTCTCTTAGATTTATTTCTGTGTTTGTGTTTCTCTCTCTCTCTCTCTCTCTCTCTCTCCCTCCGTCCCTCTCCCTCCCTCCCTCCCTCCCTCCCTCTGTTTTGATGTATGTGTGTGCACATGTACACATGCCACAGTGTTTGTGTGGAGGTCAGAGGACAACTTGAGAGAATCCATTCTCTACCATGTGAGTCCCAGGAATTAAACTTAGATCATCAGGCAAATATTAAAGTGTCAACTCTGCCGGACATGGTGGTGCACATCTTTGATCCCAACACTCAGGAGGCAGAGGCAGGCGGGTCTCTGTGAGTTCAAGGCCAGCCTGGTCTATATTAGCGAGTTCCATGTCAGCTGGGGTTACAGGGAGACCCTGTCTCAGAAAGACAAAAAATAAAACAAAATAACAAAGTGCCAACTATTGTCCAACTTTTACATATGGTTCATATATATATATATATATACACACACACACACACACACACACACACACACATGCAGTGCATACTGTAGGTTAAACCTATTATATATTTATTTAGTACTGCATTGAACTCAAGGCCTTGCACATGTTAGGCAAGCAGTCTACAACTGAACTAGCTATACCCCCCAGGCCAAAACAAGTTTTTTTTAAGACCCATTATCACTGCTGTATCCTGGGCCCCTCTTCCTGTGTCTGCCTCCCAGGTGCTGGGGTGATGGTCACCCGCCATCACCTCTGGCCCCAAATTAAAGAAACAAACCTTACTTTGCATCTAATGCATTTGGGAGCTTAATTCATGATTTGTTTACAGACATGAGCTGGAACTTGTTTTCTTTTTTTGAGACAGCCTCGCTATTGTGTCTAGGTTGTTCTCAAATGGCTTGACTTAAGGGATCTTCCCTGCCTCAGCTTCCAGGGTAGCAGGGACCATGCCTGGCATGGTTAGCTTTTCTGAGTAGGTTTCTGTGTTTGTAAATAGCTATTTAGAACAAGCTTTCATTCTTTTTAACTTTAATTTATTGAAGATTTAGTTTTTAAATTTTTTGGTCTTTTTGATATAGGGTATCCCTGTAGCCCCAGCTCTCCTGGATCTCAGTCTGTAGACCAGGCTGGCCTTGAACTCACAGAGATCCTCCTGCCTCTGCCTCTGGAGTGCTGGGACTAAAGGCGTGTGCCACCATGCCCAGTGTAAAGATTTATTTTATTTATTTATTTTTGGTCTTTTTGAGACAGGGTCTCCTTATAGCCCCAGCTGGCCTGGAATTCGCTATGCAGACCAGGCTGGTGTCAAACTCACAGAGATCCATCTGCCTCTGCCTCCCAAGTGCTGGGATTAAGGTGTGCACCAGCACGCCTGACATTTTTATTTTATTTTTAATTATGTATATGTGTCTGTGTATGGGTATATGTATGTGAGTGTAGGTATTCATAAAGGCCAAAAGAGGGCGTTGGATCCTCTGGAATTGCAGTTACAGGTGGTTGTGGGCTGCCTGATGTGGGTGCTGGGAACTCTTCCTCAAGAGCAGTATGTACTCTTAACTGCTGAGCCATCTTTCTAACTTTTCATTTTTTGTATATGTGTATACACGTACACATTCATGTGTATGAGTGGGTGCATGCATGCCATGACACACATCGGGCTTGCTGTCAAGTTGGGAGACAAGTTCAGGTGTCAGTCGTGGCCCTCCACCTTGTTTGAGGCGATCTTCTGCTGATTCCTGCTGCTTCTCCCAGCCGAGGTGGCCTGCGATCATCCTGGGATTCTCCTGCCCCTGCCTCATATTGCAGCACAGGAGAGTGGTGGGGGTGGAGGGTGGGTTACAGGCGCATACTGGTGCTCCTAGCTTTGCTTAGGTGCTAGGAATCCAAACTCAAGTCTTTTTATTATTTATTTATTTATTTATTTATTTAGTCTTTTTTTTTCTTTTGGTCTTTTTGAGACAGGGTCTCCCTGTAGCCCCAGCTGTCCTGGAACTCACTATATAGACCAGGCTGGCCTTGAACTCACAGAGATCCGCCCGCCTTTGCCTCCTGAGTGCTGGGATTAAAGGCGTGTGCCACCACGCCCGACCTTATTTATTTATTTAATTTTATGTGCTTGGGTATATTGCCTGCATGTGGTAGGTGTACCTGTGTTGTGTGATGCCCATAGAGGTCAGAAGAAGGCATCAGTTCCCTTGAACTGGAGTTACAGATAGTTATTAGCCACCTTGTGGGTGTTGGGAATTGAACCCAGGTCCTCTACAAGAGCAGTCAGTGCTCTTAACCACTGAGCCATCTCTCCAGTCCTTAAACTCAAATCCTAATGGTTATACACTAAGTGCTTTCTTTATTCACTGAGCCATCTCTCCAGCCCTTGATATATAAGCCATCCTAATAAGTGATGCTCGGCTGTGTGGCCCATCTGTACTTGGCACCACTGTGCAAGGTACAGCCCTCTAAACATACAGGCTGTTTTTCAGCCTTCGTAAGTTAAGGGAATTTGTAACAAGGCATCTGCTTCCACCTTTCCCAGAGTACTCCTGTGTGTTGGAGGGAAAGGATGCTTGTTTCTAATTTATTTCCAAGACCCATGTTGTATAACATGCTTAGCGAATAGCAGTTAGCACAGGCTAGGATTCTGTAAATATGAATGGTGATGTGTCATAGCCCACACACTTGGGTCTTATGTCAAAAGCATAAAATCGGATTAAATTGTTTGACTTCAAAGGCAGTTAGTTCTTCCTTTGGGCCAGTTATGGCATCATAAAAGAATTGGCATTCGTTTCAAGGTTTAATTGAAATGAGCATTTCCAAATGACTTTTTGCTTTGCAAACGTCTAGAGTGATTTAAAGTGGCACTTGTCAAGCCCAGCTCTTGACATTCAGGCTGGAGAACTCTATTTTGGCTGTCCTGGGCACTGTAGGATGTCCAGCAGCCTCCCTGGTCCACTTTCTGATGGCAGTTGTCCCCTTACACACAGTTGTGACAGATGGAACTTGGGCACATGTCCCATTTCCAGACCCTACTGAGAACCATCAATTTGATTCATTCATTGCTCTCTTTTTGGCTTTGGATGTGATGTGACCGTTGCTTCAAGCTCCCAATGCCTTGACTTCCTGCCTCCCACCGTACCTTGCACTGTAGGCTGAAATATACCCCCTTTCCCTTCCATCCCGTTGTCAGGGTGTTTTATCACAGCAGCTGGAAAGGAAACCAAGACATCGTGTTCCTGGCCCTCTCCCTTCCCCTTTTTCCTGTATTGAGAAGGAACGGAGGACTCTCACACTGTAAGCACACACTCCATCCCTGAGCCCTAGCTATGGGTTTTTACCCCCCCTTTGGCCCTTTTTAAATTTTTTTTTTTTTTTTTTCTAGCTTTTCAGGCACTCTTGCTAACTTGCCCAGTCTCTTCTTGAACTCATTTTGTACTCTAGGCAAGCCTTCAAGTCCAATCCTCCTGTCTCAGCCTTCCTGTGAGCTGGGATTACAAACCTGGCTCTTCTTCAGCACCTTTTGATGTTGGTATGTTTATGTGTGTATTTTGTTTGTTATTTGTTGTTGTTGTTGTTGTTATTTTGAGACAGGGACTCACACTCTTGTCAGGACCTCACTGTGTAGCCCAGGATGGCCTCAGACCAGGGGCAATCCTTCTGCTTTGATTTCCCAAGTGGTGAAATTATGTCTTTAAAAAGCCAGGGAGGAGCTAAAGAGATGGCTCAGCAGTTAAGAGCACTCACTGTTCTTGTATAGGCCCCTGAGTTTGGTTCCCAGCACCCTTGTAGGGCAGTTCACAACCTCCTGTGACTCCAGCTGGAGGGGGTCCAATGCCTTCTTCAGGCTTCCTCAGGCGCTGCACACACATGTGCTCAAACTCACACATAATTAAAAATAATAAAAATAAATCTTTAAAAATGAGGGAATAGGTGGAGCAAAACAATCCAAGTAGAGCCTAAGTGTAGGTGATCTGATGACCTCACTTGAAAGTTAGGAGTGGCCAGCACATGTGGTTACATGAGAGGCAGATCCCCAAGCAGCACACAGTCAGAAGAGAAGGCACAGAATAAAAGGGAAAGCCTTTTGTCGCCCTTAGGACCTCCTAGTTTTTCTCCAAAATGTAGCTCTTTCAACCTTTAATGAAATGTGTTTCTAGGGGAAAAAATCGATATGCCCTAACCTCCACATGTGTGCCTACTTTTTCAAAGCCATTTAGGGCTGGGGAGGTGGCTCTGTCAGTGCGGTGCCTGCCACACACGTGTGAGGACTGAATCTCTAGCATCCAAGTAAAAAGCTGGCATGGAAGTACATGCTCTGACCCCAGCATGGAGACAAATGATTCCCCCAACTCCTTGACCAACTGGGATGGCTGAATTGATGATGGTTTTTCAACGAATGAAGGTGGTGAGTGATGGAGATAAGAAGGACACATTACGGGGCTGGAGAGATTGGCTCAGTGGTTAAGAGCACTGACTGCTCTTACAGAGGACCCGCGTTCGATTCCCAGCACCCACATGGAGGTTACAAACTGTCCGAAGCCCTCCAAGGCATTGCAGGACATGGTGCACTCACATACATGCAGGCAATACACTCATATACACAAAATAAAAATAATAAATAAACTTTTTGTTTTGTTTTGTTTTGTTTTGTTTTTTTGGTCGTTTTGAGACAGGGTCTCCCTGCAGCCCCAGCTGTCCTGGAACTCACTATGTAGACCAGGCTGGCCTTGAACTTGCAGAGATCTGCCTGCCTCTGCCTCCCAAGTGCTGGGACTACAGGCGTACGCCACCACACCTGGCCTAATAAATGAAATATTTTAAAGAAAGACACATTGTGGCTGCCCTGGCTCCCCCCACCCCCATATATATGTGCCTGCACATGCATGTGCATATACCCACACTAACATGTACATAGAACACGCGCACAAGGAAAAGCCATTTCCATATAGGAGGGTATTCTGTGTATGCTTGATTTTTGTCTGTCTCTCTGGGGAGATCTTTCCTGGTCCATTTTTATGTAATTGGTCATCACTGAATGGAACTTCCTCTTTCCTGTTTTCCTGCTGTAGTAAATTCTGTCACAACCTATCTTCTTGAGTGTATACTGCTCCATGCAGCTCTTTTTAGAGTGCCTCCATGGAGCAGATTTCCAGCAGTGGGAACTTTAAGGTCTGTATGTTTTACGCACCTCGGGTTTCCATCATATCAATAGCATTGAGGTGTTCTTCCAAAAGTTTTATGATTGCCATGAGTCCCTCTTTTCTTACCCTCAGCATAGCATAATCTATGCGTTAATAGAGATATTGCAAAAAGTTTTACTGTGCATGGGAAAAATAGGCAACATGCATGTTGTAGTACCAGGCATGGAACCCAGGCCCTTGTAACATGCTAGGCCACCACTCCACCACTGAACTGTATCTCCAGCCCTTTCATTTATTTTTATTCAGTGATCTCTTGTGTATGTCTGTTTGTTTGTTTTATTGCTTTTGAGATAGGATTCCCTGTAGCCCAGGCTAGTCTCAAACTCCCTATATGTAGCTGAGGATGACTTTGAACTTTAGATCCTTCTGCCTCCACCTCTCAAGTGCTGGGATTATGGGTGTGTACCACCATCTCTGGTTTCTGTGGTGTTGGAGCTCGAACCCAGGGCTTTGTGCATGCTAGGCAAGCACTGCACTGAGCCACATCCCCAGCCTTATATTTATTAACCATTTCTGTTTCTCTCTGAGCTGCTTATTCATATCTTTGAACTGTTAGCCAGGCGGTTAACACACTTTAATTTTAGTAGCTGCGTATTACAGAGATTGCTGAAACTGATTCTTTTGTATAAAGGATTTTAGTTTGATTGTCCTTGCTTTTAGCTTATCATGGCCGTAGTAATAAAGAAAAATGAGCACTTTACTCCAGTTTATTATTCCATTTATGAGCTCATTCAGTACATGGACTTTGGTGTCTGGTATGTCTAGTGATGTGCTTGGCTGGCTGTCCCAAAGATCCTGCTCTTCTCAGCTGGCTTTCTCATGGGGGGTGGGTTGGGGGGTGGTAAATATGAGTGTCCTTGGCCACCTTAGATGGGCTCACAGGGAGGGCTCCTGGAAAGGGATGCTTGAGCTGAGACCAGATGTGGAGGGAGACCAGCCAGTGTGATCTGGCATGGGACAGATCTCCCCTAGGCTCAGGTTTAAAGGTATGATCTTGTAAAGGTATGATCTTGTGCTAGGAGGTCCCTGAGGCTGGAGACTTGGCAGCCATGCAGGCAAGATGAGGACCTGGCTTTCATTCTGGAGACCAGGACACCTTGGTGATATGCCTTCCTTCCTGTGTTTGAGGGTTGGCCCTGGCTGTGCTGTGGAGGTGGGGAGGCTGTGGCAGGTGGTAGGGATCAGTGGGAAGTATCTCTGAGGTTTTCCTGGGAAGTCACAGGCAGAACAGAGGTTCTCTGTTTTCTTTTGTTCTTTATTACCACACTAAAATGTCTTCCTATTGCTCTAAAAAAGAAAATCACACGTTTGGGCCGAGGATGTGAGGTCAGCTGGTAGAGGGTATGCTTAGCAGGCATGAAGCCCTGGGTTCATCCCCAGCCTTGTATAAACTGGGTGTGGTGGTGCACACCAAGACCATCTTTGGCCAGATAGGGAGTTTAGGCTAAATTGGGCTACATGAAACCCTGTCTAAAAAAGAAAACAAAACAAAGTGGGTTGGAGAGATGATTCATACACACAAAATAAAAATAAATAAATAAATAATAAATAAATTAATAAATAAATAAAAAAGATGAAATTTTATGTAATAAAATCAGCCACTTTAGGACCAGCAAGATGGCTCAGCAGGTAAGGGTATCTGCCACAGAGCCTGATAGTCTAAATTCTCAGGTGTTACTTGGTTCGAAGCTGGAGAGGTGACAGGTGGCATTTAATGGTGGAAATAGGATTTTTCTCTCTCTGTGTGTCTCTGTCTCTCTATCTTATCTCTCTGTTTCTGTCTCTGTCTACCTCTCAGATGAAGGCCAGGGGAGCTCTGTGTGGTGGATCAGAGGGTTGCTAGGTAACCTTAGGCATGACCTTTTCCTGAGTCAGTGGAGCTTGGCCCTTCTGGATGCCCACCCAGCTGGACTGGTCCTTTCTTATCTGGGTCTTGCCATATTCAATCTTATATCTGTATATTAATATATATATTTATTATTATTTTAAAATTTTATGTGTAGAAGTGTATTGCCTGCATGTGTATGTAAGTGCACCCCTTTCGTGCAGTGCCCGTGGAGATCAGAAGAAAGTGTCAAACTCCCTTGAACTGGAGTTATGTATGGTTGTCAGATGCCATGTGGGTGCTGGGAACCAAACCTGGGTCCTTTGCAAGAGTCCACTGAGCCATGTCTCCAGCCCCCTATGTCTATATACTTTTTTTTTGTAATTTAAACGCTTTTTCTCAAACTGTGTTGTGGTGGTTCCTATCTTTTTTTTAATTGTCTTTTTTGAGACAGGGTCTCCCTATAGCCCCAGCTGTCCTAGGTAGACCATGCTGGCCTCAAACTCACAGAGCCCACCTCTGCCTCCCAAGTGCTGGGATTAAAGGCATGTGTCACCACGCCCGGCCACGCCTTTAATCTTAACCCTTGGGAGACTGACCAGAAGGACTGCCATGAATTCAACGGCAGCTTGGGCTATATAGTAAATCTCAGACCAGCCTGGGAAGCAGAGTGAGATTCTGTTTAAACAAAGAAACAATCTCCTCCCCACCCCTTTAATAGAGACAATGTATTAGGAAAGGAAAAGTGCTCCTAAGAATGAGGTTGGACTAGGGGCTGGGGACAATCATCTGCTCAAAAACCCAAAACATTACCAAAAAACCCAAAACAAAACACCTCAATATTCCAGTACTGTGTTCCAGCTAAAATCCCCTGGAGGACCATAAGTAGATTGATGCCCTCGGGGCCATCTTTGGCTTTTCAGCTTGCTTGATCATTTTACACTTTTGTTTATTTTTCTTGCATGTATGGGTGTGCCCGTTATAGTGTGGTGCTCAGGGGACAGCCTGTGAGGGTCTCCTCTCTCCTTCCACCACGTGGGTCCCTGGGATGAATGTTAGGCTTGGTGGGCAAGTACCTTTACCTTCTGAGCCATCTCACCAGCCCACTTTTTTGGTTGTTTTTGAGACAGGGTTTCCCTGTAGCTCTAGCTTTCCTGAAACTCGATATGGAGACCAGGCTAGCCTCAAACTCACAGACATCTGCCTGCCTCTGCCTCCCAAGTGCTGGGGCTAAAGGCGTGCACCATTATGCCTGGCAGCAGGCCACTTTTTTTTTACCTTTTAAACTTCACTTTAAACAGGGAAATATGACTCACTTGATCAGGTGCCATGTGCAGGTTACCCTTCAGGTTACGGTGTCCTAATCACATTTTAGCAGTCCCAAGCAGCGTTCTTGAGGGTGCAGTATAGCCTGTTAGACTTGCTTCCTTGCTTACAAGCACATAATTACAAAATCTCTGGGCTTTAATTCTCAGAATCTTTTTAAATGTCACAATACAAGTGAACGAATTATTTAAAACTTCCTTGTAAAGATTTTATTCCTGGTATTTCTTTTAATATTTGGAACTATAAAAATAGCACAGTCAATAAAGTGCTTATTTCTCAGATCCCACACAAGCATGGTGGTGCTTGCTTGTAATCCTAGTGCTGGGGAGAAGGATTCAGGTCAGAGGAGGGAGGTTGGCCAGTTTAGCCTGTTTGGTGAGTTCCAGGCCAGTGAGACACTCTTTAAGGGTGAGCTAGCTGGGAAGTGGTGGTACATGACTTTAATCCCAGCAGAGGCAGAGGCAGGTGGCTCTCTTTGAGTTCAAGGCCAGCTTAGTCCACACAGTGAGTTCCAGACTAGCTGGGGCTACAGGGAGACCCTGTCTCAAAAAGAACAAAACAAAACGAACAGACAAAAAAGCCAACAAAAAAACCCTTCCTTTTCAAATAATTTCTAATGTTTATCAAGTTAAGTGACAGTATGTATTAGCTAATCTAATCTTCATTCCCTCCCCATTCCCAGAGGAGGAAAAGGATTCTCACTGCCGCCCCCCAATTTAGAGGCTTCTCAGGTTCAGCAATGACATTTGGGACCTGTTGATAATTCTTTTGTGGGGTTTTCCTGTGCATTATAGGATATTTGCTGTGTCTGGGTTCTGTACCGCTAGATGCCAATAGCAACTTGTGTCCTTTGATCATGGCCACTAGAATTCCCTGCATGCATTGCACAACATGTGATGGTGAGAATTGTGCAAGGTATGGAGGCAGAATCCCTTCTGACTGAGGACCACTGGCTGGAATGGAGAGAAACCACAGCATTTTTATGTTAGTAAGGAAGGCTGGCGTGGTGGCGCACACCTCTGTAAGATTGAGGCTATCCTGGTCTACGTAGTGAGTTCCAGGCCAGCTGGGGCTATAGGAAGACCCTGTCTCAAAAAACAGAACAAAACAAAGCAATAATTACAATAAATTTAGTAAGGAAACAGGAAATAATCACACTGAGAACAAATGATAACACCATACTGGATGCCTGACACAGGAACATTTGAACCCCAAGTGCCCACTTCTGTTTGAGTCCAGGTCTCTACATCTAGAGTCTTTCCCATGTTACTGTGTTAAAAAAACATTGTGGGTCCTGACACATCGGCCAAGATGAGTAAGTTTATTGGGTGGCCAGACTAGTGTGCCTGTATAACCAACCACCTTGGCAGGTGAGGAAACTGAGGCGCGCACATCTGCCTAAGTTGTAGGAACTTTCTTTTTTCTCCGTGAGCCAGGTTCTCAGTGAGCAGGACTGGCTGGCCTAGAACTCCCTGTATAGCTGAGGATGGTCTTGAACTCCTAAACCTCCTGCCTCTGCCTCCCAAGTGCTAGGATTACAGACATGAGGCGTTGAGCCTACATTTTTATAGTCTCCGGAGGTGTCTCAGTTCCTATCCCTTTGCCATCTATGACTTTCTGTCAGGATTGAATCACCTCAGCACCTTCTCACCGCAGGCCAGTTGACCATTTTGCTGCCAGTGAGGCTTCATTTGCAACTGGTATGAATAGGGCCAGGAAGCATGCAGAGTCTTCCCAAGAATGTATAAGGGTAAGAACCCTGGGCCAGGGCCTGATGGGTCCTTGGGAGGCTCTTGGCCCTTAAATACTTTGGTCTTCATCCACTTCAAGGGTGTGGGGTGAGTCATTTTAAAGTAAATTTAAAAGCCTCAGGCATATTAAAGCAGAAAAAGAAGAGCCTCAGACATGCTCTTTCCTGTAGAAGTTTGAACCCAAAACCAAGGAAGATCATTTACTATCTCTCTCTCTCCTTCTATCCGGTGCTCAGCTTGCCTGCATGCTTCCTGAGAATCTGTGAGCCAGGGGCTGGACCTCCCCAGGGGTGGGTCACCAGCAGGTGCAGGGTGTCTGAGGGGCCCTGCAAGCACTGTCTTGGGTTTGGCAAGCCTGGCTCCCGACCTCTGCAGCTGGAGTTTGAGGGGTTTGCTTCTGTCATTGTTTATTTTGAGATTTACACCCGTGAATGGGCCAAAGCAATTTTAGTGGCAGCTTAGCCGATTTGTCTTAGAGCTTTGTGTTGACTAGAATGCCCTGCAGGGCCGCCTTCCCTATGGCCTTCCCTGTTTAACTTTGGGTGATAGTCCTCTGCTGGCCGTCCATCACCATCCCTCCTGTCCATTCTATTTAGGTTGCTGAGGTGTCTTCAGGTAAATGAAATACATCTCCTGCTTTCTGTCCTCCCCAGCCCCACACCTGTGAGCTTAACTAGTTTATTGATTTGTAAAGCCGGCTTCTGGCTTCTAACCTTGACTTCCTTTTTCCAGCTTCCCCAGCCTCCACAAAGACTGGACAAGCAGGAAGTCTGTCCGGCAGCCCGAAACCTTTCTCCCCCCAAGCGCCAGTGCCCATCATGACAAAAGCGGACAAGACCTCCACCACCTCCACCACCGGGAGCATCCTGAACCTGAACCTGGGTCAGTGGTGGTTTCAGAGTATGTTTGTGTGGCAGCGGTGACTTTCATGCATGTTGTGACATTCTGCTATGAATGGTTCTTGACCTTGAACTCCTCTCTGTGCAGAAAATGGAGAAGGTAGGTGGAAAGGAAGTGAGGGGTGAGCAAGAGGAAGGAGCAGGGTTTTCTCAGAGCCATCAGTGTGCGAAGGTGTTGCACTGGGAAGTACCTTGCTTGGGTTAATCTTTATAAGTACTTGGCCATGACCAAGTGTGCGTGAATACACATGACTGAAGGGCGTTTCATGAATGAGTATTTCTATCCCTGTGCAAGTACTCTGATACAGTTTCCTTAGTTTATTTATTTATTTATTTATTTATTTGTTTGTTTATTTATTTTTAAGTGCCGGTTTTTATCGCCTGAGCTACTGGGTTTTGTACTCACTGGGTTTCAGTTGCTTATTTTATTTTGCAGTCCTGGAGACCAGACTTAGTGGCTTATGGGTGCTAAGCAGGTGCTCTACTGATGACCTGCATCCCCCTA
The DNA here is from genome assembly GCF_000622305.1 of Nannospalax galili. Classification (NCBI taxonomy): domain Eukaryota; kingdom Metazoa; phylum Chordata; class Mammalia; order Rodentia; family Spalacidae; genus Nannospalax; species Nannospalax galili. Next base: position 442,160 of record NW_008332217.1, on the reverse strand, counting down.
ATCCCTTTGGGAACTCTTTTGTTTGTTTACATTTTTTGATTTATTTTTATGTGTGTGAATGTTTTGCCTGCATGTGTGTCAGTTTACCCATGCATGCAGTGCTTGTAGAGACCAGAAGAGGGCATCTGGTGCTGTGGAACTGGAATTACAGATGGTTGTTAGCCACCATGTAGGTGCTGGGAACTGAACCTGGGTCCTCTGCAAGAGCAGCCAATGCTCTTAACCACTGAGCCATGTCTCTGGAATGCTGTTTTTTTCTCTTTCTCTCTTTATTTCTCTTTCTTTCTTTCTTTCTTTCTTTCTTTCTTTCTTTCTTTCTTTCTTTCTTTCTTTCTTTCTTTCTTTCTTTCTCTTTCTTTCTAAGAAAAGGGCTGACTAGCCAGGCGTGGTGGTGCACACCTTTAATCCCAGCATTCCAGAGGCAGAGGCAGGCCTGCTCGGTCTACATAGTGAGTTCCAGGCTGGGACTACAAGTAGACCCTGTCTCAAAAAAGAAAAAAAAGAAAAGGGCTGACTGCATATCCCAGGCCTGGAACTCAAGATTTGACTGCTTTTATCTCTCAAGTGTTAGTAATATAAGTAATACGGTTAGTACCACCATGCCTGGCTGCAGTTTTGGTATGCTGTGTGTGTGTTTTGTGTGTGTATGTGTTAGTGACAGCATCTACCTATGTAGCTCTAGCTTGCCCTGAACTTGCTTTGTAGCCCAGGCTGGCCTGCATCTCAGGTGAGCAGGTGAAACCTGAGCTTCCTGGGGTCTAGGGTTGACATGAATAGACCTCATGTTTCAGGATCTCTCTGGGTGCTGTTCAGACTCTGTCAATTATTCTCATCTGGGACAGTGTCATCCTGACCGGACACATGGCAGGACCTGGTGATGGTTTAGGAACGTCCCTGTCTAGTGAGAGTACAGGCCAGGGATGCTGCAGAGTGTCCCATGAAGCACAGGTCAGTTGGCAGGTGTGCTGACAGATTAGTAGATCGGGCTACATTCTTGGGACTCCCTAAGGGGAGAGAGCTTGGGTTCCCTGAGGCCAGATCTCGTGAGGCATAGAGCTGGGGGTCTGATTTGCATAGGGGCTTGGCTGTAGCGGCAGGCCCAGGGCTTCTCAGAGGCCTTGGATGCTGCTGCCATCTAGCGGTTGAAGGTCAGAGGTGCAGCTAAATGTCCTGCAGCACTTAGGAAGATCTCCGCACTGACAATGACCCAGCCTCAGGGGCTGCTGAAGCTGTGAGGGGTGGGGGTGGGTTAGAATTCAAAAGGAGCCAGGGCCTTGGGCTACTGGAGCAGGAAGGGATCTTCAGGAGCCCAGAGAAGAGCCTGGCTAGAGGAAGCCACTCCTGAAGTAGGTGATAACCCTGGAGACCTCAGGGCGGAGTGGGGATTGGAAGCAGCCACCCCTGTGCACCATCACGCGTGAGTTCACAGATTCCTCCAGGCCCATGTCACCTGTAGTGCTGTGGCGCTGAGATCTGAGTAGGAGGTCTGAGGTTTACCCCTGAGCTGGTGTCTCTTCCATCTGTCACTTGTTATTTTTCTTTGAGACAGAGTCTTACGGTGCCTTGGCCTAAGCTGGCCTTGAACTCAGAGAGATCTGCCTGCCTTTGCCCTGGAGAGCTGGGATTAAAGGTGTGGCCACCATACCTGGCCCTGCAGCATGGCTGGAGTTGGGTCATTCTTGGTCTTTCTTGAGATTCTACCATTGAACCGTTGACTGTTTCTTCACTTGATCCAGAAGGGACCCATTTTCTGCCTTGAGGACAGACGTTGTTCTAAAAAAATGTGGTTTTCTCAGGGGGCCCCCCTCCCACCTCCACACTCTGAACAGAAGCACGGTGCGGAGGCGTTCCCACGGTGACATTTCCTCTCTGCCAGTCACGACTGGCAAGAATAGATCCTTCTGTAAAACGGGGTGGTGGGCATCCTTGTGATACCGTGGGTCTTTGAAATTTGACTGGATGCACTGTTGGAGACTTTTCCCGTCATGCATCTTGATGGGTGGGCCCAGTCGTGGGTAGCCGTGATTGACCCATCTTCCCCCACTCCTCCCCGGGACAGGACAGTGGGAGCCAGAATACTGGGTTGGAACCGCAGTTCAGTCCCCAAAAGAGGCTCTGCTGGGGACCCAAGGAAGTACTGTGAGTGGGTGGGAAGGTTAGAGGGCAGAGGAGCAGGCTGACTCGTTTTTTGTTTCTTTTTTAAAAATATTTTATTATTTTTATTTTATGTGTATGAGTGTATTGCCTGCATGTAGGTAAGTGTACCCATGTCGTGCAATGCCCTTAGAGGACAGAAGAGACTGTTGGATCTCCCGGAACTGGAGTTACAGACAGTAGTTAGCTGCCATGTGGGTGCTGCAATTCGAACCTGGGTCTTCTGCAAGAACAGTCAGTGTTCTTAACCGCTGAACCATCTCTTCAGCCCTTATTTGTTTCTTTTAAGTAGGGTCTCACTCTGTATCACTGACTAGCTCATTATGTAGATTAGGCTGGCGTGAAACACAGGGGTCTGCCTGCCTCTGCCTCTGCCCCGCCTTGCCCCCCCCCCCCAGATTAAAGGCGTGTCCTGCTGGAAAGCAGAGTGATTTTTGCAGCCATTCCCTTTTGCATTACTTGGGTCTGTCCACGTGGCACTAGACGTAGCACCAGACAAAAGTGAGCCAGAGTGCTAGAGAATGATGTCTAATAAAGTAGGGTTTTGTTTAAAACAGTACAGTGGTAAAAGCAAAGTTAGATAGATGGGAAACATACCAGAGATTGCCTGGGTTGGAGAAGAGGAGGGTGTGTCTCCAAATTTGGAGTCTTCCCTCTCTCCCTCCCTCAGTCCCTCCCGTCTCTCCCTCCCTTCCTGTGTATGTGTGATTGAAAGCATGCCATGGCACATGTGTGGAAGTCAGGGATCCAACTCAGGTTGTCAGGTTTGGTGGCAAGTATCTTTTAACTGCTGAGTCATCTTGCTAATCCATCTTCTCTCTTTTTAAAAAATACTTTATTTCTTATTCTTATTTTATGTGTATGAGTGTATTGCCTGCTTGTATGTAAGTGCACCTGTGACATGAAATGCCCTTGGAGGTCAGAAAAAGGCATCGGATTCCCCTGGAACTGGAACTGGAGTTAGGAATGATTGTTAGCTGCCATGTAGGTGCCAGGAATCCAACCCAGGTCCTCTGCAGGAGCCAACCACTGAGCCATCTCTCCAGCCCCCCTTCTCTTTGGTTTGGGTCAGGTTCTCATATAACTCAGCTTGATCTATGTACTCAAGGATGGCCTTGACCCACTCTGAGCCTCCTGCCTCTACTTCCCAAGTGCCAGGATTACAGGCCTGGACCATCATACTGAGTTTATGCAGAACTCGGAATCAAACCAAAGACCTTGTACATGCTAGACAAGCACTCTACCAGCTGTCCCATATCTCTAGTGCTGGGAGTAGATTCTATGTGTGGTGGGGTATATTGGTTAGTTTTTTTTTTCTTTTTGAGACAGTGTCTCCTTGTACCCTAGCTAGCCTGGAACTCACTATGTAGACCAGGCTGGCCTTGAACTTGCAGAGGTCTACCTGCCCCTGCCTCCTGAGTGCTGGGATTAAAGGCGTGAGCCACCACGTGCCCAGCCTCCTTAAATTGCCTTTTGATTGTGGTGTTTATCATAATAACAAAAAGCAAACTAGGACAGGTTGGTTCCACATGTATGCATGTGTTGAAACTCAACTGGATTTTCTGGACAAAGGGGTGTTCATGGATGGCATGCTTCTCTTCGAGCTTAGGCACCTGTGGTCCACTCCAGCCCTATAAAACTAGCTATCTTAACGAAGCAACCAACTCTAGCCTAGTGGATTCAGGGGTGGTTTGAGACAGGCCCAAGGTTGCTCTCCCAGTTCATTATGTAGCCAAGATTGGCCATAAAACCCTCGCTGTCTCGATTGTCCCGCTGTCTCCCAAGTGCTGAGATTTATGATTAGCATGCGTGACTGTGGTTGCTCTCTGCCAGAGTGAAGTTTACCCTGTAAATTAGGATTACTAAAAAGAAAAGTACAGTAGCTTTTAAGATAGGTAATAGTCTCATTTCACAGAAGTGGGACCTGAGGTCACACATGATCGTTCTGATAGTCTGGTCTTGACTCAAGCCTTTCCACTGTAAAACCTGAATGCTGTGTCCATTCGTTCAGTACTGCAGGACGGGGTCCTGTTAGGACTTTTTGTTCCTTGGCAGGCTGTTGTGCTTGGTGGATAAGTCGGCCCAGCTGTGGGGTTAGGATCATGGATAGTAACAACAGGAGGGGTGAGTGGATGCCATTTTTTTTTAGTGTGTATGTGTACTGCATGTAGGTGAGTGCACCCGAGCCGTGCAATGTCCGAGGAGGACAGAAGAGGCTGTTGGATCCCCTGGAACTGGAGTTACGGACAGTTGTTAGCTGTCATTTGGGTGCTGGGATTCGAACCTGGGTCTTCATTTCTCCAGCCCTGAATGCCTTGCTAAGGGAAGTGGTTCCTGCATTCAGCCTGGGTTGTTAAGACTGTTGGGAATTTGAAGAAAAACCGAAACGCCAATATTTACATAACTTTTCTGAGTTTTTGAGAGTTAAGTTCTAATTGCATTGAAAATGAAAACAAGATTCTAGTTAGGGGACTGAGGAGCAAGATCAGTTGGAGATTAGTTCAAATGCATAAAAATTTAAAAGCTGGCTGGGGGGCATGCACACTTGTAATCCTAGCTCTGGGGAGATGAGGCGCTAGGGTTTCCCGGGCAGCCTCGTGTGCTTGGTGAGGTCCAGGCCAATGAGAGACTCTGTCTCATAAAAAAAGGGGGGTGGATGGAACCTGAGGACCAACACCTAAGGTTGACTAAAACACAAACACACACACACACACACACACACACACACACCCCAACACACAGATACAGCCCCAAATTAAAGACCAGCTTGTGGTCTTGAGAGATGGCTCAGCAGTTAAGAACACTGGCTCTTCTTGCCGGCTTTGATTCCCGACACCCACGTGGTGGTGGTTAACAACCATCTGTAACTCCAGTTCTAGCCGAATCCAACACCGCCGTCTGACATTTGTGGGCTTTGCATGCAGGCAATACACTCATACACATAAAAATAATACATAAATAGCTGGGCATGGTGGCACATGCCTTTGATCCCAGCACTCAGGAGGCAGAGGCAGGTGGATCTCTGTGAGTTCAAGGCCAGCCTGGTCTACATAGTGAGTTCCAGGACAGCTGGGGCTACAGGAAGACGCTGTCTCAAAAAAACCAAAAAAAAAAAAAAAATGACTAGCTTGTGTGTTGCGAGCACACGGTATCTGTGTGTGTGGCCACCTGCTCCTCTATGCTTTCATTGCTGTCTTGGGTCTTGCCTTTCCCCTGTCGCACAAGCCTAGCCCAGCTGGCTTGTTCTGAGCCCCTTTGGGATCTAATGGTCATTATAAATACGTAAATCCAAGCGTGGCCCTGAGGTGGGTGAGAGGAGATTTTTGTCCTCTGTACCCCCCCTTGCTGGCTCCTATCTCCTGGGGCAAGAGCCAGCCTAGCACAGTTGTGCTGCTGACAGTGCCTGAGTGCATCCTTGTGCTCTGGTTACGACCTGTTGGAAACTGCAAAGCATTTCTGCAGTGCTGCTGGCCAGTGGCTACTTTGTGCACAGAGCCTACCCTTAGTCATCAGGTGTGTCTTGAGAGACTGGATGCAGAGCCCAGCCTCAGACTGCCCAGCTGTCTCAAATTTTCCTTCTAGTCAGTGAGGTGGGAAGATCTCCACTGGGATTTGACAGATAGCATCTGCCAGGGTCTCCTGTCTGATGACTACCTTCCTGAAAGAGACTGTATTTTGTGGCTCCCCCAAATCCATCCTTTGCAGTTTGCCCAAGCTTGACAACAAAGGTAGCTTGTTAGGGACGGAGCTCAGTGGTGGAACACTTGACTCACATGTGCAAGGCCCTGGTTTGATCCCCCAGCAGTGCAAACAAAAAGTGTTAGGAGCTGGGACTACAGCTCAGTTGGGAGAGTGCTTGCCTGGCTTGCGTGATGCCTGCATAAACCAGCCATAGTGGTACACACCAAGAGTCCCAGCCCTCGGGTGGTGGAGGCAGGAGAATGAGTAGCTCAAGGTCATCTCTGAATTTGAAGCCAGTCTGGGCTACTTGAGACCCTCTCTCAAACAAAAACCAAACATACACCCCAACGGGGCTCTGTCTCTTTAATTGAAAGGTCTAGGGGTGTGGCTTAGTGTCAGAGCACTTGTTTAGCATGTATCCTTGAAATATCTTCAACAGTGCAAAAACAAATGAATGAGTAAATAAATAACACATAATTTCCTTTAGTAAGTTTTCACTGAGCCATATGTAGTGATGCACAACTATAATCCCATCATTTAAGAGGTGGAGGCAGGAAGCGGATTGAGGGTCAACTTGGCTACATAAGGAATTTGAGGTTAGCCTGGGATACATGAGACCTTGTCTCAGAAGGTTATTTTGTGACTTACAAGTCATGAATGCACAAGATAAGAAATTTCAGAGTACAGCAGGATACTCAGTAGAAAGCTGGTCTGCTTCTGCCCCTCTCTCTCCCCTAGGCACCCCATTGTGTGCTCTACCCCCTTCTGCTTCCCTAAGTGACCACTATCACCTTCTTTCCATCTCCTCTACTTGCTAGACCATCAGTTCTCAGTCTGAGTTTTATCCCTGGCGATGTAGGAGACATTTTTGTTGTTGTAATTGAGCTGTAGGTGCTCCTGGCATACAGTGGGTAGAGGCTAGGTACTTCGATAAACACCTTTACCACAGAGGACAGCCTGCCCATCTCACCACAAAGACTTACTCGGGTCCCGTGTCCTCAGTACCAACACGTGCATTCACATTCTAACCCTGTCTCTTTCTTCTCACACCAAGGCTACTGTGCTTTACCTCTGGTTACGCTTTCCTACAAGTGTCTTTTTCCTTTTTTAATTAAAAAAAAAAATCATTATTTTATGAGTTTATGTGTATGAGTTTTGCCTATATGTATGTTAAGTGTACCTGTGGGTACAATGCCTGTAGAGGCCAGGAGGGGCCATTGGATTCCCCAGAACTGGAGTTAGGGACAGTTGTTAGCCTCCATGTGGGCTCTGGGAACTAAATCTGAGTCCTGCAAGAGCAGTCAGTGCTCTTAACCACTGAACCATCTTTCCTTCCCTAAGAGGTTGATTTTTGATGTCAACGCACAGGAATCTTTCCCCATTGTATTTTAGCAGATATGTTTATCCCCATCCATCCGTAGGTGGATAGTTTCCATCTGGATATCTTATTTATGATCATTAGGTTGTTGTCTGTTTAGGTTGTTGTCTATTTTCGCTACTGAAAACAGCTACAATGAAGACATTTTTGCACCATAGGAAAGCAATCCACAGAAGTGGAAAGGAAGAGGGTCAGAGGCCTCCTGGCTTGGAGAGCCAGGTAAGAAGCTGCCCAGTGCAATGTCTGCTCTGATTCCACTTCCCTGCAAAAATGCAAGAGAGTGCTTCTTTCTCTAGCTCCGCTATTTTCTCCCTGGTTTCCATTTATAGCTGGAGCTGTCTTCACATCAGCTGAAAAGTTCAGAATGCTGGCAGCTTGGCTGGATGCTGGAGATCTTCCCAGTGTAGAAGGGTGGGCTGGGAGAGGCTCTGATAAGTACTTCCTTTCAGGAGGAGAGGAAAGTTACACAGCCAGAACTCTCAGGACAGATAATTGTCTTTGCTTTAAGTACTGGAAGCTCTGTTCTGACCCCAGCCCTTACACATTGGGTGGTTTGTTCTAAGCTACATATAACAATAGCTTATTGGCCAGAGAAACCTTAGTTTGTAAAATAGGTACTTATCTATTATTAGGTTTCCAGAGTCTAGTCTTTGTGTTTGTGTTAGCCCAGGCTAACCTTGAACTCATGGCAGTCCACCTGACTCAGTCTCTTTAACGCTGGGATTACATGCATGAGCCACCAGGCCTGGGTCCCTCCCTTCCTTCCTCCTTCCCTTGGAGACCAGAAGATGGCATCTGATCTCCTGGAACTGGTGTTGGGGATTCAATCAGCTTCATGCATGTTAGGCAAATTCTCTATGTTCAGTCTTTTTGGAATAAAATTAAGAGGGGTTGGGTGGCATTTACTGTAGACATACAGACACATATGTGTGCACACACATCTGTACACACACATGTACACAGCTAGATTGTGAGGACAGCTCTTTTTTTTTTAAATGAGTTCTAAGGCAAGGGTCCCATGACACAGGCTCACAGTGTCAAGGTAAATTGTATGCCTTCCTCTGCCACGCTGAAGATTGGTCTGATATGGGGTCCCAGCTTCAGCTGCTGGTAAGTATCACCTGGACAGGCTGCTGCCCAACCCCCCTCTACGACAGTTGAGGTAGAGTTCATGTGGGTAAGGAGGGCTTAGGGGCTTTCAGAACCCTGCAGGCCAGGCCAAGGTGAGTAGTCATCAGACTAGAGTAAATTTGTTACTTGACTGCCTTGGTGCTGTCCTGTCTGTCCCTCCAGTTGTGTTACAAGTTTTATTGGAACACAGTTCTCTTCTCACCATGGGTTTATATTTACGGTCACTTTACCAGCACCACCTGCACGACTCAGAGCCTAAAATATCTACATTCTGGGCCTTCGTAGAAAAAGCTTCCTGGCCTGTCTGACAGTGACCATTTCTTTATAAACTATTATTCTATGTGTGTATGTATGTATATGCATGTGTGGGGGGCACTTGTGTCATGGTGTGTGTATGGAAGTCACAGAACAACTTGTAGGAGTCTGTTTTCTCTACCACATGTTCTGGAGGATGGAACTCGGGTCATCAGGTTTGGCCACAAGTACCCTTAACAGTCTGAGCCATCTCACTGACCCCAGTCACTTTAGGAGGATGCTTATGACTGCTTTGCTTGGCCAGCCCCTCCCCCTCCTGCTTTGTAGAAAGTGTTTTCATGGGATGCTTGTTTTCCAGCTTTGTGTGTGAAAGACTGCCTTAGCCAGGTGTGACAACGCATGCCTGTAATCTGACACTGGGAGGCGAAGAAAAAGCATCAGTTTGAGGCGAACCTGAGCTACATGGTGAATCTCAGAAACAAAAATCAGACAGACAAAAAAAGTGCCAGACCAAACTGAGACAAGGCCTCCACTGTCCTGTGGGAGCCGTGCATTACTTAAAGATTTATTTTATTGTCTAAAAATTTATGTTATGTAGAGAGGACTCAGCACTTAAGAGCACTGGCTGCTCTTAGAGAGGACTCAGGTTCGGTTCTCAGCACTGACCTGGAGGCTAACAACCACCCCAAACTCCAGTTCCAAGGGATCTGATGCCCTCTTCTGACCTCTGCAGGCATTGTATGACACAGGTGCACTTACATACATACAGGTAAAACACTCATACACATAAAGTTTGTAAAAAGTTAAAGATTTGTGTGTGTGTGTGTGTGTGTGTGTGTGTGTGTGTGTGCACGCGCGCTCACAGGTACCTATGGAGGCCAGAAGAGGTTGTCAGATCCCCTGGGGCTGTGTATCAGGTGATTGTGACTCATATGACATCAGTGCCGGGAACCAAAGTTGGGTCTTCTGAAAGCAACAAGCACTCTTTAACCACCGGGCTGTTTGCGCAGCCCCCACGCTTCATAGCTGAGAAACTGTCCTACCCATTTGGCTGTCACGTGTTCTATGCAGGCGCTAAGTCCTCAATCCCACAGACTCCCAACTGCTCCTAGGTTGGTTTTCTGGGCTCTGAATCACTGTATAAATCTTCTTTATAAGCCCCTTTGGATTCCCTGGAGACAAACGTGGGGGTAGGAAAATAGCTTTCTAGTTCTCTCACTGCTAAACTTGAATGAAGCTTCTTTTTCCTCCTCTTTTTTCCTTGACTCTCACAGCAGCTCTGCGACCATCCCCTGTTAGCTTTACATATGTGTTCCCACAAGAACACATGTAGAGGAGGAAAAAACGGTGGCTGTGTAGGTCCAGAAAACAGGGGTGACCTGCAGGTAGGGCTGACTCTCACTTGGCCTGCCCCCTCCAGATCCCTTCCAGCCTATTCCAGCCGATCCCAGATGTACACAAGAACACATGTGCACACTTGGATGAGTCACAGGGTGGTCTCTGCTTGCTCTGAGTGTATGTTATGGAAATCTTGGGGTGCATGTGTACGTGTGTGTGTATATGTGCTTCTAATCCCTTCATGTGTTTGGGGAAATGAGGCCTTCCCAATCTGATTACCACAGTAGGAGATGTCATGATGAATGAGCTTGGTGCTTCTGTGTACCTGTGTGAGGGTTGGGTGGAGCTTAGGGGAGCTTTGTGGTGTTAGACAACAACCTTGCTCTGTCATGGGAAGGGATGTGGCTCAGGTCTAAACCCAAGAGGAGTTGGTGAAGGCCTGGTCAGCTCTCAGATCACTTCTGGGGGCCCCTCTGTCATCGGAGGAGGCCTTGGGTAGGTAGTTACTGGGACGGAGCTCAGCTGGTGGGAACAGGCTCGGAGGTAAATTATTCTCTGTCACTGCCTGGGGTGGTTTGGGGGAGATGCGGGAGGGGAACAAGCCAAGTAGGGGCAGCCTGCCCCTCCTGCAGGTCTCCTGGCTTTCTGGACCTAAGCAGACACCTTCATTTCCTCCTATGTTTTGGGCACTAGGAAAGGTGGGAAAGAATTCAAGAAATGTGCTCACTGGCCCCTGGAAATCTGGTCTAGCTGGTCATACAGAAAGCCCCTGGCAGAGGCCACCAGGGAACTTATGACCTCAACATCAGTTTGAGGAACTGGGTCCTTACCTGTGAATACCTTTTTGCCCCAGGTCAGTAACCCAGGAGAATCTTTTCACTCTCCTCCCCTGTGCTGTCAGCCAAAGAACCTCTTTGTTTCTTATTCAAGCCTTAGATGGATGGACTGGGAATGATTTATAAACTGCCAGGACCCATCACACTTGGGGTGTGATGCCTTTTGTGGGAGAAGCTGTCCGTCCCCTTGCTCCTTCTGGGCAGGTGCTGCCAGCCTGCTCATTGAGGATGGATAGATTATCAGCAGCCTTTTCAGTGCGCCTGAGGCCCATAAACTGAAGCACCTGGCTGGGCTTTCTGTACTGAATCCATTTTTCCGTGGGCGAAGTAAACCTGCCATGTGTTTCTTACATTACTTTTGACTGGCCCTTGTCTCTGGACAGGTGGATTCTGTTTGGGCTTGATTTATAAAGTATGCTTACTGGTTGGCCTAGCTGAGTGGTGGGTGGTATTTTCTTGCCCCCACATGCCTGGTCTGACAAGGGTGTGGTCATGTCTTCCAGATCGAAGCAAAGCCGAGATGGACTTGAAGGAGCTGAGCGAGTCGGTCCAGCAGCAGTCGGCCCCCGTCCCTCTCATCTCTCCCAAGCGGCAGATTCGCAGCCGGTTCCAGCTCAATCTGGACAAGACCATAGAGAGTTGCAAAGCACAGCTAGGTAGGTCCTTCAACTGCCTATGGTGCTGCAGGTGCTGTTCACGGAGGTGCTAACGGAAGGGCTGAATCCTAGTGCCTCCCTGCGGGGCTCCTTGACCTTGATCTGTTTGTAAAGCTTAATGCTTTTCCACTCAGGGCAGCGGATTTCAGACTTGGCAGTTCATTTACTAGAAGGGCCCTCAATGCAGCAGGCATGATTCTCCAGCCAAGGCAGCCTGAGAACTTTCACACCAGGTGCCTGTGTAAAAGCACAGGTACCCCAAGTTCTCCTGGCTCCTCTGTACTCAGATGTCAAGGCACTGTTCCTGAGTGGGTGCCATAAATGTCCAGCCCTCCCCTGCAGGCACAGCCACTCCCTACCAGGTACCTGCCCTGCTTCCTCTGTGCCAGCTTCCTTCTTGAGCCTACCTTCCCCCAGGCTGAGTGCAAGCCTTACCTCCAGGAAGTTTCACCTGATTGCTTTTGTTTTTGCTGACCTCCTTTGGTCCTTTCTTGCTCCAAAGTATGAAGGGCCTTCGGGTGGTAGTCTTGCTACCTATATTAGAAATGTTTCAAAATAGGGAGGTTGTTTTATAGGGATTTGCTTCTTCGTGGAAGCTGGTCTCATCTATGTGTATACTAGCTCTTCTGAAATACTGAGGCAGTAAATTAATCTAGGAGGGCTTGAGGAAGTGATGGACAGTGGGCTCCAGGAGAGAGGGCCACTCTGAGGTGAGATTTCCAGTGTTTCTGGGTACTCTGGATCCTAGTGTGAGAAGGGGTTGTAGTTAGGGGTCACTGGAGTTGGGCTGCCTGTCCCTTTAGGACATTAAGGGGCAGCGATCAAGGTCGGCAGGGCATCCCAGGGCCCCCTGAAGTCCTGTGCAACTGTGTAACACAGAACCTTACTATTAAGTTTTGCCACTTCATTTGCCCAGCGTTTTCTGGACCCACCTCATTAGGCTAAGGACTGTGTCTGGATTTTTCTGGGAAACAAATAACAACTCTGGTTTGCACTGGAGACTCTGAGGCTCAGTGAGGCAGGTCTTTTGCTTGAGGTGTTACAGATGGTCATGTGATCTTGCTTGTCCAGAGAACCTTTGCCTCAAGGTTACCTACCAGTGGCACCCTCAGTCCCAGCCCTGTGTTTTGTGTTCGTTGGGCCCTGTGGGAGGCGGATTTAGTTCTGTCTTGGCTTGGCTTGGGGCTTACTCTTTGCAAGTTTCTCTTTGGCACAACTAGATCACGAGAGACCGGGCACTGCCCATGACTTACACTGGTGCCATGAGTTGATTGGATTTTCATTCTTTGGGGGATGTATTATTTACCTGCAGCCTGAGCCAGAAGCATAGCCAGGGTGAGGGAACTGTTGATGGAAATGTGCTTTGTCCGTAGTTTGTGTGAGTTGTGTGAGACCTGCTATTCTGTGACTTTCCCTTGATAGCTAGGTGTGGTTTTATCTTGCCTCCTCTGTGAGTAGGACAGTGCAGAAGTATTAGCACTAGATTCTTTGCTGCAGTGTAGGGAGCCAGCTGGAAGGAGGGGCAGCACCTGGTCACCTGGAAACCTGCCTGGGCCTAAGGGGCAGAGCCTTCGGCCCCACCCACACGTTGCTTGTGTGATTGCATTAGAAAAAGGCTGCCTTCTTCTATATGAAATTTCTTTGTGAATTGGGCAGTGCATTGTAACTTTTTTTTTGGTCTTTCTGAGACAGGGTCTCCCTGTAACCCCAGCTGGCTTGGAACTTGCTATGTAGACCAAGCTGGTCTTGAACTCACAGAGATTTGCCTCTCTGCCTCCCAAGTGCTGGGATCAAAGGCATGAATTGTAATCTTTAAGAAAGGCAAAAACAAACAGTAGGTAGAGGCTCAGCCACTGCTCCCCAGACAAGAGGCACATGCTACAGGTGAGCTTATGGGCCAAGTGGTGGCAACCCTGCTCGGAGGCTGTCCTTTTTGAGCCTTGGACAGAGGCAAAGTCCTCGTCAAACTTTGAAGAGGCATAGAGCAGTGCTACTGGTGAGTCAGGAGCCCAGATACCTGGTTTTGCCTCCAAGTTCATTTCCTTTGTGTCTAGACAAATGGCTTCTCTGGTCCTTTGTTTTCCAATCTGCAAATTGGATTTATTTAAGCAACTCCTCCCATCTGTCCTTGAGCCCCCCCCACCCCCCAAGAGCACTGGTTACTCTTGCATAGTGTCTGCATTTCCCGCATCCCTGTGGTGGCTAACAGTAACTCCAGTTCCAGAGGATCCCACACCCTCTTCTGGCCTGTGGTGGCATTGCGTGTGTGTGCGCGTGCCACACAGCCAGATAAATACATCTTTTGTGTGTGTGTGTGGGTGTGTGTCTTTTTGAGACAGGGTCTCCCTGTAGCCCCAGCTGTCCTGGAACTCATTAGGTAGACCAGGCTGGCCTTGAACTCACAGAGCTCCGCCTGCCTCTGCCTCCCAGCGTTGGGATTAAAGGCGTGTACCACCACGCCCAGCAATGCATCTTAATTAAAATAAAAACAACCACCAATAAACATCTTGATATTTACTTCCAGCACAGGCTCTATCTGATTACTACTGTTCCTGCCAGGTCATTCCTGGGTGCTTTCTGAGTCCAGCATGGGGTATGGAGCAGGTGTTTTCCCTCTTTCTTGTATAGCTAAGCCTCGGGCTATTTTCTTTTGACCTTAGGCATAAATGAGATCTCTGAAGATGTCTACACAGCCGTTGAGCACAGTGATTCGGAGGACTCTGAGAAGTCAGAGAGTAGCGACAGCGAGTACGCCAGCGATGATGGACCGAAATCCAAGAATGAACCGGAGGACCCCGAAGACAAGGAGGCCCCTGCCGCCAAAAAAAAACCCAAGCCTGCCAACCCAGTAGAGGTCAAGGAGGAGCTGAAAAGCAACTCTCCAGCCAGCGAGAAGGCAGACATGGTGCCAGCTAAGGACAAGGCCAGCCCGGAGCCTGAGAAGGACTTCACAGAGAAGGCAAAACCATCACCTCACCCCACAAAGGATAAACTGAAGGGGAAGGATGAGACAGATTCCCCAACAGTGCATTTGGGCTTGGACTCCGACTCCGAGAGCGAACTTGTTATAGACTTAGGAGAAGACCCTTCTGGGCGGGAGGGTCGCAAAACTAAGAAGGAGCCTAAGGAGACGTTGCCTAAGCAGGATGGTAAGTCACCGTAACAGCTGCCAGGGCTTTTTGTTTTGTTGGTTTTGGTGTGTGGGATCAAACCCAGGACCTTGTGCATGGTAGGCAAACGCTCTACTACTGAGCTACAGCCCCAGCCCTCGGGTTCTGGTTTCTTCGTTTAGTGTAGAACCACACCTTGCATTTGTGTTACTGTGAAGCCTAGCGTAAGGGGTGGGAAGCCATGTGTCTAGACAAATGGCTTTTCAGCGTAACGGATGGCAAATGGCTTCTGTGGGCCTTTGTTTTCCAATCTGCAAATTGGATTTATTTAAGCAACACCTGATTTATTTAAGCAACAGTGTCATCAGGTCCCCAGTAGACCCATGGTTTGCCTGCCTGATCCCCAACACTGTAAACCAGAAAAATAAGTTCTGTGAATACTTAGAGTTGCTTGTGTCTTTTAGCCTCAACTTTGTTTCTCCAACTCTTTTTTATTTTTGTTTGGTTGGCTTTTGAGGCAAGGTTTCATATAGCCCAGCCTGGTCTTGAGCTCTATCACCAAAGATGACCTTAAGCCTTGGGTCCTCCTGTCTTCTCGTGTATTGGGGTTATAATAGGTGTGCACAACCACACTGGGTTGAAGGGTGCTGGAGACTGAACCCACGGCCTTTGGCATACTAGGCAAGTTCTCTGGCAACATTCTAAAGGTCCTCATTTGTCAGGGCTCAGGTGGTTGAGTTCAGTTCTGGGTGGATAGATTCAACTTCTCTCCTTATCTAGGATGGACAGGAATCCTTAGAGGATGTCCCAAGGGCTTCATAGAGCATTGGAAATGGAAGAGACCTTGTGTGGCTGCTATGGACAGGATATGACCAACTGTGCTGTGGAACTGAATGCATTTGTGAACCCCTGGTCTTACAATGGAGAATGTCTTGTGAATCTCTGGCCTCTTGCCACTAGATGGCAGTAGAACCTGTCCATCAAACATGGTCAGCTAGTGTCAGATGTCCCTTAGTGGGTAAAACCTACCAGGCTTTGGGTCACTGCCTGAGTATCTTTAGGCTGGTGGCTTTTCTCTTGTGAAGAGCAGCATGGCCCAGGGCCCCCTGCAGCGGGCATGCTGTCAACACTTCCAGTGTCGACAGGTATGAGTGTCCTAGCCATGACAAGGTCATAGCAAGTTTTCCAGTGGGGTGGGGGCAGGGGGGATTTCAACAGCACCCAAGGAAAATGCTGAGTGTTCACTAAGGGCTGAAGAGTGATGTCGCTGAGGAACACATAATAGGAAGAGGCCAGCAAACTGCGTGTGCTTAGTATGGGGATGTAGAACACAGCCAGGTTTCATTTTGGATTGAGTCTCACTTCTGAAAGGAAGTGATCTGTTGTCTCATCCTAACCCAGAAGTAGGGTGTCAGTCTGTGGTCCCCTGGAGTCCCTGTGGCCTGAAGTAAGGTTTTGCTGTACCTCAAGGATCTTTTTCTGGTTGTTTTGGTCCTTTTTTAAATTGAGACAGGGTCTCCCTATAGCCCCAGCTGGCTTGGAACTCACTATGTAAACCAGGTTGGCCTCAATCTCACAGAGATCTGGGATTAAAGGTGTGTGCCACCATGCCCAGCCCTGTTTGTTTTTTGAGTCAATTTGTTGTTTGTTTTTTCCTGTAACCCCAGCTGGCCTGGAACTCACTATGTAGACCAGGTTGACCTCAATCTCACAGAGATAGCTTGCCTCTGCCTCTGCCTCCCAAGTGCTGGGATTTAAGGCATGTGGCTCCACCTTAAGATTCTTGTTCTGTGGTGTGCCCACTCGGTGGACATCTGGAACCTCAGTTGTTAGCGGGAGAGTGATTCCTGAACTGAGGAAAAGAGATGAAAATGCCTGTCAGTGTGTGGGTGGGAGAAAGGCCAGGCCATCACTTAGGGCTGCTGAAGGCTGACGTCCATGTGGTTGTGAAGTGGGGTTAGAGAGCATGTCCATTACTGCCCTATAGGAGTTGTGTTGATTCCATGAAGTGTGGTAGTTTAGTGCTCCTGGGCCGTGCTTAGAGTCTCCCGTTCTTTCTGAAACAGACCTTTAAATTTTTTATTACGTTTATTTATTTGTGTACGTGCATCCTTGTGTGGGGGTCAGAGGTTCTCCCCACCATGTGGGTCCTGGAGATTGAACTCTGGTTGTTGGGCCTGATGGCAAGCTCCTCTATCCACTGAGCTATCTCACTGACCCTGAAACTGACCTTTTGATTAATTTGCTTTATGCCCTGGTTTTAGAGAGAGGTTTCATATAAAACCATGCCCTAAGCCAGGTGTGGTGGCACATACTTCTAATCCCAGTACCTGTAAGTGAAGGCCAGAGAATCAGGAGTTTAAGACTACCTGGGCTACAGGAAACCAAACCACGGCGTGTTCCAATTTTCAGGAGTCACAGACACGCGTTTCCATTTCAGCTCTAAGCTTCCTAGCAGTGAAAACAAGAAGGGAAGACTAGTTCCTCAGCAAACCTCACACATTTCAAAAAGAGTCAAAAGCTTAAAAGAAGGAGAGCCTCTCCAGGTATCAATGTCTGATGGAAGTTTCTCCAGGAAGCCCTACATAGATGGTGATTGCTTGAGTTGAAGAAGATTCTAGAATACAGTGCAGTTAGAACAGCTTTCTAAAAGGCTTGGAGCAAAACTGACTACATTAGCCCAGTCCCTGGGCTGGTTTTGGTCAGTGCAAAGCATCTTTCTCAGATGCCTCATTCACAGCCTCGTTCCAACCACATTCTCTCACGTCTCAGTTGATGAACTGAAGGGCATTTGAGTGGCCTGTGTGTCTTCAGTCAACCCTCAGCCCAGAGTGCAGAGAGGGGAGAATCCAGTCCTCAGACACCGACACAGCTTTTATGACTGGAGGAAGAAGGCAGCTCCCTGACTCTTGTGCTTCCTTGCCACAGTGAATGTTGTCACCCTCCTGACAGGGATATGAGTTCTTAGAAAAGCCACCTTTTATCAACACAAAACTATGACTTCTGATTTGTTCCGGATTAGGGATGTTAATTTAATGAGCAAATTCTGGGGTGC
This sequence comes from Nannospalax galili, assembly GCF_000622305.1. NCBI lineage: Eukaryota > Metazoa > Chordata > Mammalia > Rodentia > Spalacidae > Nannospalax > Nannospalax galili. The sequence goes on along the minus strand of NW_008332217.1, from coordinate 424,566 downwards.
TAGTCCTTTAAGGAATCTACCTCTGTTTTCAGTGATTGATTATATACTCTGAATTTCTACCAAAAATCAAATTTCCAATAGCTTTTTATTGTTTTCCCCTCCGTAAACCACCATAATTCTCCAAAAATGAAGGTATTTTGGTACCTAGGTGATAACCCCAAGCAGTACCTTGGTTCTGGAATCTTTGTGTGGACCCATTTCCATCTCTTCAGTTTTCCTTTAGGAAAAGAGCCAGTGTGACCAGCACAGAGCAGATGCTCCCTACAAAGCTAGCTGGCTGTTTGCTTTTATTTCAGGAGAGAGAAAATGACCTTTTTGTGGCGGTCCTTTGCTTAGAATCAATAATGATGTCTTTATGTCACTGAGGTGCTTCAGGTTAGAACCTCTGTCAGGGACTACATCTCTGTCTGGCTGATCCATCCAGCCAAGTTCAAGGTTGCCTCTGTACCCAGAGCAGGCAGGGACTGTTGTCTGCCAGCCGAAAGGACCAGGGCTCTTCATTGTGGGAAATATGTCGCCTTCCCTCTCCAGAGGAGCAGGTGCTTATGATATGGAAGCTGGTGGCTCTTCCTTTAGTTCTCCCTCGGCCTCCTATAGCTCAAATCTTGCTGAAAATCCTACCTGGAATAATCACACTCTTGTGTTTTTTCTGGGTGATATGAATCTAAAAAGTAAAGCTCAATGCTGATAAGTAGTGTGGGGAAGCCTCCTTGCCCCGTGTGGAGTGTGCTTCTGGGGCATCCTGGGGGGCAAGCTGAGACCTCGGTAGCCACCATCTCTGCTTCATAAACAAGCTCAGGGCCGCTCGTTCTGACTCACTTTCCAGCTGCTTCTCCACAGCCTGCTCTCACTTCCCGTAATGCTGATGTGTCCACACAGTCAGTGCTGGGAGTTCGCATCCTCACTCCTGCCTGGTTAAATCCTGCAGTAGCAGTCCTAGCCCAGACTCACTGGCACTGTGCTGTCCGCTCTCACATCCTGCCTGTGTAATTATTGACTTCATGTTTTTATAATCATTTTTTACTAAGACAATTAAGCCCAGATCAGTGCCCTACCACTGACCTACATTCTTTTTTGTTGTTTCTTGTGAGACATTCTTGACTTAATGTTTTTACAACAACTCTTAAAAAAACTTTTAGACTTAATCTGACCCTACTGCACAATAAAAAGTCCAGTATTATGTGCTATCCGTAAAGGGTGGGGGCAGAAACAACTAGAATCCAAACTGAACAAGGGCTATTTAAAGTCTAGGTGCCGTGAGTTGGGGTCCGGCTCTGTGCCTGGGTCTGACTTCTTTTTAGTGTTAAATGTCCAGTCAGCCAGCCTCTCCCTGAGATACCATCTTGGATGGTATAGTAGAGAGGTGCAGCTTTCTGGAAGACGCAGTGTTGTGTGCTTTGACCTTGAGGGCCATCTGTCCTGTTCTTGGGGTACAGACCCTGTTGCTTTCCTAGCTCAAGGGTTTGTCTCCTCTATGGACGGGCAGAAGCCTGGTTTCCCTTCACTTACTGCTTGGGCCACTGGGTACACAGTGAGAAGCTGGGTCTTGCCCACCTCCTCCCCCAGAAGGCTTGCCATGCCTCTATCTGGGTTGTGAGCATGCTCTCAATGAGGCGGGTAAAGCTGTGCTCTTATGAGCCATTTCTGTGGGGTGTGCGGTCATGCCGAATGCCTTCAGCGTTCCTGCCTCTGCCAGGTGAGGTCCCTGCTCACCAACCCGAGTCCAATCCAGTCTCCGCTTGTTCTCACGCCCTGGCTGTAGCTCTAGGTAAAGCTCCACTGTCCAGCACGGCGGGCAGCCAGTCTCCCCCCGAGACGCCAGTGCTCACCCGCTCCGCTGCCCAAGCGCCTGCCCCCGGGGTCGCCGGAGCCGCCACCACCAGCACGATGCCCGCCGTCACGGTCACAGCACCGGCCGCCACGGTCACAGGAAGCCCAGCGAAAAAGCAGAGGCCGCTCTTACCGAAGGAGACTGCCCCGGCCGTGCAGCGGGTCGTGTGGAACTCATCAAGTAAGTTTCAAACGTCCTCCCAAAAGTGGCACATGCAGAAGATGCAGCGCCAGCAGCAGCAGCAGCAACAGCAGCAGCAGCACCACCAGCAGCAGCCTCAGTCTTCCCAGGGGACGAGATATCAGACCAGACAGGCTGTGAAAGGTACCGCCCCCGCTCTCCGTGGCACCCTTTCCCTTTTTGCCACACTGACAGGAGAAAAGCCTTCCACCGCTACTTTATTTTTTATTTTTTATTTATTGTTTTTCCGTTCCCACATGTGTCCTGGTCATTATGTCTTGACAGGCCTTACATAATCCATTTGATTTTTTTTTTTTTTTGAAGACTGTAACTTTTTTTTACTTAAGTGTTTAATTGGATATTTTTAGTTTTTCATTTTTATGAATGATACATGCATTTGCGTTGGTTCTCCTTACAAGGGGACAAGATATGTGTGTGAACATTTGAGTGTTGAATGTGGTCCTGTTCACCGTCTCGTTCCTTCCATGTAAAGACCTCTCTTGTGCATGGATACACGTATTTTTATACATATATGTGACGCCATAAAATATTGCTCTTTTTTTCTTTTTTAAAACAAAGATGGTACCATTCTTTACCCTCCACCCCATCAGCGTGTTTTGGGGGTCTATGTTTTATTCTTTTGGACTGCTGCATAGTATTTCATAATTTATTTAGAGCATTCCCTACTGGTGGGCATTGAGATTACTCTCACTCAGGTTTTCTCTATCATGAACCATGCTGCAATGAATGTATCTTTGTGTAAGTTTCCTTGTGCACAGGTGTGAACCTCTTGGCATTTTTAGGGGGGAAGTCTTCCGTGTGAGGAGTGGGTAGATGACAAAGGTGTCCTTAAAAGCTAGTTTTCTGTCTCGTGGAGATGAGCCAGCCTCTAGGAGCCATTTAGTTCAACTGAAGAATCAAACTCTACCCTGCGTGCTAGGGGCTAGGGGCGTACCTTCTGCAACTGATGGGGTAGCAGCAGGATGGCACCAGTGTGCTTTGATCCCCGGTGGGGCCAGGGATGGTTCCTCTATTAAAGCTTGGTGCAAATGCTCCCCAGGGAGGAAACTCAGAGAGCTGGCTATGTGGCTGACCTACAAAGATTGGGGATCAGGTGGATGGGGAAGAATACTTAAAAACACTGGACAGGTCAAGCTGGAGTGAGCTGGTTTCATCCTGTATATGGAAGTTAGCTGGCAGAGCTGAACTGGGCTATTTGAAATTAGAACAGCTGTTTATGGGAGTCTGTCTTCATACCACCCCAGCACAGAGGCTGTGCCAGGGGGTGGGGTAGGTGGGCACAGTGCTCAGACCCAGTGACAGGAAGGTCCTCTGCTTTCAGATGGTCTCATGTCAAATTGATAAAGTCTAATTAAACTGGTAAGGATTGGTTTTAATCAATAATACAGTCCTGTGCCACTAGTTAAAGTGGTGAGGACAGGTTTTAAGCAGTAATACTCTATTGTACGTCCCCTTAGGGTGGTTAAGAGGATGGACTTTGATCAGTAATACACGTACCACCAGTTAAAATGTTTAAGGATTGATTTTATCAGCAATACCATATTGCCCCTCTAGTTATAGTGGTAAGGACTGATTTTTAATGAGTCTGGTACTGTTGCGCCACTAGTTAAAGTGATAGGCACTTATTTTAATGAGTACTCTGTGCTTAGACTTTTTTTTTTTTTTTTTTTTTGGTCTTTTTGAGACAGGGTCTCCCTGTAGCCCCAGCTGTCCTGGAACTCACTATGTAGACCAGCCTGGCCTTGAACGCACAGAGATCCACCTGCCTCTGCCTCCCAAGAGCTGGGATTAAAGGTGTGTGCCACCACGCCCGGCATCTGTGCTTAGACTTTTAAAGTATTAAGGACTGGGCTGGGTGTGTAGCTTGGTCCTTGTTCATAGAATGTTTGCCCAGCGTGCACAGGACCCTGTGTTCAGTCCTCAGCACTGTAAAAACCCGAATGTGTTGTGGACTGATATTTTAATGAGTACTATTATTTAATGATACTATTATTCCCTTTAAAGTAGTAGGAAAAGATTTTAATTAGTAACCTACCACTCCACTGGAGAAAGGACCCAGTGTGATCTAAACTCACCCATGATTTGTGCAGAGGTGGCTGGTGTTTTAAAGGTAGAAAGAGGAAGTCAGGAGGGGCTGAGCGGGGACTCAGTCAGAAAAGTTAAACATTATAGACAACAGAAAGGGGGTCTGTGTGCGAAGCCCCTGGGTTTGCTAATGGGCACTGGACAGTCAGCCTCTTGCCTTTTCGTAGCGATGAGGTGGTAGTTGCCTCACATCTTTAGATGCTTGTTGGCAGCCTGGAGTTTTCCTCACCAGGCACTTGAAGGCTGGATTAGGTCACCTCCCTCACCACCTTGAGCTCTTATAGAGATGTCATGTTTGTTCGGGTCTTTGTCATGCAAGGTTGGGGCCTAGTTGAGGAGAAAGCTTGGAGGAGCCTGGCTTGAGCTTGGTCAAGATGAGACACTACCACTAACAAATTCAGAAGCTGGCTGGGCCTGTGTGAGAGTTTCTCTTTACCCCAGCTCTGTGCTGGGATGCGTGTTCCCACATGGGTGGGGTGACCCAATCCTTTGCTTTCCCAGCCGTCCAGCAGAAGGAGATCACCCAGAGCCCATCCACGTCTACCATCACGCTGGTGACCAGCACACAGCCAGCATCCCTAGTTAGCAGCTCAGGCTCTGCAAGCACCCTGGCGTCCGCCATCAACGCTGACCTACCCATCGCCACCGCTTCAGCTGATGTGGCTGCCGACATTGCCAAGTATACCAGCAAAGTGAGTGGGCATTGTCTGGGGTGCCAGAAGACCCGCTTCATGGTGCGGATTTTGGGGGCCATAACTGGGCACTGTGTAGGAAGGCTCAGACCTTGATTTTTTTACAGAGGACCTCCAAAACCCGGCTTGCATTTGGGTCTCAACTTGGTTTATTCATTTCTTAATTTAAAAAAATATTTTTTATTTTATGACTGTTTTGCCTGCATGTATGTAGGCGCACCTGTGTAGTGCAATGCCCATGGAGGTCAGAAGACAGTGTTGAATTCCCTGGAACTGGAGTTATAGACGGTTTGTTAGCTGCTGTGTGGATGCTGGGAATCAAACCTGGGTCCTCTTCAATAGTAGTCAGTGATCTTAACCACTGAGCCATCTCCCCAGCCCCTCATTTCTTATTTTTTCATGTGCTGCTGAGAATTGAACCCAGGGATTTGCCCCCAAATGTTCTAACACTGAGCTGTATTCCCAGAAGTGTTTTTTATTTATTTTATTTATTATTTAGGTCTTTTTTGAGAGAGGGTCTCCCTGTAGCCCCTGCTGACCTGGAACTTGCTATGTATAGCAGGCTGGCCTTGAACTCATAGAAATCTGCCTGCCTCTGCCTCCTGAGTTGCTGGGACTAAAGGCGTGTGCCACCACACCTGGCTTATTTTATTTTGAGGCGGGCCTTTCTCTGTAGCCTAGGCTAGCCTTGTTACCTTCCTGCTTCAGCCTCCTACTGATTGCAACTGGATTGTAACTGGATTGCAGCTGTGTGCCACCATGATCTGGTCTCATTAGTTCTTTTTTTTTTTTTTTAAATTTCATTATTTTTTTCTTAGTATTTTATTTATTATTTTTATTTTATGTGTGTGTATTGCCTGCATGTAGGTAAGTGCACCCGCGTTATGCAATGCCCGAGGAGGACAAAAGAGGCTGTCAGATCCCCTGGAACTGGAGTTATGGACAGTTGTTAGCTGCCATGTGGGTGTTGGGATTCAAACCCGGGTCTTCTGCAAGGACAGTCAGTGTTCTTAACAGCTGAGCCATCTCTCCAGCCCTGTTTCATTATTTTTTAATTATGTATATGTGTGTCTATCTCTGTGGGTTTGTGTACCTGTGTGTGGGTCCCCATGGAGACCAGAAGGTGGTCTCAGATCCCTTGGAACTGGAATTATAGGTGGTTGTGAGCCTTCTAATGTGGTGCTGGAATCTGAACTCAGGTCCTCAGCAAGAGCAGCAAGTGCTCTTAACCACTGAGTCCTAGAGAAATCTAGAATGGTAGTGCTTGACTTTTCCTGGAGAGATGTAAACAAATGTTTGTTTAACCCAGAAGGGCATCAACAAACCAGAGAAATGATCCCACTCAGATCTAGCTTGGTGAACTAGTGAGTGTCTAAGAGCTAGTTCCAGGAGCTAGGACGGAACTAAGGAGTGGATGACTCAGATGCAGATACAAAAAGTTGACCCTGGGCCCCAAACCGGCAAAAGCTGCATCCCTGGAGCTCCAGTTTCAACCTGGAGAGCTTGGTTCCCCTTAACGCTCCAACAGTTGTTACTGTGTATCTAACTTTGGGGAGGGACCTTGTGAATCCTGTAACATTCTGAGCTTCTCTTTTCCTTTTGTTTCAATGAGGAGGAAACAGCCTGCAGGGCAAACAGGCTGTCTTCCTGCAGAGGGTGGATTGTCTAGTCCAGTGTCTGAGATGCAGATGGTGACCCAGAGTCAGCTTTGCTCTGCAGAGCTTCAGCTGCTAGTTCAGGACAGATGTTCAAGTTCTGGAAGAAGGCACTGTCCTGTGAACAGCTGACCAAGGACTTGACTTGCTTGTAGAAGGGACTGAAGTGAGCGAGACCTCTACCTCGATTGTTCTAGGAATCCAGAGGAACTGGGGCTCATGGGCCCCTCCTCCAAGTCACCCACTCTCTGGGACACTTCTTGCTAGTGGCACTGCAGGCAGGATTGCCCATTGCCTATGAATGCAGGCACACTGTCAGCACTGGCGCGCTCTCTCTTAATTGGCCAAGTGCTTTTATGACCACAGTTGAGTTTGAATGAAAAAAAAAAAAAGACACGGTTTTCCTCTGCAGTTGTGTGTAGACATCAGTAGACCACTCTGTGATAATGATCCTAGGGCTTCAGCTCACTTCCAAGGATGGGGATGATGCTGGGTAGTAGGTGCTTGGTACATTGGTCCTACCCAGGTGGTAAGTGCTTGGTCCATCGTCACCAACTGAGTGTGTGTTAACCAGCCATCTCCTTACTGGATTTATTACTGTCAGTGACTTCATAGCTAATAAGAAATACTTTACCATTGGAGCTGGAGGAATGGCTCAGTAGTTAAGAGAGTAGTGAAGAGAGAGCACTCAGTAGTTAAGAGAGGGCACCCTGTTTCTGAGGACCTGGGTTCAGTTTCTAGCACCCACATGGTGTCTAACAACCGTCCATAACTCCAGTTCCAGGGGATCTGACACCCTTTTTAGAACTCTGCAGGCATTGCACAACACAGATGTACTTACATACAGACAAAGCGCTCAAACATATAAAATAAAAATAAACAAAAATTTACAAAAAACTCTATTTGGTAAATACCATGTAAACAGTAGTAATACATTTTTTACTAATGAGGAAATGAGAAATTAGTTATTAATGAGTAAACTATTGAAGCTATAGAGGCACAGATAAGGACAATGGAGAAGAGAGTTTCTGGAATTTATTTTTTTCAATTTAGCCTAGGCTAGCCTCATTGTCATGGCCTCTTTGAGTACTGGATTTTAAGTGTATGTCACTCTACCTTGTTTGGAATTCTTTTATTTAAAAGAACATTTTAAAAGAATTTATTTAATGTGTATGTGCCTCTGTGTGTGTATATGCATCACATGTATGCAGAAGCCCACAGAAATCAAAAGAGGGCATCAGATCCCCTGGAAGTAGAGTTAGAAGAGGTTTTGAGCTGCCATGTGGGTACTGGGAACCAAACCCAGGTCCTCTGTGAGATCAGCCAGTGCTCTTAAATGCCAAGCCATCCGTCACTCTGTTTCCTCCACCGCTCTCCCCCTTAGAATTCTTAAAGTCTCATGATAGATTTGCTTTAATGATTGGTTTCATGGTAGAAATTTAAAATTCTGAATGGTGAGAAAAATCTTTGATTTTTATTCCCTAAAGACTTTTTCTTGATTATTTTTCTTTTCTATCCACATGTCACTGCTACCTGTTACTTTGCCACAGAGTCCCACGGAGCCTAGCAAACTCAACACAGCGCACATGCACACACACGATCCCTTAGTTTCTGTGCATCAGGTATCAAGACCCGACTCAGCTGTTCTATGAACTTCAGGAGCTTGCAGCCAAGGCCTGGGGTCTGCAAGGGGGTGGGGCTCGTAGGAAGGCTCTGCTGGGAAAGGATGGACCTTCAGACACCTGAGTAACAACATGGCACCCCGCTCCACCAAAGCCATTGAGCAATGTAGACATCACCTTTGCTGTATTTCAGTGGCCAGAAGCTAACCTGCTTCTCCCAGACAGGACTGGGGCAGTTGGCTGCCTCTGAGCTGGTTCGGGAGTCCAGGTACGCTTGCTGCTTGCTCTTTGCTGCAGGTGTTCAGTGTCTACAAACTCATAGCTAATGAGGGTATCTGTTTCCCTGTTGATAAAAAATGCATGCATGCATGATTGGGGGGGGGTGGGAGGGCTGGAGAGATGGCTCAGTGGTTAAGAGCACTGGCTGCTCTTGCAGAAGACCTGGGTTCGATTCCCAGCACCCACATAGCTAACAACTGTCTAGCTCCAGTTCCAGGGGAATCTGATGCCCTCTTCTGACCTCCAAGGGCATTGCAGGGCATGGGTACACTTAAATACATGCAGGCAATACACACATTCACACAAAATAAAATACAGATAGAAATAATACATATTTTAAAAATGCACACATTGCCCCAGAGTCCCTGATGCTTAGAACAGAGGAGTCATGTGTTCATTAGTTGCTACCACTTAGCATTATTTTCTTACCTGTTCAGCACTCCCACCTGAATGTGTATTGGCAGGATAATTGTCTTTAAACTTGATTTATTTTCATTTGACTTAGTTTGGTTTATAAGTGAAGCTGAATGCCACAAGATCCTATTCCACATCCAAGCTTGAAGATGGAGTTCATTCTTCTTTTGCTAAAGTGGACAGGACTATCAGGGGTGGGAAGGGATGTCAGAGTGGGGAGAGCTCAGAGGATAAAGCACTTGGCATGCAAGCTTAAGGACTTGAGTTAGGATTCTGCCTGTCATTCCAGTGCTCTGGAACACACAGACACAGGGAATCTCTGGCATAAGCTGGTTAGGTAGTCTGGCCAAATAAGGGAGCTTTGGGTTCAGTTGAAAGACCCTGCCTCAATGAATAGAGTGGAAAGGGTTTGAGAAAGTCAATCTCCAGCCTCTAGACACCTATGCACATATGAGTTCCAGACCAACTGGGGCTACAGGGAGACCCTGTCTCAAAAAGACCAAAAAAAAGGCAGACCTGGCACCCTGACATTGATCCCCAGGACCCACATAAAGGTAGAAGGAGAGACTTCATGAAGTTGTCCTCTGTCCTCCGCACATGTGAAATGAAAAATCGGAAAAGGAGATTGTGATAAGGATGTTAGAGACAAGAGCTCTGGGTGGACTGCTGGAGAACTAAAGAGAGCGGCTGTTGGATTATTGGTTGAAGTAGTCTGCCACTGCCCGCCAGCTCTGTCACAGCATCTCCTGTCCATTGATTGGACCAGGCTATTTATTTACAAATGGGTAAAGTGAGACAGGTGTGGTGGCGTACGCTTTTGATTCCAGCCCTTGGGAAGCAGAGGCAGGTAGATCTCTGAGACTGAGGCCAGGCTAGCCAACGTTACATAGTGAGACCCTGCCTGGGGCAGGGGTGGGGGAGGGAGTGTCTTTTGGGGACTGGAGAGATGGCTCAGTGGTTAAGAGCATTGGCTGCTCTTGTAGAGGACCCTGATTCAATTCTCAGCCACAACATAGAGGCTCACAATGGACTGTAACTCCAATGCTAGGGGTTTCAGTGCCGCCTTCTGACCTCCATTGATACCAGGCACATATATGGTACATTCACATACATGCAGGCAAAATGCATACACATTAAAAATAAAATCATAAGAAAAACAAATGGGTAAACCAAGTCCTGCAAAGCAGGTCTGCCTGAGCTTCTGCAATCATTAAATTCCATCACTTTCTTCAGGGCCAGGCTTAGGTCAAAAGTGAAGAAAGACCTGTTTTGAGAGCTGTTTTCTTTGTTGTTGAAAAACTCAACATGGTGACATTTTGGAGGGAAGCTGATGAACTTGCCTGTCTCCTGGGTGACCCGGAGTCGAAGGCCCAGATTTTGTGTTTTGGCAGAGGGGCTCCTTTATTAATGTGGAGCTTTTGCTATCTTTGTAAGTCAGAGTCAGTCCACAAATCCATGATTTCTTCAAAACGGAATGCAAACAGTACATTAATGATGGATTGCGTTTTGCCCACTTTTTGCCATTTTTCTCAATTTCATGCAGTGTTTTTAATGTTGGTGTGGTAGATTCTGTGGAAGGAGGGAATGAGGCAGCTGGATGGACACAGGATGGGGGGGCTCTGTTTGTGATGGCAGGAGTTAGTGGGGAGCAAACAGTTTGACTCCCATTTAGAGGTGAACTCGTTACTTTTTCAGTCTGGCAGTTAAGCAATGGCACGCCCGTGAGTGTTAATTTTCCAGAAAAATATTATGAACAGATATTCTATTTTATGGGTTTTTTTTTCATTTATTTGCATGTATGTATGTGTGCCTTCATTGATGCGTGCATGCATGTCCGACAGCTTGAGTGTGGAGGTCCAAGGACAACTTTGGAGAGTCAGATCTCTCCAGGGATTGGGCTTAGTCAGCCTTGGAGCGAGTGCCTTTGCATACAGAGCCATCTCTCGGGCTGTATTTTCTCTCCTTTTGAAAGGTGCAGCATATACTCTAGCACAGGTATTTATGCATAACTGCCCCAGGGCCAGTCCTGAGCCAGCCTTTACCTGCTTTCTCACCCTGTCCTTGGGCATACTCCACAAGGGGGCATGGTTATTGTCTTTGTTTTTCCCTTGGGGAAAAGGAGCCTTTGAGAGCCCCTGGATAAGAGATGGTGGTGGGGACATCAGAGGCAAGGGTATGCTTTGTCCTGCCTTCCCACTGGAAACACAGGAGAGCCAGCTGCCAGGGTCTCGCCTGCCCTCTTGTGCCCTCTTCTTGCTCCTGTGGCTGGGGAGAGATCATCAAGCAGGTGGGAGGCAGAAGTGACATTTGTTCCATAAACACATTGATTGGCACCTGTCTGTGTGTGGACTGCCCTTGGCTGTTTTCACAAGCTCCAAAATTGCCTTCAGGATCAGAGAGAGTAGGAAACTGGCCAGGGGACACTACAGTGACAGACTAGCCACGTCCACATGGTGAACTAGGAGAAAGTAAGGCACTCTGGTACATGCTGCAAAGATTTGGGGAAACCTTGAAGCTTGCTGGTCCCCAAGGCCCATGTGTAGAGTGATTGACGTCTCTATGGCAGATCCAGAGCACAGGAATCCATAGAAACAGAAAGCAAATGAATGATTCCCAGGGACCGGGGCAAGGTGGGTGAAGATGGAGGAAGGACTGGGGTGTTGTCTTAGGGGATGATGAAAATATTCTAAAATTGCTTGTGCTGTTGCTGGTTAAGTCCATCCAGATATGCTAAAAGCCACTGGGTGTGCGCATGAGACTCTACACACTGCCACTCAGGTGCGGACCCAGCCCCTAAAAGCCACCAGATTGTACGATGTGACTGGCTAGTTGTATGATGTATTAGTTATAGCTCCTTTAAATTTTGGAGGACACGAGAGATGTGTCAGTGGTTAAAAGCACTTGTTGCTGGGGGCTGGAGAGATGGCTCAGCAGTTAAGAGCACTGACTGCTCTTACAGAGGACCCAGGTTCGGTTTCCAGCACCCACATGGCGGCTACGAACTGTCCTTAACTCCAGTTCCGGGGGAATGCAAAGCCCTCTTCTGACCTCCGCGGCATTGCACCACACGGGTGCACTCACATACATGCAGGCAATACACTCATACACATAAAATAAAAGTAATAAATAAAATATATTTAAAAAAACAAAAACTTGTTGCTGACTCTCAGCACACACAGTTGGCTCACAACTGCCTGTATCTCCAGAGGATTGGGTGTCTTCTTCTGGCCTCCCAGGGTACTCCTCATATAAGTGGAGTAAAAATAAATCCTTAACAAGTAAAGATTAAAAAGAAAAACAGTACTGAGCTTGTAAATTTTTTTTTTTTTTTATGTCTTTTGGGACTATAAAAACGGGTCAGTGGGTAAAGGTGCTTGTTGGTACAAGCCTAGTGAACCGAGCTCAATCCCTAGGAGAAGCCAATTCTATAAAGTTGTCTTCTGACCTCCACATGTGTACTATGGCAAGTACATGCCTGTGTGCCCTCCTGCAAAAAATTTTTTTTTTTAGTCTTTTTGAGATAGGGCCTCCCTGTAGCCCAACTGGCCTGGAACTCACTATGTAGACCAGGCTGGTCTCGAACTCACAGAGATCTGTCTTCAAGTGCTGGTATTAAAGGCATGTTCCACCATATCCAGCTTAATAGTAAATTAAAAAAATTCTTCTGAGGCAGGGGATCTGGGAATGTGGCGTAGTTGCTATAGAGTTCCTAGCATGCAGGAAGTTCTGGGTTTAATCCCCAGTACTGCATTAAAAGACTAGGTATGGTGGAGACAGAAAAATCAGTTCAAGGTCATTAGCTACATAGCCAGTTAAGAAGTCAGTCTGGGTTGTCTGAAACTGTCTTGTTTGTTTGGTTTGTTTGCTTATTTTTGGGGGGGTGGGGTGGGGACGGGGTTTCCCTGTAGCACCAGTTGGCCTGGAACTCAGTATGTAGACCAGGCTGGCCTCACTCTCACAGAGATCTGCTCACAGAGATCCGCCTGCCTCTGCCTCCCAAGTGCTGAGATTAAAGGCATATGCCACCACGCCTGGCTAAGAAAGGACTTTGTAAGTGGCTCACACATTGTTTCACACAGGGTTTCTATTCTCCGCGGGGTGATATTTTGTCCCATTGAGTTATTCTTTGCAGTGGGGCCTGGCTCCCAGGAGCAGGCCTTTCCTACTCTGCACCTACCATGACAGCCTGAAATGCCCAGCATCTTGGGAGGAACCCCAACTCCCACTTGTAGGACGCATTACCTTAAGAGTGTTAGTTTTATATTTGTGTCGCTTACAAAAGCCACAGAGAGCGATCACCTGGCCCTAACCCTGAACAGCTCCTGTTTGTCTTTGCAGATGATGGATGCCATAAAAGGAACGATGACGGAAATCTACAATGATCTTTCCAAAAACACTACCGGAAGCACCATCGCTGAGGTCAGCAGCCCCACGAATTCCCAGTTGGTTCAGGGCTCCATCCAGGGCCACGGGGAGCTACGCTGGAAGCCTATCTCAGGCGCTGGCCCCAGGCACCTGGCCTACTCTGCCAGCCATGGGTGTGGGTAGAGTGCCTCATTAACCACCTGTCTGGGGAGACTTGCCATGCCCTGGGCCATACATTTATTTCTAATTAGAGAGCCCGAATCAGGCCCTGTGAGTTCACAGTGAGACTGGAAGCCAGCTTTGTGCTCAGTGTGAAGTTGGTGCACAAATGGTGTCTGATCTTTCTAGATAAGGAGTTCTTGTCCAAGAATTTGTGCACTGAGAAAAGAAGGTGGTTAAAATACCAAACTGTCTTCTTAGGAAGTAGCGTCATCCTATTCAAAACCAATAACTGCTCCCTGAATTTCCCCCTGAGACCTGCTCATTTCTGAGGCTGGAGAGTGGCCACAAGCTGGTGTCTTGTGCACAGTGTTGTGTAGGCCATGTGCAAATGGTCACAGGTGACATTCAGAGGGTAAGGTTAGCCTTTTAATTTAAAAGATTTATTTATTTATTTATTTAATTTATTTATTTTGGTCTTTTTGAAGCCGCATCTCCCTGTAGCTCCAGCTGGCCTGGAACTCACTATGTAGACCAGGCTGGCCTTGAACTTACAGAGATCTGCCTGCCTCTGCCTCCCAAGTGCTGGGACTACAGGCATGCGCCACCACGCCCGGCAAGATTTATGTATTTTAATTCTACGTATGTTTTGCCTGCATGTATATGTCACCATGTGTGTGCAATGCCTCAGGAGGCTAGAAGAGGGCGTCGGACCCCTTGGAACTGGAGTTACAGATGATTATCAGCTGCCCTGTGGGTGCTGGGATTTGAACTCGGGTTCTCTGCAAGAACAGCCAGTACTCTTAACTGCTGCGCCATCTCTCTAGCCATGGGGCAGGGTGTCTTGAGGTCACTGGAGATGGTGCTGCGGGCTGGGAATTCCAAGTTGAGCCCATGGTCTTTGAGGCCAGATTTTCTTCTTAGACAGTGAAAAGAGAATGAAAAAGTGTGACTATAAGGGCTTCAGAGAGGCCTCGGAATCAATGGAGGTGTTTTATTTTAGGGATATGGTCAGGTTTGGGTTTATTGCTAACCCTAGGGTTATAGTGTATGTTAACTTAAAGGTTAATATTAGGGTTAGGGTTAGAACTCAAGGGAGATTTAAGGTTATGATTATTTGGTCTTTTTGAGACAGGGTCTCCCTGTAGTCCCTGCTGGCCTGAACTTGCTGTGTAGACCAGGCTGGCCTTGAACTCACAGAGATCCGCCTGCCTCTGCCTCCCAAGTGCTGGGACTAAAGGTGTGTGCCACCATGCCTGGCTCCTCTTTCAGTGTTTTTTAAAGGATCAAAATGTCAATCAAATTTTTGATGTACTGTTTGTATGAAAATCCAGTCCTTGTCTTTGCCTTGAGTTTCCTCCTGCTGTATTTCTTGGCGAAGGTAACTCACTCAAGTTGGCTTGTCGAACCAGGATCTTTGTGGATTGGCTTTGTCTCTGGTGCCACCTCTTCTTGCTCCTTTACAACCTGAACTTTTGGAAAGACAGCCAGGATGCCCAAGTGCTGGGCCATCCCCAGGGTGCCAGGGAGAGGCTGAGCTCAGAGAACCCTGTGGGGACCAGCCTGCTGATTGGGTTCTCAGATGCCCTCCGTCCTCGTTGCAGATTCGTAGGCTGAGGATCGAGATTGAGAAGCTGCAGTGGCTGCATCAGCAGGAGCTGTCAGAGATGAAGCACAATCTGGGTGAGGCCCAACATGGGATGCAAGTTTCTGACTTCCAGCAAATCCTGGCGGGTCCAGCCTGGAGGGTCCAGGGGTTGGGGGTGAGGCCCTGCTTTCCCCTGTTAAGATGTAGACATTCCCCTACTAAAGATCTGACTTAAGAGCCACTGACTGTCTGATTTTCTGAATTTGATACACAGGCTGGTGGAGACCACATTCCAATTATGAATTCTCTTTGTTTCCTGTGTTCTCTTTCCTGATGCTGGCTGTGGCCATGAGATTCCAGTCAGCTCTATAGGCCCCTAGGGAGATAGCTGAAAGTGTGTTAATGGTGCTGAGTGTGGTACAGTGAATAGTCAGGTGGAACCAGTGCACCCTGACCCTGTGGTGTTTTTGACTTACAATGCATGTATCCAGACGTGGCCTGTCTTAAGTGGTTTGATAGTTGCCCTGTTAGTGTGTAAGGATCAACTACAGTGTCCCCCAAGAGACTTGATCCAGCGCCACAAGACAGGTCTGTAAGAAAGCATGTCTGAGTCCTAGACCCATCTTGACCCTTATTAGCTGTGTACCTCAGTTTCCTGATCTGTGAAATGGCTAGAATGTTAGTGCTTATCCTTAGGATTATAATTAGGTTTATGTGAGTTACAGGTATACAGTGCTACACTTGTATACAGTAGGTACTCTGCTATGTATTTGATTGGCAGAGAGTGCTAAGTAGGAATGGATTGTAGGGGTTGCAGAATTCCTGCAATGTTTCTTGGGGTGAGATCACTGTGGGGCTCCTGTTATCTCTGTACTTGGCACTTTGCAAATCCCATCCAGGCTGCACCCCCAGATCTGAACAGTGAATGTCCCAGGCAGGATACTTGCCCATAATCATCCAGCTACTGGACTTGGGAGCTGTTTCCAAGTTGAGACTTAGGCAGTGTTTGTCTGAATCTACGGGTCTGATGGCCTGACATGCTAGGCTGGGGTCTGGTGATGTAGCTAGTGTCTGCTCTATCTCCTCCACCAGAGCTGACCATGGCAGAGATGCGGCAGAGTCTGGAACAGGAGCGTGACCGGCTCATCGCGGAGGTGAAGAAACAGCTGGAGTTGGAGAAGCAACAGGCAGTGGACGAGACCAAGAAGAAGCAGTGGTGTGCCAACTGCAAGAAAGAAGCCATTTTCTACTGCTGCTGGAATACCAGCTACTGCGACTACCCCTGTCAGCAGGCCCACTGGCCCGAGCACATGAAGTCCTGCACCCAGTCAGGTAGCACCAGGGCAACAGCCTGGGAGGCTGCAGGGTGGGGCACTGGGCTCCCTGCATGGGCCTGTGGACTGCACTGAGGGTGACTTGCCTGGTCACTGAGGCTTGTAAACAACTGTTGCTATAATACACAAAGAGGTTCAGACATGCAGCTAAATCTTGGCACCATGTTTCCATCCTCCAACAACCAGTTTTCCAGAGTTTACCAGAGGTTCTCTTAAGAGCCATACAGTACACAGGAGCACCTCCCCAGAAATGTTTATTGGTTGGGAACCTGTTGTTGAAGCTGTCATATTTATCATCTCCCTTTCATAGGGGTAGGAAGGAGGTGTAGGCCTGGAGTCATGAGCAGGAAACACTATATGGTCAGCCTCTGTCACTGATTCTTTAAAGGTTGTGATAGTTGGGCTGGACAGATGGCTTAGCAGTTAAAAATACTGACTGTTCTTACAGAAGACCCTCGGAAGACCAGCGTTCAAATCCCAGCACCCACATGGCAGCTAACAATTGTCTGTAACTCCAATTCCAGGGGATCCGATGGCCTCTTCTGTTCTCCGTGGGCATAGCATGACACAGGTGCACTTACCTACATGCAGGCAATACATTCATACACATAAAATAAAAATAGTAAAATATCTTTTAAAAAAGTAAGGTAGAGAACAATAAAGGCAGACACTTGATTTCAACTTGTGACCTCCACATGCACACACATGTGCAAATGCTGCCACCTCGCACCCCCCCCCCCACTCCCCCAGTTTATAAATAATATAGGGAAAGTTTCAAAAGTGGAGTTTGAGTGATTCAAGTTTGAGACAATATACTCCAACCACAGGCCAACTTTTCTACTTTTCTGTGAAGGGCGGGAGTGAACCCACTGTTAAGCGCTGAGGACCACATGGTCTCCATGGCAACTACCCAACACTACAGTCATAGCCAGAAAGCTGCCTTAGAGGATATAGACATGGATGGATTTGACTGTGTGCCAATAAAGCTTTATTTATAAAACATGATGCTAGTTTACTGAGTCCTGTTCTAGATAGATTCTCTGTCCTTCTGTTACTTTTTTAGAGGTGATACTATTTGCTCCTGTGTTCAGTGATATTCTTTAGGGAGAAGTACTTTAAATTTCTTCCACAGTGGAGTTAGCCCCTTGTGTCTTCCTGACTTCTGATTTCTGGCAAGCCTTTACAAGATGGCTGAGCTCACCTTTGGGCATGGGATGTGTATTCTTTAACTCTACTTTTTTGTCCACACCAAAACACCACACCTCTTAAATAGGATGTCACTTTTCCCTTGATTTTCCCCACTGTGCCTGAGATAGTAGCAAGTCTGCTTCACTGAGGTCGATCTACAACCAGGGTTCCTCTGGTGGTCACAGCCTGCCTCTGAATGGGCATCCTTTGCTCTGACAATTTGCCTTCCTCTGCAAAATGATTTACAACTTGGATTTATCCATACCTCCTCCCTCCCTCCCTCCCTCCCTCCCTCTCATCTTTTTGAGACAGGGTCTCCCTATAGCCCCAGCTAGCATGGAACTCATTATGTAGATCAGGCTGGCCCCTGAACTCACAGAAATTCACCTGTCTCTGCCACCTAAGTGCTGGGATTAAAGGTGTGCGCCACCATGCCCAGCTTAAGATCAATCTATTTTCAACTAGAGTTTGGAGCTTTGTCTTTGCAGACTACGGACCTTCCCACTGTGGCCCATGATCCCTCAGTGAGGTCGGAAGGGACTTCAACCTTCTCAGAGCCTCCAAGGGTCAGATTGGGACTGAGCTATAGGGGCCTAGGGGTGTAGCACAGGTTTAAAGCCAGGTTCCGTGTGGGGCCTGAAACCATTACACTTGGCTTGTCCCCACATGACTTTTCTCTTTGTCCTCAGCCACCGCCCCTCAGCAGGAAGCAGATGCTGAGGCAAACACAGAAACAGGCACCAAGTCATCCCAGGGCAATTCTTCCAGCACTCAGTCAGCGTCCTCAGAAACAGCCAGCGCCTCCAAAGAGAAGGAGACGCCAGCAGAGAAGAGCAAGGACAGTGGCTCGGTGAGAGTCCCCTGGTGACACCCATATCCTGTGCCAAGGACCCTTCTACACGCCTGCCACCCCTGGATGCCCTGTGCTGTGTAGGGTCGGTGGAGAAACCCTCCTAAGAGCTCCTTCTGACCAGCGTGTCTCAGACTCCAGTGATGGGCAAGAACACGGAGCCTGTAGAGTTGTGTGTGGGATCTGGTGGCTCCTCTGCAGGGCCCCTCAAGGTTCTGCTAGATCCTCCTGCTGTAGAAGTGGTAACCAGTAGCCACTTGTAACTACTAAGGACTAGTTATGGCTAATGTGACCAAAGACTGTATTTAAAGAGTTAGTTAACTGACATTTAAGTGGCCACATGTGGCTAGTGCTGTCCTAGCTTATGTCCTAGCAGGTGGGGCATATATCAGCTATTGTGTGCACAGGCTTATTTAGGGGGAACAGTGATTTATTGCTTACATTTTAGCTATATATATATTTTTTTAAATATTTATTTCATGTGTATGAGTATATTGCCTGCATGTATGTGAGCACACCCGTGTCGTGCAATGCCACGGAGGTCAGAAGAGGGCTTCGGATTCCCCTGGAACTGGAGTTAAGGACGGTTCGTAGCCGCCATGTGGGTGCTGGGAATCGAACCCAGGTCCTCTGCAAGAGCAGTCAGTGCTCTTAACCACTGAGCCATCTCTCCAGTCCCTTAGCTGTGTATATTTTATTTTAAGAAACTAAATCATGAGACAGCAAAAGCATATTGGTTTCACAGATGGTGGGGACTCATGTAAGAGGCTGACATGAAATAGAATCAATAGAATTTTAAGCAGTATACTACCTTTGTACAGCAAAGATGTTACAGGGTGATAAGTTGGGTCTGTGAGTAAAGTTTAAGAAGTGGTGAATGTTCTAGAAGCTAAGGCTAGAGCACTGAATAAAGGGTCACTCAGGTGCTGTTGTGGCCTATTGAATGTGGCAGGCAGAGCACAGGGTATATATATATATATGGCCATCCATCTGCCCCAGATGACCACCAGGTAGACATGCCACTGAGGGAGGAGCTTGGGAAGTGATGAGCTCTCCCATGGTTCCTTGGGGTTCCATGGCCACAGTGCCCTGAGTCCATCTTTTTCTTTGTATTTCTAGACCCTCGACCTTTCTGACTCCAGGGAGACACCGTCCTCCATTCTCTTAGGTTCCAGCCAAGGCTCTGGTATGTCACCCCCTGTTGGGCAGATGGTGGTTCATATTTCTCTTATGCCAAGGGATCAGGGCAGTCATTTTGTCAGGGAGAAGATCAAAGGCATACTGCAACTGCAACATTTTTTAAACTCTTAGGGATTTTGGGAGGGTACTTTGGGTGGGTTCAGGGTGATAGTGAGGATGTAGCCAGGTAAGGCAATTTTGGGGTACCTCCTTGCACTGGTCACCTGTGTGTTGAGTTTATTGGGGACACACTGTTGGGCACAGGAGGCTCCCTCAGGGAAATTACCACTGTAAGTGAAGGCGTGTAAAGCTCCGTCCTGGAGGTTCTGACACCATGTTTGATTCATGTGGACTGTGAGGGGCTGCATTTCTGTTGAACAAGCCTTTCTCTAGGATCCCCTGGCAGGCTGTGGGGGGTGTTTTATGAGACTTCTGGATTTCTTGTCTTGTGGGTTTTGAACCATCTACCTTTCCTAGGAGCCGCACCTTTCTTCTACATTTTTCTAAACTTGATTCGGAGACGCAGCTTCCTCATCAAGGTGTTTTGCTCAATTTGAGGCTCTCGCCTGCCCTCTCAGGATCTTTGCCTATTGACTCTCTGTAGCTGAGAGCCAAAAGTTTAATTTTCATTTCTGTATGGTGAATACACACGGTGGAAGGGGTGAAGCCCTTTGTGAAGTTGGCTAGGTAAGGTTACCCAAGATGGTGATTTGAAGGAGCAGCAAGAGCTAACGCTAGAGAGCAGATAAACTTGGACTGTAAGAGGGGTGAACCCACTCATGGAAACTGCAGCTCCTCTGCACCCCCTCCAGCGCCGACGTTTCTGAGCTGGGGTGCTATGTGGCACTATATGTTAGCACTACAGATTGTTTTAAATTCTCGATTAAAATCTCATCCTCCTCCTGCCTCAGTGTTCGGAGTAACAGACCTGTGCCACCACACTTGGCCTTAATTCCACTCTTCACGAAGACAATTGACTGTGGATTCCCTCAGAATGGAATGCTACAATTTGATTTTATCATGTTAGTTTGAAGATATGCCCTCTGTTTGTGGCCATTTTAATGGATTTTCTACTTTTTGGTGATGATAAAAATAAGTTTAAAAAAAGCTGGCAAGATGGCTCAGTGGTTAAGAGCACTGGCTGCTCTTGCAGAGGACCCGAGTTCGATTCCTAGCACCCACATGGCAGCTGACAGCTGTCCATAACTCTAGTTCCAAGGGATCCAACACCTTCTTCTGGCCTCCATGGGCATCGCATGATGTGTGTGGGTACACTTACATACATGTAAGCAAAGCACTCATACACATAAAAAAATAAAAAGTTTAAAATAAAAACACCAACTAAGATAAGATTGTAGGTACCTCAGGCTGGAGAGATGACTCAGCGGTTAAGAACACTGATGGTTCTTGCAGAAGACCCGGGTTCGAATCCCAGCACCCACATGGCAGCTAACAACTGTCCATAACTCCAGTTCCAGGGGATCTGACAGCTTCTTCGGTCCTCCAAGGGTGTTGCACGACACGGGTGCGCTTACATACATGCAGGCAATACACGCGTACACATAAAAATAATAAAATATTTTTTAAAGATTGTAGGTATGTCATAATCCTGAGTAGAGCCAGCAATGTCCAAGCTGAAAAAACACAATTTGGGATCTTCACGCACTACAGAGGTGTTCAGAGTCAGAAAGTGACATTTGGGAATGCCTGCAAGGCTGGAGGACAGCTCATATGAGGGAGGTTCTCCGTGCTTCATACCTGAGGTGAACCTCAGCAGGACCCACAGACTTTCTTGCACAGGGCAGGGCCAGGGGATGAATTGAGCATCGCAGATTTGCTGTGCAAATTGTAGACTGATGACTTAGAACCAAATGAAAGGCTGTTGTGCACCAGCAAACAGTGCCAGAGGTGTCCTGCTCGCGCCTGTGGGTTTCCTTTGCTGGCTCCTGACCAGAGCATCTCGGATCGGAGGGAGTGGAAAGGTTCTGATTGGAGAGGAGGCCTTAGGCCCGATGGACGTAGTGGTTGGGTGGTGGATGGGAAGGGCCAGTGGTCAGAAGAGCTTCCTGGTGCTTTTGGAACAGGGAAAAGGCACTTGCCGCCACGCCACAGTATTCCCGGCTTCTCTGAGAAAGCTGCTTCTCATTCCAGGGTACAGACGCAGAAGTAGAGGCCCATGGGACTTGACTTGGACACTCAAGCCACTCAGTGATGTCAGAGCCAGGGTTTCCACACAGATATCTCTTCCTTTAGCTCAGCGTGCTCAGCCATCATGGAGCCAGGTGCACTGAGTGGACCCCATGAAATTGCGCCTAGTGAAAGCCAGAAGTGGTTGCCGGATCTAAGCTTGATGTCGAGACATCCAGGCTGCTTATGTGGCCTTGGCTTGTCCAGCTCCAGGGCTCCCTTCTGCCTCCAGCTTCTCCACCAGTTTCTCGCCGGCCTGTCCTTCCGACAGTAGCTCTGTCAGAATGAACTCCTTCACAGCCTGCCCTTTCTTCAGTGTGCACACCACCTTCCTCTATGTCTTCCTCAGCTGCCCCTAAGCTCAGAGCTCATCTTGAGAGCATCACCCACAAGCGCAGACTCCTCCTGTCCCACACTCATCTTGATCATTACATTGTGGCCCAGTTCCTCACCTAACTGGTCACCTCATCAGATCCCTCCATTAACCCCTGATTAACCCCTGATTCCCTAATGCTCAGCAGCAACATCCCAGGTTCTCTACACCCTGTCAGAGCACCCATCCAACCCTCCCTGCCTCATCTCTTGAGCACATCAGGCTTGGCCGCTGTCTGCAGCACAGCACAGTGCCCTCTGCCTGTCCCTCCCAGCTGGGCAGACCTTCCTCTCTGCTCCTGCCCTTGATGGCTAGGCTGCCCGCTCCCAGGTTCTTCCCTAGGGCATTTCTGTCTCATGTCTCAGGAATGTTCTACAGAGAGCGTCTTGTGGCTGTCACACTCTTGAGCTCGTGTGAGGGGGAGGAGGTTTTGAACATTTTATTTCATGTAGTTTAGACAGCAACTTCTGTGGTTTGTGGCTGCTGTGTTGAGCAGTACAACCTGAAACCTGTCCTCTCTCCTTCCCCAGTTAGTCTCCCTTGTCCTTTTATCCTGCCTCCATTCCCCTTCCTAGAAACTCCTAACGCCCCCATCTGCCTTCTGTTTGGCGTACTACCGCTGACATAAGTGACTAAGCAATTGTGACAAGAAAGGACATTTTATTTTTGTTTTCGACATGTTGGTTTTGGTCTTTTTGAGACAAGGTTTTGATCTTTTTGAGACAAGATCTCCTTGTAGCCCTAGCTGACCTGGAACTTGCTATATAAACCAGGCTGGCCTCAGTCTCACAGAGCTCTGCCTGCCTCTGCTGCCTGAGTGCTGGGATTAAAGGCACGTGCCACCACACCTGGCAAGAAAGGACATTTTAAAGTCTAAATGTTGATTTTATTATGATTTTCCCTCTTAAGATGCACTACTGGGTATAGAACCCAGAGCCTTGCATATGCTAAGCAGGCGTTCTGCTGAGTTCTAAGCCAGCCTAGATGTTTTAACACTTTGTCTCAGAAGATGCCCAGATCAGTGGCGATCTCAGACCCTTGCTTGGGTCATTGTAAAGGATGAGGTGGGGGGTGATGGAGAGATGGTTCAGATATGAGGACCTGATTTCAGAGCTTCCTCACCCCTGTGGAGAGTCTGGTGAAGCATCATGTGCCAGTAACCTGGCCCTAAGACTAGAAGCTTCCTGGCACTCACTGGCCAGGCAACCTAGCTAAATCGGTGAGCTCTAGGTTCAGTGAGAGACCCTGTCTCAAAAAATGTAAGATGGGAGTTAGAGAAATGGCTCAGTTGTTAAGAGCACCAGTTGCTCTTGCAGAAAGAAGACCCTGGTTAGGTTCCCAGCACCAACAACTGTTCACAACTCCAGTTCCAGGGGATTTGATACCCTCTTCTAGTCTTCGAAGGCATTACGTGCCTGTGTACACTTTCATACATGTGGGCAAAACACTCATACACAGAAAATAAAAATAAGATGAAGTGATTGAGGAAGACACCCAACACGGACCTCTGGCCTATATGCATGTGCACCTACGCACATGCCCACACCCTGTCCTCCCCCCATGGGCTCAGGACAACACGAGGAGGCTTGATACCACATTTGGGTCCTGGAAAGAGGCTGTGTACAGGCTTTTGAGGGGGGCTGGGTGTGGAACTCGGTGAGAAAATACTCACCTAGCATGCATGGGGGTTTGGATTCTAACCCCAGTGCTACGAAAGTAAATAGATAATACGCCCCTTCCATAGGCCAGGAGCAGAAAGGGGCGGGGGAGTGAAGGGAAGGACGCTTGTGGCAGTGATCACTGTGTGGAAGGCTGTGTGGCGAGGGCCTCAGCCTGTGCAGAGTGCTCTAAAGACACCTCGTTTTCCCGTTTCCCCACCAAAGCCATCTGTGCTGATGGGTCCTGTCAGAACAGAAAGATTTGTTCCCTTCCACTCCATCACACTCTTGACATGTCACAGCACTTGTTTCTGGCATTGCTGCCCATGAAATGTCTTGCAGGACCAAAAACCAATCATCCTGAGCTGTGGCTCTACATCAGAGCCCAGGGTAGGAATTGAAGGATGTGTGAGGAAGGAGGCGTTAGTAGCGGGGGTCCTGCTCCCCCAGTAGGCGGGTGTGGGCCCCTCTCACTTGTCTTTTATAGTTGATTCTCTTTCTCATGGTATTGAACTCAGGGCCTCGTCGGTGCTAGGCCAGGGCTCTCTTGCTGAGCCATATCCCCGGTGGCTCAGGTTTTAGCCAGTGTTCTCATATACAGTTATAGAGGCTAGAATTCAGCACGTAAGGTGTCCTTGGCCTTGTGTCTCTGCCATATTGGCCCTCCTGTCCCTATACCTCACTTATGGGGGGAGCTTTCCCTGGCTCATTTCCTGACTTGTCTTTAGAACTTATCTGTGGACTTCCCCACTCCTCCCTAACCTCCCTGGATGCTGTTTTATATGGTGTGGGTATCCTTGGCTGTTCAAGGCCTTCTCCTTCCCTCCCATTTTGTCGGGACAGGCAGCCTTTGTTCTTAAGAGGCCACACTCCTCCCCTGCCACCTTGTCACATCCATGTAACCCTGAGTGTAGACCGCATTGTCAATGCTGAGAACGTGGCTTTCTGCTGTCTCTTCTTGCCTTCTCTGTCTCTGGGTGTGAAGAGCTGCCATCCGACAGCCCCATGTGTGTGCTGTGACTGCTGTTCGCTGCCCAGGCACCGTGCCTACTGTGGTGAGACTGCTTCCCCTTTCCCTCCATCTTTTTAAATTTTCCTCCCTACTAAACTCTTTGCCATATCCCTCCTTTCACATCAGTTTTTCAGATTTTTTGTTACATTTTGGCTGTTCCAGGCTGGCCTGGGACTCATGAGCCTCCTGCCTCTGTTTCCTGAGGTGCTGGGATTGTAGGTGTGCACCCACACCTGGGTTTTCTGAGGGGGTTTTGTGGCCTCTTTGACTTTGGACGTGGGTTATGGATATTCCTCCATTGTAACTGAGGTTTAAGCCAGCTGCCCTCTCCCGGTTGCCCAGTTTTCCAGGGTGGCATGACTTCCAGCTCCCTGTCCTTCAGGGAGTGCCCCATTCTCCTCTTCAGGGTGGCAGGCACTGCCTATTAGTGTGCCTCGACCCAGCCTCAGTTTCCCTGCTTGAATCGGGCTCTTGAATCAGAGCTAGTGATTCTGAGAGTTTTACTTTTATAGTCCTGAGAAGTTGTGGCTTGTAAAGTATCAGATGGCTTTGATGTCCTTGTACGCCGTTTTCCTACCTGTGATGTGGTGCTGTGTCCAGCAATCCTATTCCTGGTTTACACACAGTTTTTAAAAGCCTCGGTTCCCTTTTGTGAGTGCATCGCATTGAGTCTTACGTGAAGGCCCTGGTAACTCTAGCCCATTGGTGAATGTGGGTGTCGGTTCCTGGGGTTGTGCGGAATTTGAGCTCTGACGGATTCTGAGGCTGCCTGTGCTCTCTTCAGTTAGCAAAAGGTGTGACAAGCAACCTGCCTATGCCCAAACCACCACAGACCACCAGCCGCACCCCAACTACCCAGCCCAGAAGTGTAAGTATGACCCTGTCTTACGGAAGCTGCTGGGGAGTCATTAGCGTGTAGAAGCCTTGTTGTGTTGTTGTTGTTGTATGTGTACGTGTATGTTTGTGGGTGTGTCCTGTCCTTTGAATGATGGGTCTTTCTCTGCTTTGCAGCCAGTCCTCTTGGCCACGTCTCTCGCTACCTTTGCGAACCGCTTTAGGACACAGTAGGTTTGGCTTCTCATAGGCTCATCCTGCTCTTTCCTTAACTTCATCTCCCCTGCCATGACCGGCCATTGCCAGCTGTTTTCCCCGGCCCGGTTCGCATGAAGCTCAGGCCTGCAGATCCCGGGATCCCGTACTGGGTTCTGCCCGAGTTCTGTTTCTGTAGTGTCCCGTTGATCTCCGCTTTCTCCAGAGCTTGAAGGACTTGGTGAAGTGTGACTGCTCTATTGGGTCAAGTGAGAGCAGCTTTGTCATTTCCCAGAGACCCTCCAGAGGATGTAAGCGCGAAGCCCCCAGGAATAGGAGCGTGCATGAGAGGAAGATTTGGGGCTAGGACCCCGCCCCTGACTCCAGCTCTGCCTGTTGAAACCCTGGGGATGCAAGTGCCTGGAGAGTTCTTGGGTGAAGCAAACACTGACTCCGGACGTCTTTATTGTTCTTTGTGCTCCCTGTCTTCCGGAAGCAGTGTCCGTGCAGGCTCTGTGATGGGCAGTAAGAAGTGCAGTCCTCCCTGGGACCCTCAGGGGCCCTTCCTCACCTTCTGTCTCTCAGCTGGACACTCAACCTCTTTCAATAAGTGCCACCGCCACAGCTCAGGCAATGGACGCTGTGAGCTGGGTAAACAGTCTAGGCAGTGACGGGACAGATCTTGGTGGCTGGCCACTAGGGCGGTCATTGCTCTCCTGCAGGGACTGAGTGCTCTTCCTGTGGCCCTTTTTATCTTCCTCTTTTCTTCCTTGGCCATGCCCTACACTTTGTACCCACGTGTCCTCACAGCCATCTCGGGTTAATTTAGGGCTGTGTCCGTCCCCGTCCCCTAACGTGGCCCTTACGGGGAGTCCATGGTCTGTGTCTAAGTGGACTAAGCTATCTTGTACTAATTCTTTCTCTTACACAATCTCTTTCTGGTTTGGTTGTGAGTCTTATTAATTAATAAAGAGCAGTTCTGTTAACATAAGGAGACTGCATGCTAGATTTGGGGGGCCGAGTGTTTTTTTTCAGGGGCTTAGGTCTGAGGCAGAGTGCATGGGCCATGTGGTGTCACTCAGTCATGTAATGAGGGTCTGAGAACACCTTCCCCACCAGTGGGGCACCTCTTTCTCACTAACCTCTGTTCTCTGTGAGCCTCACACCCTGTTGATCTTCTAGGCAGCTGTTGTGACAGTTGGAAAATAAGTTGCCTTACCTTCTCATCCATCCACAGATAAAGGATGTCCGTGGTGGGAACCGTGGGGTTGTCCGGCTCAAGGGAGGAAAAGGGGCCCTTGGCTGGGAGATGGATAAGAGGGGAGGCGGGCACCTCCCTGAGCGTGCTGTCTTTGCCCCGCAGACCATTCCCGGAGCAGCAAGGCAAGTTCATGGAGCAGCAGCGATGAAAAGCGGGGGTCGGCCCGCTCGGAGCACAGCACTGGGACCAGCACCAAGAGTCTCATGCCCAAAGAGGCGCGGGAGGCGCGGCTGGACACCTTCTGGGACTAGGGACAAATTGTGAGCCAGACCCACTCTCCCCCCTGGGGGAAAACCCAGACATCAGGACAGTAGAAACTGGAAAGCAGCCACTTTTAGACTTGAGAATTCCCAACACTCAGGCTCTGCCCATGTGCTTGGCTTCAAGGCAGCGACGCAGAACCCAGCAGCAGCCTCGGCTGGGACTGTTCATCCTTGAGCCAAACACTTTAGTTGTGAGTAGGGATACCTTGGTATGTCACTGACCTAGCCTACCTTTTTCATGTCTATACTGACTTTAACTTTATATATATATATAAAAGAAAAGTAAAAGAAGTTAAAAAAAATACCCTACTACAAAAAGAATGTTTTCACGCCCAGTGAGGCAGCCACTCAACCCTCTGGCCTCACAGTGGTATCAGGGCTGGACCCAAGGGTCGCTGGCCCCACACAGGGCCCTGTCTTTGGATACCCGAGGGAGGGAGCCACTGTCACTCTGCAGCACACTGCGATCAGGGCTCAGACTGTGCTGTTGAGGGCCCCGTTGCACCAAGCCATCAGCCCCTTGTAGAGGCTACAATATCATGTATGAAACAGGAGCTCACTGGGCTGGAAGGACATGGAGAGAAGTGTGTTTGTTTTGTGTGATTGAAACGATGGCTCCTGAAAGGGAAAAGCAGCCTCCTGTTTACAGAGGATCCACACCAACAAGCCCCGCTCTAGTGAGGAGGCAGACCTCGTTCATGTTGGGAGAACCCTTCCCCTTAGCTTTGTGCTTTCCTTAAACTCAAACACAGACTTGTGAAAAGATGCCACGCTTCTTGAAAGCGAGGACTCAAAAGGCCAGACGCACGCCAAGGACATGTGAGCCCGGGGATGGAGCATGTATGTATTATTTATATACAATGGAGCGCTACGTTTTTATGTAAGCATGAAAACAGGCAGTATGAGAGAGCGCCAGGACCCATCATGCTGTCTGTTACACTACGTCTGCTGTGCTACCATTTTGTATGTTGTGTAAAACAAAAGCATCAATCGAAGCAAAAGGTGATGTATGTATATGAGAAAAATTAATTGTATATCATTCCAGTACATTGAGTTGTACATTTTAGTCGTTGTTTACTTTCTCTTCATTGTCGATAAGAGAATGCAAACTGCATTTTCCAGCTAGTTCCCCCATTAGAGAAGAAAGAGGAAGAGATACTAGAAGAAAACAGGAGAGAAAGCATTTGTGAATTGCAATTGTCAAATAACAAAACAAAAACGAACAAACAAAAAAAAAAAACCTCTAGCCTAGCTGGCCTTATTTGGGAAGCATAATTGCTTTTAGCATATGGAAGTATTTTTTCACATTTTCTTTGTATAAAATTTGTATTAAACTTAAATATCTTTTTTGATGATGGTGTTTCTTTGTGACTGAGCCAGTGAACTCGCACGTTTATGGTCTTATGGGTTCTGCCGTCTCCACATCCCAGGTTTTTCAAATTCTTCACCTTTTTTTAAATTAAACTGTTTTGGCAAAATGGCTTGTTCGTCCTCGAATTTACAGTGTCCCATGGGTTAGAGTGTGGCTGTGTTAGGTTTACACGGCCAAACACAGGAGAAATGTTCCCTCACCCCCAGAAGACCCCAAGGGGGACCCTGGGAAGATGTTTTCTTACCAGGCATGGAGACACAGCATGGCCGGCAAGCCTGTCTTCCTGAGGCAGAGACCTGAGCTGGCCAGACTCTGTATAGGGCCAGAAACACCAGGGTGGCCACTGTTCCCTCAGCCTGTAAGTCTAGACCTGAAGGGCTGTCTTAGAAGGCTGAGACCTCCCATAGTTTTCTGGGCAGCATTACCCATATCTCTGGCCAGGAGCTCCCCAACAAAGGTCTGCCTACCACCTGCCCCCCCGCCTTGCCCCCAAAGGAGTTTGGAAACAACAGGATCATTTCACCAAAGTGCCCATTTGAGTACAAAATGAGCCAGTACCGGCTACCCACCAGGCGCTGGGGAGGGTTGGATCCCCATGCTTTGCAAGCTTGAATTCTGCTGCGGTGACAATCCTCCAGCCCCTCACCCATTTCTAGAGGCTGCTGTGTGCTGAGCACTGTTCAGTGATGGGGGATCCAGAGGGGAGGAGGGACTCTGAATCCAACACATGCTAAACAGACTTTACAAATCACTCGGACAAGGTGTGAGGTAATGGGAAGGACAGGAGTACCAGTTCAGAGGGCCTGAGTAAGTATCAAGCTTTGTGGCTGCACCCCTCTACTTGGTGGCATAAAAACACACAGAGGGACAAGTGGGTGTAGCCAAGGTTAGTCAGATTTTTTTTTTTTTTTTTTTTTTTTTTTTAGATTTTTATTTTATGTGTACGAGTATATCACCTGCATGTGTATAAGTGCACCTGTGTCACACAATGCCTGTGGAGGTCAGAAGAGGGCATCAGATTCCCCTGGAATTGGAGTTCAGATGGTTGTTAGCCACCGTGTAGGTGCTGGGAACTGAACCCAGGTCCACTACAAGAGCAGCCAGTGCTCTTAACCACCAAGCCATCTCTTCAGCCCCTCTGTTTTTTTTTAACAAGCACTTAAGTTTGAACCTCATTAAATTCATCCCTCATTCCCTCTTCCCATTGTCTTTGAGTATGGTCTCAAGTAGCCCAGGCTGGCCCCAAATTTGCTATGTACCTGAGGATGACCTTGAATTTCTGATCCCCTTGCCTCTACTTCCTGAGTGCTGAGATTAAAGGTGTATACCACCACTTGGCTGTACAGACGGAAGCCAGAGTTTTGTGCAAGCGCTCTACTCACCTACAACCCCAGGTCTCTCTTTTTTTTATTTTGGTCTTTTATTGAGACAAGGTCTCCCTATAGCCTCGGCTGGCTTGGCACTCACTATGTAGACCAGGCTGGCTTTGAACTCACAGAGATCTACCTGCCTCTGCCTCCCGAGGCTGAGAGTAAAGGCATGCAACACCAAGCTCAGCTTCATTTAATTTTCTTGTATTGCAAATTATTTTGTGGGTTCCCCACCCCCTCAACCACCTGCAGAGGTGGTGTTATCAACTCATAGAACTTATAAAGCAGGGAACGTCTGGCTTTAAGTGGCTGTTTATACTTAACAGTACTGTTGGGGGACACCAGACCAAGAAATGAAGGTGACCTCCCATTGACTCTCACTGAGCTCTCTCTGAGACCCGAATGAGGAGCCAGCTCTGGGAAAACAAGGTAGGTGAGTGAAAGTCCCAGGCAGTGGGCAGGACCAACAAGTACCAAGGTCCTGGGGTTCCTGGGAGCTTGACATGCTTCCCGGAGAGCAAGAAGACCTGTGGATTCTGAAGGGGGTGAGTGGGGAAAAGAGTGTTGTCCTGAGCCAGTTGTCTGTGGCTTCAGTGTGGTGGGCTGTGTTCATGCCATGCTTTTCCATGAGCCAGGCCAGAAACAGCTGTGGACCACTTTGACAAGGGTAGGGTCTATGTTATCTCCCACTGGCCCCAAAGTGACTAGCTCTGAATAGAGTGCTTGCCTAGCATGCACAAAGCCCTGGCTGGATTCTATCCCCAGGACCTCACACACTGGGTATAGTGGCATACACCTATAATCCCAGCACTTGGGAAAGCAGAAGCAGGAGATAAGAAGTTCCTGGTCATCCTTAGCTGTATAGAGAGTTTGAGGCAGCCTGAGATTTATGTGATCCTGTGTCAAAAACCCCAAAGTGACTAGCTCAAGCCACACAACTGTAGGGACTAAGTGAACTTCCACTTCAGTCCTCTCCCCACTGGGCAGGATGTTGGCAGTTATCTTTTTAGGAAGCATTACCTCCTTTCTTCTTTTTTTTGAGACAGGGTCTCCCTGTAGCTCCAACTGGCCTGGAACTCTGTAGACCAGGTTGGCCTCCATCTTAGAGATATGCCTGCCTCTGCCCCCAGAGTGCTGATATTAAAGGCTTGTGCTACCACGCCGAGGAAGAGGCTAAGGTTACAAGAATAAAAACATAGCCCACCCTCTGTCCCCTCTCAGGCATGCAAGGGGTGCAAGCCATGCCCTTGTGTCTCTGCTTTTGCACCCTATCCTGTGCTTGGTGCACCTTCCACAACTGGCACGTTCTTTGCATGGTCACCCATATCCACCTCTAAAGTGGCCATGTGCCCATCCCTCTTAGCCTCTGTCTTAGCCTCTTCATCATTTTGTGCATATCCTGAGTTAAATCTGTAGGCAGAGTGTATGTGTGTGTGTAAGAGTGAGACCACTGAGGACAAGTCAGCCTTTCGGGTTGCAACAGCAAGAGGTTTATTTGATACACAGGTACCTGTGGGCACAGAGTCTCCTCGGAGGACTTGCGCGCCCCAGGTTGGGGTTTGGCAGTTTTTATAGAGCAGAAGCAGGGTACAGAAGCAGAAGAGCGGTTATTGGTTAATTCAAACACACACACAATAATTTCAAAAGTATGCAGAGATATGGGGTAAGGGTCGGGGCTAAGGGGAAGTGGGATTGCTAAATGGGAGGTGACCTCAGAGGCACAGATGTTTTTCCCTTGATTTCCTGGTATCGGGCCCTCAGGGTGGTCAGGAGTTCTACCCGTAAAACTTGTTTATGGCTTGATCTGTGAAGCTTGACCGGTGCCTGCCCGTCCTGCAGCCTTTTGATAAGGCTGGTCCTGGTTTTTGTCAATTTTAAACATGTGGGCTCATGAGTACTCATGGCGCCTAGTCTTTTTCATGTGCACAGTTGTATGTGTAGGAATGACTTATAAAATTGACAAGAGCCTGGACTAATAATTAACCTTGGCAAAGTCACTGAACCAACCATGTGCTCTTGTGACCTGGGCACCTGACCTTGATTCCTAATTTGCTGTTCCACCCCAAGATAATGAATGAATGTGGGTATGCTTGAGAATTAACGTATCAAAGGACTGAAAGGCAGCGAGCACCTTCATTGAAAAGGATAAACACAGAAAGGATACTTGACATTGTGTGAGAGAGATTCTCCAACTAGGGATACAAAGGCAAGATTATCTGATAGGTGGGGGTGGATTCAAGTTTGCAGTTTCCCCATTGAAGCTGGAGAAACCATTTTGAATAAAAAGTACGGATGAGGCCTGACTCTAGGTGCCAAGAGACAGCTGGGAGAATGATTATCCTCCAAGTTCAGGCCCACTCTTAAAAACTAAAGTTAAGAGTCAGGCGGTTTTATTCAGGTATCAATTGTAATGTGGCATGGAAACCCTGCATGTGTGCACTTGTGCTCACGTGTGGCCATGATCATGTATGTGAGTGCCCCACCTCCTACCCCACCATCCTAACTTACCACAGAGGAAAAGACACGAACTGACCTTCCCACTCCAGGGTACGTGGCTCAGTTGAAAGGTGCTTGCGTAGCATGCACAAGGCATAAACCCGAGTGTGGCAATGTATGCCTTGTAATCTGGGTACTTGGGAGGTGGAGACAGGTGGATCAGTTCAAGGTTGTCCCAGCTTTGTAATGAATTAGAGACCAGTCTGGATTACGTGGGCCCCTGTCTCAGGTGAATGAATGAGTGAATAAATAAACGATGTGCATGTAAGATTTAGCATTGTTTTACTAGCTGGTGCAGTCATAAGACTCCTGTTTGAAGATGTGAGAGGTCCATGCAAGCCCCTTCCAGCTACCCTGCCCAGTGTCCTTGGGTGTGCCTGAGGAGCATGGCGTTTACACAGTGCAGGCATCTTCTGTGTCCCCCTGTGTGCACAAATGGGGTTTGATACTTTTCCCTTTTTAATATTTTATGTGTATGAGTGTTTTGCCTGCATGTATGTAAGTATACCACATTCATGCTTGGTGCCCAGAAGAGAGTGGACAGATCCCCTGGAACTGGAGTTACAGATTGTTGTTAGCTGCTATATGGGTTCAGGGAACTGAACCTGGGTCCTCCGCAAGAACAGCCAGTGCTATTAACTGCTGAGCCATTTCTCCACCCCTCAATTTATTTTGTGTGTATGTATGTGTATGTGTGCATGTGGAGGTCAGAGGACAAATTTGTGGAGTCAGTTCTCTCCATCATGTGAGTTCCTTGGATTGAACTCATGTCCGCAGTCTTGGCAGCAAGTGCCTTTATCTGATGAGCTATCTTGCTGGCCTCTCAGGCAACAAT
>NW_008332217.1:354447-391255 GCF_000622305.1 Nannospalax galili | reverse complement strand
TTTTTGGTCTTTTTGAGACAGGGTCTCCCGGTAGCCCCAGCTGGCCTGGAACTCACTATGTAGACCAGGCTGGCTTCGAACTCACAGAGATTCGCCTGCCTCTGCCTCCCAAGTGCTGGGATGAAAGGCGTGCGCCACCACACCCAGCAACAATTCTTTTTTTAAAAAAATATTATTTTGGGGGGCTGGAGAGATGGCTCAGCGGTTCAGAGCACTGACAGCTCTAGCAGAGGACTCGGGTTCGATTCCCAGCACCCACATGACAGCTAGGAATCGTCCTTAACTCCAGTTCTAGGTGAATCCGAAGCCCTCTTCTGACCTCCTCAGTACTGCACAATATGGGTACTCTCACGTACATGCAGGCAATACACTCATACACATAAAATAAAAATAATAAAATATTTTTTAAAAAATATTTTTACATTTTATTATGTTTTTCATTTTCATTTTATGGGTATAGGTGTATTGCCTGCATGTATGTAAGTTATACACATGTCGTGCAATGTCTGAGGAGGTCAGAAGAGGGTGTCGGATCCCCTGAAACAGGATAGTTGGGTGCTGGGAACCAAACCTGGGTCCTCTGCAAGAGTAGCCAGTGTTCTTAACTGCTGAGGCATCTCTCCAGCCCCTCGGGCAACAATTCTTGATGCTGGTTGAACATTAGAGGTACCTGGGAAGACATAAAATAAATGTCGGACTCCCCTCCCCTTGTCTTTCTGAGGTAGGCTTTGCTGTTAAGACTTTCCAGAGCTACTCAGGTGGCCTTAGGCAGTGGGCTGCCATGAGGCTGGTGGGAAGTTTCCAGAGGGAAGGAAGGGCTGGACCACAGCATCTGGGGAGGAATAAGAGGGGAGCAGGAGGACTGGGAATGGGGTGGGTGCTGGGAATGAGAGGGAGAGCTGGGCCCACAAGGCAGCTTGGGGCTCTGGCAAGAATCTTGCTCTGGAGGAGGCGGCACGCTGGTGTGGGTAGTTTGTTGTGTTTTTTGTGTCTTTGTTTTTCAGCACTAGGAATAAACAGGCAAGTGAACCACTTTCCAGGCACATTAAAAAAAAAATTGTTAATCAAGACAGGGTCTCATGTAGCCAATGAGCTTTTGGATATAAAAATAAATGCTGCTGGGTGTGGTGGCCATGCTTGCCACCCACCACTTGGAAGGAGGAGCAGGAGCCCAAAGCTAGCCTCTGCTACCTAGCAAGTTGGAGGCCAGCCTGGGCTACGTGAGATCCTGTTTCAACCAACACACACACACACACACACACACACACACACACACACACACAGATCCCAGCATTTTTCCCAAACAATCTAAACTGTGATGACAATTATTTTGTGAAATGTGAGTGCCCATGTCTAAAGCTGGGCAGCATACCTGGAAGCGTCCTCAGTCCAGCAGTCACCTGATTGCTGCCAGACCATCGTTTCTGATTGTCGTGCGTAGACATCCTGTCTTCTGAATGTGGGTCACTAAAGCAGGTGCCTGAGTGCAGCTGCGGTGGTTGACGGCGCTCAGCACAATCTTTCCCCCAACTTGCTGCCTGGTGCTGCAGCTTGGCCAGCTTGGGGTCACACTGCCCTCTGGTGGTTAGTAGTGAGCACAGCGTTGCTGGTGGTGACTGCTTGAACGGGCTTAAAACCTTGTGGGGAAATAGCCAGTGATTTATTTTGCCTATCTATCTGTCTACCTTCTACCTATCAATCATATATTTCTCTCAAATATCTGTCATCTATCTATCTATCTATCATCTACCTAATTTTTTTGAGGCAGGATCTCACTGTGCATCCCAGGCTGGCCTCAATCTCAGGGTTCACCCGCCTCTCAAGTGCTAGCAATAAAGGCATGCACCACCATGCCCAGCTGTCAAGATCCTGCTCTGTAGTCCTGTCTGATCCTCCTGCTGTGCTGGGATTACTGGCATGTGCTGTCACACCCAGCTGGTCCAGAGTTTTTAATTCAAATGCACACTTTACTCAGAATAAACTGCAGGTCAAGACAACCATGTAGTTGTACCTCTGAAACTTTCACATGAAGGAAGCTGGGTACCCAAGGGGACTTTCTATATGATCCATGGTTGGGATCAGGCCTAGTGACAGAATCCAGTGCAGGAGAGGACTCAGGTATAGACCGGGAAGGGGCAGGAGTGAGCGGGTCTGCCAGTATTTTCTGTTTTGATCTGGATGATATAACCACCCCAGTGGAATCATATAAATACATCATGATGATGAGATTTGAGATTTGTGCCATAAAGATTATGTTGTTCATAAAATGAGGACCCTAACAGAATTTGAAATCCATGAAGGAGTTCTGTGACTCGGCTTTGACCACCAGCATCCCTTTCAAACCAGGGTGTGTGGAACGCATCAGTCACACCACACAGTGTCCTGAGATCCCAAACCCAAGACCTGCAGCTTCGGTCAGATCTGACCAGGCCCCAGCATGCCCCCTCCCTTTCCAGGAACTTTTCTGTTTTCTGCAACCCTCCCTGGAACACTTTCCCTGGTCTTTACCATCCTGACTGAACTTAAATGTCACTTCCTTAGTAGTGGCCAGTCCACCGAACCCCCCAATTCTGGGTTATCTACTCCAGTACATCCTTCCAGACCCCAGGTGCTGGTCTGGACTGGTGAAGACAGCAGCCTCTGGTTTTGAGCAATCAGAGGTATATCTTGTACCCCAAACTAAAATCTCTTGAGCTGGGTATGGTCCAGCACTCCAGAGGCTGAGGCAGGAGGATTGCTGAGAGTTCAAGGCCAGTCTGGGCTACTTAGTGATACTTTATTTAAAAACTAAAAACTAAAACAAAATAAATGTCATCCAGCAAGAAGATTCTCCGTGGTTTACCTCCAGGACAAGCACTGGGACCTTTCTTTGGACCGTGAATGTTTCCTTGGACAGGTACCATCATCTCAGGAGTCCGTTCACAAGACCCCTGTTAACTGGTCTTTCCAAAGGAGCCTAACTCGGGCCTCCACCGTCACTCAGCCATCCATCTAAATTCATCCACAGTCCACCCACCCACTAGTTTATCCATCCATCTACTATCCACCTATCCACCCACCTAGCATTCATCCATCCATCTCCATCTACCTACCCATTCATCCATCCATCCACTTACCCACCTACCCATCCACCCATTTATCCATTCATATACTTCCCATCCACCCACCCATCAGTCCATCAACCTACCCACCTACCCATTCACCTATCCATCTGTCTATCCACCCATCCATCCACCCACCCATCCATCCATCCACCCACCCATCCATCCATCCTACAACCCTTAAGTGCCCTCTCTGTGTCAGGATCTCTGACATACAGAGATGGAGAAAGATATTGTTCTTGTCCCCAGCAGTTCTGAGTCATCTGGACTTCAAGCTCCAGTTCTTCCTTTAAAGACTATGGGACTATCAGCCACTGTCAGATCAGCCTTGACATGAGCTGTTGCAACAGAAAAGCAGCAGAGTTAAGAGAAAGGTCCCTCTCCCTGAAACCCTTTCCTGGATGCATGGCAAAAATTCCACTTGTGTTTCTTTTTCAAGATTGACTTTTATTTTTTATTTATTATTTATTTATTTATTTATTTATTTATTTGGTTTTTTTGAGACAGGGTCTCCCTGTAGCCCCAGCTGTCCTGGAACTCACTATGTAGACCAGGCTGGCCTTGAATTCACAGAGATCTGCCTGCCTCTGTCTCCCAAGTGCTGGGATTAAAGGCGTGCACCACCACGCCCGGCCCTGACTTTTATTTTTAATTATGATGTGTGTGTATGTGTATGCTGTATCCTGTGGGATCTAGAAGAGTATATCAGATCTCCTGGAGCTGGAGTTACAGGTGGTTGTGAGCTGCCCAGTGTGGGTGCTGGGACACAAAGACTGGTTCTCTGCAAGAGCAGCCAGCACTCTTAACCAGCCATCCCTCCAGCCCCTTTACTGGTGTTTCTAATGAAAGGCAAAGAGAAATTCACTTGTGTAAGTGATTTACTCCTTGCTTGACTCTAAACAGAGTTTCTCTCAATATACATTTGGTGGTAGCAGGAAGGAATGATGGCAAATCACAGTGACGTGTGGTGCATGTGTGGGAGGGTGTGAGACCTGGGGTACACAGGGAGAAATTACTCATTTTACAACAACTTGTAGAAGAACAGTTACAGCTGGGTCACATTATGCCCTCCAGGAGCCCATGGAACACCCCAGTCTTTGTAATAAAGAAAAAGACAGGGGCATGGCGACTGCTACAAGACCTCAGAGCCATAAACAAAACCATGAAAATATGGGGATCACCCCAAAGAGGCCTGCCCATGGTCTCTGCCATCCCCCTTAATACTCCCGTTAGTCCTAGATATAAGACTGCTTTTTCTCCATCCGTTTACACAATAATGATTGCCAACAGGACTCTGAGCATGCATGGCATGAATTGTTTGATTTGGTCTGTCTACTCCACCATTTCAGCCAATAAAACCCTTCCATTCATGCTGGAAGAGTGTTGAGAGACTGACCCAGCATTATGACATTAGGGGTTATAGCTGCACTGCACTGTCTGTCCGACCATCACACGCCACTCCACATCATGGTCTGTCTAATCATTACACTTTACTTCCATTGAGCTCCTCATCGGTGTGACCCTTCAATCGTCTCACATCCATATTCCCAGCCTCTGTACCGTTACTGTCAGCCACCCATAAGCCGGCCGCAGGCATTCCATCCAGTTACCCTTCTGATGATTAATGTTGTCACCTTAATGGAATTTAGAATCAACATGGAAACAAACCTCTGGGCATGTCAGTGAGGAGTCTTCTAGATTAGGTTAATTGAGGCGGGAAGACCAACCCTAAATGTGGTTGGTTCCATTCCACGCTCTGGGGTCCCGGACTGAATAAAAATGAGAAAGGAGCTGAGAAGCAGTGTCATCTCTGCTTTCTGACTGCAGGTGCAGTGCGACCAGCTGTCTCATGCTCCTGCGGCCACACCCTCCCCTCTATGATGGATTATGTTGCTTTTGTCAGAGTTTTTTATGGGGGGGGAGGGTCTTTTTGAGACAGCATCTCTCTGTAGCCCCAGCTGGCTTGGAACTTGCTTTGTAGATCAGGCTGGCCTTGAGCTCACAGAGATCCACCTGCCTCTGCCTCCCAAAGTGCTGAGATTAAAGGCGTGCGCCACCACGCCTGGCTTTTTGTCAGGAATTTTGTCCCAGCAATGAGAAAAGTAAGACACCTTCCAAACCTACTCATTTATCTCATCATCCCCACCTCTCCATCTACCCAGATTCACTCCTCCAAACTATCATCCACCCACCCATCCAGCCGTCATTCCTGCACCGTGATCTATTCATCCATCCATCTAATCACCCAGCATAGTTTCCCATTCATTCATCCATCTCTCCCATGCTTGATGACAGCCTTCTAGTGACCGAGACTCTGGCTCTGTGGTGCCAGTTGCAGAGTCCTTCAATGTGGCCCCAGGGACCCTGGATTTTGTCTGCACAGAGGATAGGGCCTGGGCCTCTGCTTAGCACCAGTTAGATGGACCAGGACCTATTTGGTCCTATGGCAGCAACGTGCTCCTAATGTCATCACCACCTCTCTGGATGTCCCTCCCACCCCTTCCCGTGCTCCTGATGTCATCACCACCCTGTCTGGATGTCCCTCCCACCCCTTCCCATGCTCCTGATGTCATCACCACCCTGCCGGGTGGTCCTTCCCACCCCTTCCCAAGCTCCTGATGTCATCCCCCCCCTGTCTGGATTGCCCTCCCCCCCCTTCCCATGCTCCTGATGTCATCACCACCCTGCCGGGTGGTCCTTCCCACCCCTTCCCAAGCTCCTGATGTCATCCCCCCCCTGTCTGGATTGCCCTCCCCCCCCTTCCCATGCTCCTGCTGTCATCACCACCCTGCCGGGTGGTCCTTCCCACCCCTTCCCAAGCTCCTGATGTCATCCCCCCCCTGTCTGGATTGCCCTCCCCCCCCTTCCCATGCTCCTGCTGTCATCACCACCCTGCCGGGTGGTCCTTCCCACCCCTTCCCAAGCTCCTGATGTCATCCCCCCCCTGTCTGGATGTCCCTCCCACCCCTTCCCATGCTCCTGATGTCATCACCACCTCTCTGGATGTCCCTCCCACCCCTTCCCTTATGCTGGCTCCTTGACTCATCTGCTGTCATCTTCAGTGTGAAGTCCTAGTACTGGGCAGCAGTTGGCTCCATTTCCAGCTCACTGATCTCTTGCTCCAATCTGTTTAGCAATGGTATACTACTGCTGGTGGCTTTCCTTTGGGGGACCAGCCCCCCCAACTTTCTGTTCATAAGCAAACCCTGCCTGTGAACTAAAGTTCCTGGGAAAGAAGCTGTACCTTACAGTGACTCTTCTTCAAAGACTGATGGGCTCATTGGCACTTCAGTAATTGTGGAGAGGTTGGAATGCTGCTTGTCTGGAGCCTAATTACAGTTTGTCTTGGGCTGTCTTCAGCCCCCTAAATAGTCATTCCTTGCATACCTCTGACCTAAAGTCTTATGACTAGCAGGTGAAACCTTTTTTTAAAAAAAAATTGGTTTTCTTTTTTTTTTAATGTATGTGTTTTGCCTGTATGTATGTAAGAGCACCACAAGCATGCCGTGCCCACAGAGGCTTGAAGAGGGCATTGGATCCCCTGGAACTGGAGTTATGGATGGTTGTTAGCCACCATGTAGGTACTGGAAATTAAACCCTGGTCCTCTGCAAGAGCAGCCAGTGCTCTTAACTGCTGAGCCATCTCTCCAGCTCCAAAACCTTTTGAAATGTATTAATAGACCATTAACTTCCCCCAACCCAAAAGCTAAGGAAGTCCTTGGATACCATCTGAGGTCTACACCAGAGGTTCCTGTTTTCCTATAACCTGCCTATGCAATGTTTTCACCAATGTATTTGAAGGGTCTTGGTTTATAACTCTCTTTGTTCTGTTAACTATAAAAACTTCATGATCATGGAATTCTTTCCCTGGCCACTGTCACACACATTTGGCTCCAGAATAAACTATCTCTTACCTCCTTTGAGGTGAGAGCTGTGTTTTTTATGTCAGCTTCCCTAAATCCAGCTTCCTGGAGCCTGTGTGAGGGAGGTGTTCTGTAGCTGTGGGTTTCTATCCACACTGAATCCAGTTCAAGTTGGATCTTATATATATATATATTTTATTTTTATTTTATGTGTATGAGTGTATTGCCTGCATGTATGTGAGGGCACCGGTGTGCAATGCCTCGGAGGTCAGAAGAGGGCTTCAGATTCCCCTGGAACTGGAGTTGAGGACAGTTCATAGCCGCCATGTGGGTGCTGGGAATCGAACCCAAGTCCTCTGCAAGAGCAGTCTGATATTTTTGTAGCTTGAAAACACTGGGACCCAGATGCTTGAAGAGCAGGAAAAATCATGACAGTCTTCCCACTTAAAATGTAAACGTGGTTTTATTTAATGTCTTTCTCCATCGCAAAGTACTGCTTTCTTCCCAGGGTCCCTACAAAACAAGATGGCGGCATAAGGCACGCACACTGTCCACATGACATGGGGAGGGGCTTGGAAAGCGAAAGTATGCAACGGTTCTCCCCATAGCCTGGGTCCCCTCCCTCACCAATGCCCAGAGAATGATTGTCCCTCAAGCTGGAGGATAGTGGGCTTCAGATAGAACTGGGGACCACCCCGTAGCCAGCCTAGACCCCCAAATCAGACCAACAGCCAAGAAACCCACAACACAGGGACCAGAGGGTAATGGGGGTAATGAGATCAGTCCATAAATTAAAAAGAGAACAAGACAGCCGCTCCTTCACCTTCCCTGGACAGTGTTCCCTCGCCCTCCCCGGCCAGAGCTCCCTTGCTTGGACAGTCTGACTCTGTCCCCAAGGGAAGAGGACTCTCCTTTGGGTTGAATGGACACATCTGAGTGGCCATGGGATGTGTTGGGCCCCTGCCCAGTGTCTGGTGTCTGGGGCTGTCACGGAGGTAAGATGGCAGGGGCCTGGGTGGTGGACGGCAGATGGTGGCCTTGATCCTCGATGCTATAGATACTCCAGTTCCAGGGCATGCCGCAGTGCCTCCAGGTCAGCGTGGCAGGATATCCGCCAGAAAGGCATGTTGTGCTATGACACAGAAAGCTGCAGGTTAGGCCTGTCCAGACCAGTCACCCAGCCAGCCTGGAGGGTTCTAAAACCTTGTTGACAGGCCCCAGTGTGCCCAGCAACCTCAGTAAGGTTAGACCTCTCTGTTCCCTCAGGGCCCACCTGCTCTGAGGACAACAGAAGAGTTAAACAGGTCATCAGGCAGGCATCTGCAGAACACTAGGGACGGCAAGAGGAGGCAGCCTTTGTTTGAATGGCAAAGAATGGACTGGGGTGACCCGAGGGAGTGTACATGAGAAGCAGACATTGAAGGATGAATGAAGGTTTCATGGTCAGCAGGTGGCTGAAGGGAAGGGTATTCCAGGAAAGACTTTCCTGAGCTAGTGAAGGAGGAGACAAAAAGGTACAGGGAGCAGAGTGAACTGGGAACACTGCCGCGTGGCATGTGTAGAAAAGGTTTGTTCTTTCTATTTGGAGACTGTCCTGTTAATACCTAATAGCTACAGCAGTGACAGCCATTTTGAAATCATAAAGCAACACACTAAGAAAATAAAAAACCAAAGATGGACAGAGCAATACAAAGGGATACATGGTGAATTCTGGCCCCTACCCATCCCTCTACCTCGTTCTTATCTAATATTTATTTATTATTTTCATTTAATGTGCTTGAATGTTATGCCTGCATGTATGTAAGTGCACCCGTGTCATGCAATGCCAGCTGAGGTCAGAAGAGAGTGTTGGATCCTCTGGAACTGGAGTTACTGACAGTTGTCAGCCACTATGTGGGTTCTGGGAAAAAAAACCCAGGTCCCCTGCAGGAGTGACTAGTGCTCTTAACTGCTGAGTGTCTCTCCAGCCCCCGCCAGCCCCATCTGCCTCTTTCTTCCTTTT
This sequence comes from Nannospalax galili, assembly GCF_000622305.1. NCBI lineage: Eukaryota > Metazoa > Chordata > Mammalia > Rodentia > Spalacidae > Nannospalax > Nannospalax galili. Next base: position 382,289 of record NW_008332217.1, on the reverse strand, counting down.
CTGTCCCTTTTAATATTTATTATTTTAAAAATTTTATGTGTAAGAGTATATTGCTTGCATGTATGTGAGTGCACCCATGTCGTGCAATGCCATGGAGGTCAGAAGAGGGCTTTGGATTCCCCTGGAACTGGAGTTAAGGATGGTTCTTAGCTGCCATGTGGGTGTTGGGAATTGAACCTGGGTCCTCTGCAAGAGCAGTCAGTGCTCTTAACCGCTGAGCCATCTCTCCAGCCCCTCCCTTTCTTTCTTTTTAGGTCTTTTTGAGACAGGGTCTCCCTGTAGCCCCAGCTGGCCTGGAACTCACTATGTAGACCAGGCTGGCCTTGAATTCACAGAGATCTGCCTGCCTCTGCCTCCCAAACACTGGGACCAAAGGCATGCGCCAATACGCCCAGTCTCTGCTTACCTATTTCTAAATGTGTTAAAGCCACTTGGACATGGGTTTTCTGCTGAGCTTCCTCAAGATAGTCATTGGCCTGGTGACACCTGGTACCTGATGGGTGAGTAGATGGGTGTGCATGGTGCTGGTCTCATGAGGCCTTGTGCCCATAGGCCACCACACCAATCCCTGTCCTGCCTCTGGATGCTGTACTTATTACCCTGCCAGCTCCAGTTCACTGCTTGACCTTCCCGTCCTGGTCTAAGAGAAGTGGAATGAGGGGCTCAACCCCCAGGGTATCCAGGTCCTCATCCTGGGCTTGATGGTGAACATGTGGCCACACACAGCAAAGGAGGACTTTGCAGATGGAATGAAGGTGAGAATTCTGTGATGTGGGTAGATGTCCCTTTGTCCTCTGGTAACCCCAGTGGGGTCTACTGCATGGGTGCACACACCCATGTGGCTTTCATTCAAGACACAGGTAAGAAATGAATAATGTAATCACTCAGTAGTTACAGGAGGAAGTGAGACATGGCAGGTAAGAGGAGCTATGAGTGTGTGCATATTGAACTTGTGTGTGTGTGTGTGTGTGTGTGTGTGTGTGTGTGTAGGCCAGAGGTGTGATGTCACGTGCCTTCCTCTACTGCTCTCCACCTTGGTCTCTTGTTAAACCCAGAGGTCAGCTAGACTGGCTGGCCAGTGAGTTTCAGGGGTTCACCCGTCTCTGCCCCCAAATATCCAGCTTTCAAAAATTTTATTTATTTATTTATTTATTTACTTATTTATTATTTGTATGAATGCTTGCCTGTATGTAAGTGCACCATGTGTGCAATGCCTGCAGAAGCCAGAAGAGAGTGTTGGATCCCCTGAAACTGGAGTTACTGACGGTTGTTAGCTGCCATGTGGGTGCTTGGAACCAAACCTGGGTTCTCTCGGTTTTTTTGTTTTGTTTAGTTTTTGTCTTTTTGAGACAGTCTCCTTGTAACCCTAGCCGGCCTGGAATTCTCTACGTAGACCAGGCTGACCTTGATCTCACAGAGACCCACCTCTGCCTCCTGAGTACTGGGAGTAAGGTGTGTGCCGCCATGCTGGCCAGCCCTCAGCTTTCTATTCATTTCTATACTTTTTACATAGCCACTGAAGATGTGAACTCAGGTCCTCATACTTGCACAGCAGGCCCTTCACCAGCTGTGGCATCAAGCCAGCTCCTGTGTGATGTGTCTAAAGTTGGAGAAATACACTTTGAAAAGAAGTTTTCAGAGTGAAAACTGCGGCCCTTCTGGTGCCCTGGTACTCCTTGACCTCACCTCTCATCCCTGTCTCCTGGCCGCCTGCGCAGCCCAGCTACCTGCTGGCTCTACCCTGCAGATGTCGACGCTTAGTCCCCTGGAATATTCTCTCCCTGATACCCACTTGGCTCATACCCTTCCCACTGTCTTTGTTCATACCTCACCTCTCAGTGAGGCCTGTCTTAGCAGCCACCTGCACCTACACCCTGCCCCCACCCCATTCCTTGCTTCATTTTTTGCCAAGCTCTTGTCACCGTGCCCTGCCATGTATATTACAAATCTAGGCTGTGTGATGGCTTAGGGGTGAGGTCAGGATCCTCTGCCTAGCACAGTGGCTGGTATACAGTAGGTGCTCTGTATACATGGCTCCCCCGCTGGTTGGAGCATCATAGGCCACTGCTCTGTGACAAGAGGGGACATGAACCAGGAAAAAGAATATTGCAACTAGGGGCAGGGTCACAGGCTGGTGACCTAGGGGGGTGAGAGAGGGCAGGAGTGCCTGTGGAGTGTCCTCACCCCCACATTGTTTTTTCTTATACTTCCTCAATGGAACCCTTAATCTTCATTTCCTTAGGAGCTGTTACATGGGAGTGAAGGGAGAACCAGGTCCCCGAATTAAGCTCACTGACATTAACAGCAAGCTTGTCAGGCCTTGGGGTGGGGTTGGCATGGGGTTGGGCGCTCTCTGGGGTGCTGTTGACAGGGCCAGATTTAGGGTCGGGGCAGCTGTTTCTTTTCCAAGAACAGCGCTGTGGCCACCAGAGCCCCCAGCATTCTGCTGGCCGCTGAGATCACAGAGATGGGATTGTCTTTTTCATTAGTCTAATGCTGCCTTTATTAGCTGGGAAATGTTTCTGGAACCTGTGGCCCCTGAGCACGAGCTATAAAGCCCGCACATGCACCAGCCCCATGGCTTGTAATGTCCCAGGGATCTGGAGCTGGACCAGGACCGTGAGGGGGATTTACAGGAGGAAATGACTTGGGATGCTTGTGATCTGCAAACGTGAGCAGCCAAGGGGCCTCGGAGAGCAGGACCTGAGAAGGCAGGGAAAGGGTGGCAGGTGTGGGGCTCAGGTACCTTCTTGGCGCCTTGCTCCTCTTCCACGCCGTCACCTATCACGATGTAGACAGCTTTGCGGCCGAATCTCTGCATGATTCTTTCAAAGCAGCTCTCTTTGCCTACACAGACGGGGGAGGAAGGGAGACCAGAGCTAGCAGCACCCACAAGGGAATGGAAGAGTATAGGTGACAGGTATCCACGGCAGCCACTGGCCAGCAGCCAGCCTTTCATCTCTCAGCAAACTGAGCACTGCTGTTGACCCCACAGGAGGGGGCCAACTCCAGAGAAACTCAGCAGCTTACGCCCAGAAAGAGGTCGAGCCAGGTGGGGCCCCCCGCCTCCAACATGGCTGCTATTTGGGCCTTGGCAGCACACACGAGGAAGAGCGTGCTGTCCTGGGTCAGATTCCTGGCACCACAAACAAACCCCAAATCAAAAGCGCACAATGGTAAGAATGTTTATATTGTAGTTGGATGTAGCGGCCGTCATCCCAGTGACTCGGAAGGCTGAGGTAGGAGGATCCCAAGTTTAAGTGAATTCAAAGCCAGTCTAGGCAACTTAGGGAGACTCTATCTCAAAATAAAAAGTAAAACTAGGCCTAGGGAGGTAGCTTAGAGGTACAGTGCATTTGCAGCATGAGCAAGGCCCTAGATTCAAGCCCCAGCACCAGAGACAGAATTACATTATTTTACCACAATGAAAAAAATGTCAAAAGGTGCTGGAAAGATCACTCGGTGGATAAGAGAGCTTGCTACGCATGCATGAGGGCCTGAGTTCAGACCCCAGTACCCATGTAGCCTTCCTATGAGGGAAAGAAAGCCACCATTCCTTAGAATAAAAAGTGGGTGGGGGGACGCCTGCAGGGCCATTGAGTCTCACTCCATTCAGCCCTGTGATGTAGGTCCCTTACGTCCCCATCGTGTCCCATGAACAAAGGGCTTCCAGAGTTGTTTGGGATCCAACTCACGTGATGTAGTGCCCCACCCTCGGCTCACCCCTCCCACCTGTTTTGGTGGCACTGTAGATGTTCTCAATGGGGAACACGGAGCCCAGGCCGTACAGCAGGACCTTGGCCAACGCAGGGATCAGTTGAGTGGTGGTGACCAACACATTGACACAGTTGGGCCTGGGGACAAGAGACTGAGTTAGACCCAAAGGCCTAGAGTTCCAGGTCAGTTTGGACAGGATCTGGGTGGCTGGTGGGGCCACCTGCAGCTGGGGGGATGGCAAGGGACCCTCAACTGCTGGCTCATAGCTGCTGGGCCTTGGCGGCCTCTTCCCCTCATTCAGAACAAGTTTATGATCAAAGGAGTCACAAGGCCACAAGCTGCAGGGCTGTAGGTCACAGGAATGAGTTTCACGGAACAAGTGTGGGACCATAGGACAGGTGGAAGCTGGGGTCCACGGGACAGCACAGGCCAGTTCTAAGCTTTTGAAAGGACAGCAAGTGCCTGCCACTCACAGCAGTTGTCCACTAGACCTAGCCGAGTGAAGCTCTAGCCCACACTGGGAAAATGTGCAAGTGAGAATTTGGGGAGCCCAGCCTCCCAGGTATTGAAATGGAGGTGTTACCACTGCACTGGGAGGAAGCTTAGGGGCACAGGAGGCTTGCCTCGAGTTGATGAGGTTAAGGGCCTTCAGGGAGTGGGTGAGCCAGAGGTCAGTCAGGGCCTCTAGCTCGCCACGCAGCTGCAGCCATGTCTCTCTTTTGGGAGCGCCTATTAAACCTGTGTAAAGGGAATAAAGAGGAAGTCAGCATGTTAGAAAGATCTGGACGAGGCAGTCAGATCCCTCCAGTCAGCCTCTTCCGGGACATGAACCTCTTCTTTCTAAGACTTCTTACAACTAGGATTTAAAACTACATGACCACATGTTTGACGTCAGCTTAGTCCCGAGACTGTCTGCCCGGTCAGGACAGGGCCAGGAGGGTCTTGTGGGCCATCACAGCACCCTGGATGTGAGGTGGCACATGCTTGGTGTTGAGCCAGCCTGTGCTGAGGGGAGAGTGTGTTCACTGGAATGCAATGCTGTTGTGTTCCTTGAGCCAGCCCAGGCCATGTAATTGTGACCAGCTCCAGGTGGCTGCTCTGGTGATCTCACCTGGTCATTAGACTACACACCAAGCATGGCCTAGAGGGACCCAGGCCCACCCTGAGCATCAGCCTCGATGGGTGGTGATGGGGGGCTCGGAATCTGCATCCTTCCAAGCATCAGGCGGGGCCCAAGCTGCTGGTATGAGAGGCTTTGGTGTTAAGGATGAGTTCAGCTCTGTGGGGAACCAGTGTTCTGGGACTGGGTGACATCAAGCCAGCTGGTAGTGGTGGCAGACATTTGTAATCCCAGCACTTGGAGGGCCAAGGCAGGAGGACCTTGGTTTGGATCTCCAGCACCCACAGAAAGAGCTGGGTGTGGTAGTGCCAACCTGTGATCACAGTGCCAGGGGAGGCAGAGGCAGAGGCTCCCTGGGGCTCAATGGTCAGCCAGCCTTGTTTAATCAGCAATCTCCAGGTTCAGTGAGAGTTCAGTCAAGTGGAATGTGGTTGAGGAAGATACCACACATTGGCGTCCACATCATGCATGTACATGTATAAACACATACACACACACACACATCAGACCAAACCAAACTGCCACCTGGTATTTATAAAACTCTCATAGCAGTGCCTGGCCCAAGGCAGGGTTCAGGGGCATCCCCCCCCACTCCTTCCTCCCTTCTGTCCTCCCCTCTGGCTGGTCACTCACCACCCACATTGTTGCGGTAGGTGTTGTATACTTCCTTCACCCTGCGGTATCGGAAAGCCAGTTTCCTCATCCAGTCCACACCGCCATGCACACCTGTACCTAGGCATAGGCTGGCCCCTGGTGCCGTGCTATGGAAGCCATCAGTGGAGAAGTTGTATGTGCTGGGGAGATAGGAATGGTGGTGTTAGTATGGGGAGACCCAGGTCCCTGAGCCCACTGTGGGCCTTGAGGTATCTGTGTGCACCTGGAGGAGGAGACCCCAGCTCTCATCAGATTTCCAAGAAGGCTATATGCTTTGTTCTGGCCAAGCAGCATCTGTGCTCCCATCTTCTGGCATCAAACTGTATCCCTAGGTTCTTTGGAGGAGAATTATCACCACCCCTACATACAGAGTCTCTATCTTTACCCCATGGAATTCCAAGTTCAAATGAACCTTGCTTGCTGACAGCCAGAGTATTTGTCATCTTGGGTTTGACCATTAGTGCTCCTCTCATCCCTAAATCTAAATAACACTCCTCATAAAGTACTGTTCATTCACAAAAGGAAATTTGTGAAGATAAGAGAAATCAGAGATACAGCTCATATATCTTTACTATTTTTTTCTTTTGGTCTTTTTGAGACAGGGTCTCCCTGTAGCCCCAGCTGGCCTGGAACTCACTGTGTAGACCAGGCTGGCCTTGAACTCACAGAGATCCGCCTGCCTCTGCCTCCCGAGTGCTGGGACTAAAGGCGTGTGCCACCATGCCCGGCTCTCTTTACTATTTTTAAACCTCTTAAATTTTGAGATTTGCTTCATCTTTAAACACTGTAAATTACACTCCTGAAGCAATGTAACTTAGAAAGTCACAGGATAATATATATCAATATCTATCCATCTATCTTTCCATCCATCCATCCATCCATCCATCCATCTTATCATCTATCTATCTATCTATCTATCTATCTATCTATCTATCTATCTATCTATCTATCTATCTATCTATCTATTTATCTATCATCTCTCTATCTATCATCTATCATTTATCTCTTTAAAACTTTTTATTTGCCAGACGTGGTGGCACATGCCTTTAATCCCAGCACAGAGGCAGGCGGATCTCTGTGAGTTCAAGGCTGGCCTGGTCTACATAGTGAGTTCCAGGACAGCTGGGGCTACAGGGAGACATACATGTGTATGTGTATATTGCCTGTGCGTAGGTAAGTGCACCCATGTTGTGCAATGCCCACGAAGGTCAGAAGAGGCTGTCGGATCCCCTGGAACTGGAGTTACGGACAGTTGTTAGCTGCCATGTGGGTGCTGGGATTTGAACCCGGGTCTTCTGCAAAACAACCAATGTTCTTAACTGCTGAGCCATTTCTCCAGCCCTATCTCTTTAAAAATTTTAAAAGCATATATTTCATAGGCAGAGTGTGGTGGCACATGCCTTTAATCCCAGCACTTGGGAAGCAGAGGCAGGGGGATCTCTGTGAGTTTAAGGTTAGCATGGTCTACATAGTGAGTTTCAGGCCAGCTGGGGCTACAGGGAGACCCTGTCTCAAAAAGACCAAAAAAAAAAGTGTATATATATATATATTATATATTTATATATATTTTATCTATTTATTTGTCATATATCTACCTATTTATTATCTATCATCAATCACTCATCAATAATCACCTATCAATCATCTATTTGCCTCTCTATCATCTATTAATCAGCTGTCAATCACCTATCTTGTATTAATCAATCTATCATCTATCATTCATTTATCATCTATCCATCTATCAGCTACCAATTATTAATCAATTTATATATCTTTATCTATCTATCATCTATCTATCTATCTATCTATCTATCTATCTATCTATCTATCTATCATCTACCTACCTACCTGCTTACCTATCTCCATGTAAAGACTCCTTTGAGAAGCCCATACTCAGACTTGGTATGTCTTATTCTTTCTCTAAGCATTTCTCTTTCTATTAACCTCTGTGTTTAAAATCTGGGACTTCGGACATGGCTCACTGGGTAAAGTACTTGTTGCACAAGTGTGAGGACTTGAAGATCCTTAGCACTCATGTAAAAAGAGGCATATAGAGGTCTATTACCTCAATGCTGGAGGCAATTTTGAGAGGCAGAGACAGGCAGATGGCTGGGGCTTGCTGGCCAGGCAGTTTAGCTGAAATGGTAAACTCCAGGTGTGGAGAGAGAGCCTGTCCCAGGTAGAATGTGACAGAGGAAGCTAACACTGACTTCTGGCTTCTACACGAGCATACACAGATGAGCACACTTGCACACATGTGTATATACCACACACACTAAAAAAAAAAAACTGAAAAAGAAAAAGCTTCAAGTTGGCTTGTCCCGAAATTCTTTTCTGTGTCAAAGCCAAGAATCTATCTTTTCTTGAGTGGAGGTCCCTAAGGGGTAGGGAACTCCTCAGCTTGGGAGCAGAAATGTGCCTCTGTCCCTAATGTAACTGAGCATCTCCCTTCTAGGGCTACTGTGAAAGCCCATGCATTTAAGCCAGGGGAGGCCTCAGGAGCAGCACGTGACACAAAGGCTCGACGCGGCTGATTGCTAACTAAAAGAACAACAGCAAACTCCCCAAAACCAAAAGGCAAGAGACATCTGATGCTTGGTGCCCAGCACATAGTAGGTATACAAGTCAATATTTCTTATTTGTTTTAATTTTTGTGTATGAGTGTTTTGACTGCATGTATGTAAGTTCACCTGTGTCACATAATGCCCAAGGAGGCCAGAAGAGGGCATCAGGTCCTCTGGAACTGGACTTGTTAGCCACCTTGTGGGTGCTGGGAATCAAACCTGGGTCCTGCGCAAGAGTAGCCAGTGCTCTTAATTGCTGAGTGATCTCTCCAGTCTCACAAGTCAGTATTTCTTGAATGAGTAAGTGAGGTGTTCTGTTTCCAGAGGGAAAACACCCTTAGAGTGTGGATTCTTGAAGCGATTATCGAACAGGAAAAGGCAGGGCCCCAGAGGAATACCTGCATTCCAAGTCAGCTAGCTTCAGCAGAAAATGAAAACACAGCCCTGGTCACTCACTGTATTCAAACGAAAGGTTCCCAACTTCATGGAAATGGCAGCTGATTGGTGTCTACTTACTCTACAAGTTGAGGGGCTGGCACCGCAGGCTTGGCTCTTGCCAGTCTGACCTAGAAGGGACTTCCTGATCAGAGGAAAGCAGGTGCCTGGCTACCCCATCGATTCTGACTGTGCCAGGCCATGGGAGGCTTTCAGAGCCTAGCACCGCAATGCTCATTTCTTGTTCATTTTTGTGTGTCATACTGACTGAACTTAGGACCCTGTACATGCCAGGCAAATGCTCTACTATTGAGTAACAGGCCCAGACCTTTAAATTTTATTTATTTTTTGAGACAGGGTCTTACCAAATTGCCCATACTGGTCTTGAACTTGTAATCTCCTGCCTCAGCCTGGATAACAGACCTGTGCCACTAGGCTCAGTTTGCTTGTGGTTTTAAGCAAGTTGGGAGGCGCGCCTTGGAAGCAGTGCTGCAGAGTGAAGTGCTGATTACGGTCTTCCAAAGCACTAGCAGGTCCAGTCAGTATTTCTGATGGGGCCACGGCACTGGGCTGTGATAATACTGGATAAACAGACATTAGTTCTGTGTATTCTCACACCCTTTCCAAGGGGTCAGGCTCGGAAGTCCCAGGGCACATTCCTCCAAAAGCTGCCTGGCATAAGGCTGCATTTCCAGAAAACACATCTTAGAATTGTTCACCCCCAGAAACAGACTCCAGTGACGCATAAGGAAAGGTTTTGTGTGTACTGACTGCATTAATTTTTATTATTTTTTTGTACCAAGGATGGACTCTAGGACCTCACAATGCCAAGTAAGCACTCTACCACTGAGCCATATCTCCAGTCCCTTATTTTCTTAAACTTTTTGAGACTGGGTCTTGCTAGGTTGCCCTGGTTGGCTTTGAATTCAGCCTGTGGCCCAGGTAGATCTTGACCCTTCCATCGTCTTACCTCAGCCTCCCAAGTGTCTGGGATTACAGGACTGCACCACTAGGTCTGGCTAAGAGGTTTTTGTTTTTTGAACCCAGGGCCTTGTGCATACTATGCAAGCACTGTACCACTGAGCTGGACTCTAGCACTTAAGAAAGAGGTGGGTTTTTTTTTTTTTTCCGTGTTTCTCAAAAAAATTATTTATTTTTATTTTATGTGTATGAGTGTATTGCCTGTGTATGTGAGTGCACCCACGTCACGCAGTACCCATGGAGGTCAGAGGAGGGCGTCGGATCCCCTGGACCTGGAGTTATGGACAGTTGTTAGCCATCATGTGGGTGCTGGAAACTGAACCCAGGTCCTCTGCAAGAGCAGCTAGTGCTCTTAACTGTGGAGCCATCTCTCCAGCTCCCTTAAGTAGCAGTTTTGATCCCCCAGTGCTTACCTTAAATCCTGACCATTGTCATCGGATGAGACATCGTCCACATGAATCTGGTCACAGTCCTGTGGAAATGTGATTAGAAGAAGAAAGATAGGGCCATTAGTCTGAAATGGTATTTTTTTTTTTTTGAGACAAAGTCTTATGTAGCCCAGGCTAGTCTTGAACTCACTATGCAGCTGAGAATGTCCTTGAGCTTCTGATCCTCCTGCCTCCACGTCCTGAGTGCTGGGATTACAGGTGAGTGCCACCATGCTCATTTTAGGTAGTGCTGGGGATGGAACCCAGGGCCTCGTGCCTGCTAGGCAAACACTCTACCAATTGAGCTACATTCCAAGTCCAGTGAAGTTGATTTTTTTTAACAGTGAGTTTTCCTAAACTGAGGGTTGACAAGACCGGAGCTGGCACTCCTGGAGGCTAGTCTGGCTTTTCCCACTAGGTGAGGTCCTCGGCTTAGGTTCCAACATAAACGAGCATGTGGCTACAAGGAAAGACGCCACATCACTGACGATCTCAGCTGAGCAAGCTTTGTAAATGAAAGGGGGCTTCTACTAGCGTGGCATGGGGGGAATCTGAGGCTCCCCAGACCCCCCAGGCTCCCCAGCCCCAGCTCCCAGGCAACACTATGAGCTCTGTCTCATCCAGACATTAGCCTCTGCCCCACAATCCATGAGCGCTTGCTCTGTGCTAGCCTGTGCCAGTTCCTTCCTTAGTCTCAGTTAGTGCTCAACGGCCCCCATACTTGGGAATACTGCACTACAGGGTACACAGGTTTCCATCAATCCAGAAAGTTCTATGGACAGCTCTACTCCAGGAGAAAGGAAAGGGAGACTATCCACATTCAACTCTTGGATGGGGTCGGTGAGTTCTTACAGGTAAGAATCTGTAAACCGGTCTGGAGACACGACTGCATAGCCACCCTGTGCTGCAAAGTGTGTGTGTGCGCTATGTATGTATGATGTATGTGTGTGATACATGTGACATGTGTGGTGTGTATGTGTTGTGTCTGTTGTGTGTATTGTGTATGATGTGGTATGTGTGTTGTATGTGATATGGTATGTGGTATATGTGTACATGTGTGCATAGGTGCATACATATAGAGGCCAGAGCGTCTTCAGCTCTATCACTCTCCACTTTGTTTTTTGAGACAGGGTCTCTCACTGAACCTGGAGCTTGGTTTTGGCTAGACTGGTTGGCCAGTGAGACCCCTGTCTCCACCCATGAGTTCTGGGGTTATGAGTGGGTGCAGTCATGCCTGGCTTTTTTTTTTTTTTTTTTTGTCTTTTTGAGACAGGGTCTCCCTGTAGCCCCAGCTGTCCTGGAACTCACTATGTAGACCAGGCTGGCCTTGAACTCACAGAGATCCACCTGCCTCTGCCTCCCGAGTGCTGGAATTAAAGGCGTGCACCACCACGCCCGGCATTTTTTTAAACTAAAGATTTATTTCCAATTATGTTTGTGTTGAGGGGGGGTGGTATGTCCACATGAGCACAGAAGAGGGCGTCAGATCCCTGGTAGCTGGACTTACAGGTGGTTGTGAGCTGCCTGATGTGGGTGCTGGGAACCCAACTTGGGTCCTCTGTAAGAGTGGTAAGTACTCTTAAATGCTGAGTCTTCTCTCCAGCCCCAATGCCTGGCTTTAATGTGGGTGCCGGGGACCTAAACTCAAGTTCTTATGCTTGCATAGCAAGCACTTTACTGACCAAGCCACCTCCCCAGTTCCTCAAAGTATTTTTTGAAATAAAAGCCAGCATGCGAACCTCAGGTTTCTGTCTCTGTCTCTGTAATACAGAGCCTGGGTTTCAGACATCCTGTCATTTGGAACCACGATTCGGCTGTGCTCTGGGGCCTGGCTGTCTCCTGGCAGTTTCCCCTGTGGTTCCAACTCCCTCCATAGTGCTGCATTACTTGGTCCCAGTAGGCATTAGAGTTGAAGCTCTTCCGCAGTCGTCCTGTATGAGGAAGGGCCCTAAGACCAGCTGTCCTTGACATGCTGTTGAATTATATATTTTGTTTTGTTTTGGAGACAGGGTCTCATGTAGCCTAAGCTAGCCTCAAACTCACTATGTAGCCAAGGATGAACCTAAACTTCTGCTCCTCCTGCCTCCACCTCCTGGGAACTGGGAGTACAAGCATGTGCCACCACACCCGGTTTATGTTGTGCAAGGAATAGAATCCAGGGCTTCGAGCACACTAGGCAAGCACTCTACCAGCTCAGCCACATCCCTAGGCCCTGATGAATTGCATGTAAGAGGCAAGGTGACCTTCACAGACCCAGGCACACAGAAAACAAAGTGAATGCTCCAATGCCACCCAGGGACTGCAAACCCAATACCCCACATCTTTTCTTCAGGCATGAAAGCCCCTGGGTGGGTCAGGGTCGGTTCCCAGGGTTTTCCTGATGTCAGGAGAAAGTCACGCTGGAGGCTCTGCTTTTCTCATTTGTGAGGGATTGTCGGGCATGCTAAAGTGTGACAACAGTAGTGATCACATTTCGGACTTCATAAAATACCACGACGCTCCACTAGACACTACCTCATACTTCATCAGCTGACCTGGATCAAGTTACCTACCCAGCCAGCGCCCAGCGGTGCTGGACAGTATAGGGGACAAGGAGGCTGATCGGGCTTTCAGGTAGGAGGATTGGTATCCCTAACTCTGCTGTGTTCCAGAGGCCTGGGAGTGGTGGTGATTCTAAACTGGAGGGAAGACACATCTGATTCTGGTCTGTCTCAGGTTAAAGAGGGACTGCTCGGGGTGGGGGGCAGTTCTGAGTAGGCCAAGCTGGCAAAGACAGAGGAAAGCTTCCCATGGCTTTGACACAGGTGAGATGCTTTGGGCTAGGGACCCGCTGACAGCAACAGTCATACAATGCCTGTGCACTGGTGCAGTGGGAAGTGGGGGAGGGGGACCCCTCCCATCTACTGGACTCCACAGCCCAGGAGACTGGGGCAAGTTAGCATGTGGAAGCCTTCCATGGCATCTGGCATCTAAGAATGAGGCCTTCACTATGGAATCGGGTGTATGGTGACAGCAATCTCCTGAAATACCAGGTATTTTCTAAGGACAGATACACAGAATAGCTAAGTGGGGAAAGAACAATCTAGAAGTTTACACATCTGGCAGGAAGCAGCTCCACGGGGAAGAAGCTGGGGTTGGCCTGGTAGTCAGAGGAGGGATCAGCCTTATTCAAATGGTTTCATCAAATTATTAATAAAAATTATAAATAAGGGAGCCAGGATGTAGCCCCGTGGGAGTTTTGCATGTGCAAGACCCCGAGTTCCATCCCTAGCACCACCACCACCACCACAATAACAACAAAGCAAGGGCTGTGGATGTAGCTCAGTGGTAGAGAGCTTGCCTAGCGTGCATGGGGAGTCGAGTTCAACCCTTAGCACAGAAACAACAATAAAAACAACACTTAAGGGCTAAGGATATAGCTTAATGCTAGAGCGTTCGCCTAGCATGCATGAGGCTCTGGATTCAATCAACGGTTCTGCAAATACATGTCCACATATACACCTCCTGGACCCTGAGGCCATCAATCAAATGCCAGTCCCTGAATGCCAGGACAGTTTGAGAGAGTTGGTCCTCCCCTTCTACCATGTGGGTTCTGGGGATTGAACTCAGGTCATCAGTCTTGGTGGCAAGTGCCGTTAGCTCACTGAGCCATCTCGCCAGACTTAGAACATCTTAGAATGCTATCGGAGATTTGCAGAAAGTTTATCAAGCTAGCACAGAGTAACCCAGCTTCCCCTCTGATTTACGCCTCACTGGAGCACATGCGACCTGTCACAGCTCATAGGCAACTAGTGCTGTGTTGAGATTACTGATGTTGGTTGTTGTTTTTTTTTTAATTTTATGTGTATGTGTGTATTGCCTGCATGTAGGTAAGTGCACCTGTGTCGTGCAGTGCCCGCGGAGGACAGAAGAGGCTGTCAGATCCCCTGGAACTGGAGTTACAGACAGTTGTTAGCTGCTATGTGGGTGCTGGGATTCGAACCCAGGTCTTCTCCAAGAACAGTGTTCTTAACAACTGAGCCATCTCTCCAGCCCTGTGATTTTGGTTTTCTATTCTGGTTTCTGTGTTTTATCCTTCCTCTTTGGAGGAGGTCACTATACCTGACTCCCACAGAGGCTGCAGGGTCTGCCTCCTGCAGATGTCTCTCTCTTCTTACGTGTTCATGTGCTCAGTTATTATCAGTATGGACCATGGGAGCTTATTCCATATTGTGGGTTAGAATTCAATAGTGTACTATTGATTACTAACCTCTTCCAGCTTTGGCTGCTGGGGACCCTTTCAGTGCATTTGACATAACCCATTATTGTGGGGGTTTGAGATCTTCCTTACTTTCTCGTAAGCCTCATACCTTTGCCTCAGCAGCAAATCCTATCTGTGCCCACCACAGCCAACCTTTCTTTCTTTCTTTCTTTCTATGAATTACTTTCTTTCTTTACCCATTTTTCTAAGATATAGGGACATTTATTTTCATCCATCCATCCACCATACATCCATCCATCCATCCATCCACCCATCCTCCCTCCCTCCCCCCCCCCCCCCCCCCGCTTCCAGGCTGGTCTTGACCTCCTGATCCTCCCTCCTCTGCCTCCAGAGTGCTGGAATTGCAGGTGTGCACTGCCATACCTGGTTCATATTTTCTGACACTACAAGATGCTCCTGGTTCATCTTGCCTACTCCCTGTCCATCCCCAGAACCAGTTATTTCTTCGAGGACCCCAGGTCTTCATGTTGGAGAATGAATGACTAGGACCTGGGTCATGGATGGCTGCTGGGTGTCAGTGTTTCTGGGCCTTCTCAGATGACTGAGCAAGTCTGTCAGTTTTGCTTTTTAAATTATAAAACACAATTGATGAACACATTCGCTTGCAGGTTACAAGGCCAGGGCCAGGTGCTCGGCTAACAGCAACAATTACAGTTGATCTATCACCTCCCACCAGTGTTGAAATGGAAGCTCAGATGAGATCTGCACCTCTCTCTGTAAAGGGTCACAGGTCAGGTGAAGGAATCCTCTGGGATGGCAAGAATTTGTCACCTGCTTAAAGTTCAGCTTTAGATTCAGGGTGACTCTAGTCTCACAACGTGGGGTGAGCACCCCAGCTTTTCTTTGGCTTTGCTGTTTCAGTTAAACAGGACGGGTCTTCTCCCTAAAGGTTTGTTGAACTCTTATATAAACACAGTGGGGCCTTTTGAGGGGTACTTCTTCAAACAATTCAACACTCTCTCATGGCCGTTAGTGTTGGTTTCCCTTTGGGCTAAATTGGTAATCTATATCTTACCAAAAAAGCTTAAATTTCATATAGGTTTCCAAATTCATTGTTAAATAGTATATATGGTATTTCCTTTCTCTTTTTTTTTGCATGAAAATGTGTACGTGTACGTGTGTCTGTATGGTGCACATGTGGAGGTCAAAAGACAACGTTGGGGGCTGGAGAGGTGGCTCAGAGGTTACAAGAGTACTTGCCATTCTTCCAAAAGGACCTGAGTTCGGTTCCCAGCACTCTAGCTCCAGGGAAACTGCCACCCTCTTCAGTCCTCTGTGGGTATCTGGACACACATATTTATACACACACACACTCACGCACGCACCAAAAAATAAAATAAAAGGAATCTTTAAAAAAGATAACCTTGGGTGCCATTCATCAGGTACTCTTTACCTTCTGCTTGAGACAAGGCTGCTAGCTGGCCAGCAGGCTCCAGGGAATTACCTGTCTCTACTTCCCACCTTGTTGCTGCTGGGGTGACAGGCACATGCTGCCACACCTAGCTTATTATTTTTAAAAATATTTTATTATTTTTATTTTACATGTATGAGTGTTTTGCCTATATGTATGTAAGTGCACCCGTGTCAAGCAATGCCCACATAGTCAAAAGAGGGCATCAGATCCCCTGGAACTGGAGTTACAAGCAGTTATTAGCTGCTATGTGGGTGCTGGGAATCAAACCTAGGACCTCTGTAAGAGCAGCCAGTGCTCTTAACCACTGAGCCATCTCTCCAACTCACCTAGTTTTTATGTGGTTTCTGGAGATCCAAACTCAGGTTCTCATGCTTGTGAGCCTGAGCCATGTCCCCAGCTCTGTGTATAGCATCCTCAAAATCCCACAAACCTCCCTGAGTCTGCAACAAGGTCCATTTTCATCCTGAATGCTATTTTGCGATCTCTTTTCTTCCTTTACTGTATACGCCTTCTTACTTTAGTGATCTTTTCAGTGGTCAGATTTTATTGTTTTTCCTGTTTTCTTAAAAATGTTTCAATTCTTGGGGCTGGAGAGATGGCTCAGTTAAGAGCACTGACTGCTCTTGCAGAGGACCCGGATAACCCCACAAGGTGGCTACAAACTGTCCTTAGCTCCAGTTCCAGGGGAATCCGAAGCCCTCTTCTGACCTCCACGGCACTGCACAACACGGGTGCACTCACATACATGCAGGCAACACGCTCATACACATAAAATAATAATATTTTATATGAATGGAGTGTTTTGCCTGCATGCAAGTAAGTGCGCTATGTGTGTGCAGTGCCCATGGGGGCCAGAAGAGGGCATCAAATTTCCCTGGAACTGGAGATGCTGAAACTGAAGTCAGGTCCTCTGGAGGAGCAGCTGGCACTCTTAATTGCTGGGCCTTCCCTCCAGCCCAGCTTTTCTTGTTCTTATAATAAACATTATTTAAGGCTGTATGCTCCTAGATTGCCCTTCTCCTGCATCCCACAGGTTCATCCTTAGGGTTCTTGTTCTTGGATGTCCCTGTGCAGGAAGCTCAGTGACACACTGGTATCATGGCCTGCTCTGATTAAGTGGCCACAGCTGGCATTCCTGGGCTCCAATCTCATTACTCTTGGTCCTAGGGGCATGATGCAGAAAGGAAGCCATTAGAAAACTGACTCTGGTAGCCAGATGGGCTCCTTGGCCAGTCCTCAGAGGCAGGTGTATGTCTGAAACCAGACTGCTTAACCCTGTCTCTCGGCCAAGCAG
The DNA here is from genome assembly GCF_000622305.1 of Nannospalax galili. Taxonomy (NCBI): domain Eukaryota; kingdom Metazoa; phylum Chordata; class Mammalia; order Rodentia; family Spalacidae; genus Nannospalax; species Nannospalax galili. Next base: position 365,421 of record NW_008332217.1, on the reverse strand, counting down.
AGTGGGTTTGTCCTCTGGGAGGGGACAGGCCATCACTCTTGTACCATCTAAATGTCTAATTTATCTCAAGAGCAAGAGACTGAGGTCCCCACTTTATCAATGGCCAGCTGGTCAGAGCAGGGCATCTTGGGGAGCAGTCAGGCCTAGCATGGTGAGACACTATCCCTGCCCCCCACAGTTCTTGCAGAACCCTGTGGCAGACACAGCCACAGCCAAGAGGGATGGCCAGCAGCCCCAGCCTGCTCAAGAGTCCAACTACTCTGGCTCCCTTTGGGGCGATATGGTCCCTCTCAAAGCTCCGGGGGCATCTGGAAATGTTCACCCCTTCCTGAGACTGCCTGGTCACCCTGGAATCCCACTTGGGGCCCCTTCTGCTGAGATCTTAGCTTTGCTGTTTCTCATGAGGCACCTCATCTTCCCCCTCTCTCTTGATCTTCCCACTTGACGTGCATCTCAAGGCTCCACAGACATCCATGTTCAGAAGCTGGCAGGGCCTGGGTCCCAATCCCCCCTTTATTTCAGTGGTTGTGGGACCCCGGGGACGTATTTCTGGGCTAGGCAAGCATTCGACCAACTGAGCCACACCCCACCTCTGTTTACTTTTTATTATTTATGCTTGGCATCCCCTTTTTTTGAGATGGTGTCTTATTATGCCCAAACTGTAGCTCAAGTGACTCACTTGCCACCAGACTGCAGCCAGGACCACAGATGTGTACTTTACCGTGCCCTCCGGATTTTACTGTCACACAGATACGTAGCACAAAAGCACTAAAGGAGAGGGGCCGTGTTGTATTTATGGTAAAACCCAGCAGTGGTTCTGGCTTATGGACGGGCTTTGGTCTTTGCCGGTTGGTCTCTGTGTTAGAGGTGTGTTACAGAATTATTAAGTCAGGAGTTGGTCAAACTGATTCTATTTTTTTCTGATTCAGAGTGATATGTAATGATTGAACTGAACTGTTTTTCTGGGTACCACATGACCCCCTCATACAGCCCCAGAGGGCATGCAGCTGCCAGCCTGAAGGTCCTGTGAAGTGCTGTAGTGAGCCTGGCTCCATCTCACTGCTGCTCTGAATGTCCCTTCTTGATCACAAGCACCCATTTTACAGAGGAGGAAATTGAGGCTCAAGGAGACAGAGTGACTTGTGGGGTCACACAGCTGGCAGGTGGTGGAGATGGACTCAGACTGATGGAACTGATGGAGACTCTTGCCCCAGGCACAGGACACATATCCCGAATATACTGACTGTGGCTGTAGGTGGCACCTTCCTTGTCCCTGCCCAGTCCTTGTGCCTTAGCCCTCTTTTTTGTGAGTTCTGTCACCTGGGAATCTGAGGACCAATGGAGTATGCTCTGTGGTTCAAAAGTCCCGGTAGCTTCTTGCTCTTTTTAGATGTGGCCCCAAGCTTCAAAGTGACCCCTAAGCTCAATCCCATTGTGTACCCCAATCCTTCCTGCCCCTTCCACTCCAGCTGCGATGCCTCCTGGACTGTGCCTCAGGGCCTCTGCATTGCTGTTCACTGTGCTGGAACACCCTTCCACCACACATCCACACGGCCCCTTCCTCGCCAACTTTAGAACTCTGCTTAGAAGCCTTACTGGATAGATGATGATGCTAGCTTTGTTAACTTGACACCATCTAGAATTACCTGGAGAGTCTCAGCGAAGGACTGTCTGGATCAGGTTGGCCTGTGGACATGTCTGTAGGGGACTGTCTTGATTGCCTTAATTGATGTGCAAAGACTAAGCCCACTATGGGCAGCACCATTCCCTAAGCTTGGGTCCTGGACTGTATGAGGGGAGAAAGTGTGCTGAGCAGTAAGTACACGTGTGTTCATCCTCCACTCTAAGGATGTGAGCTCCTGCCTTGATTTCCAGGCTACGACAGACTATAACCTGGAATTGTGAGCTAAAATAAACCTTTACTTCCCTAAGCTGCTTTTTGCCAAGAGTTTTTAAAATCACAGCAACAGAAGGTAAACTAGGACAGCAAGAAAAGCCACTGGCTTTGTGACAGCCCTTCCCCCATCTCATGCCATGTGACATATGCATTCAGTTAGGGTCGAGGAGGCCAATGCCTCTCGGGCAAAGCTCTTGTGTTCTCTGAGTCACTGGACCACAGCATGAAGGTGGGGCCCAGTCAAGAGTGAGCTCTGCAGGAGCTGTGGGATGCAGGAGAGAAGCTGAGTTCCCTGCAAGGGAGACTCCATTCCCTGAACAACTTTGCACAGAGCCCTTGTGCTGGCCTGCCGTGCACCCCTGCCTCCCTCCAGGCAGAGTCAGCTCACAGACCCCAGGGCTGCCAGCAAGCAAACCATGCGTGTCCGCTCCTTCGGTGACATGGTTTTGTGATCTTGCCGAGGTGCCCTGGGGCACCTGTCATGGAGGTTGCTTTTGAACAAAGTATACAGAATGAAAACAGCCTGGGTTCCCTGAGCAGCTGCAGCTGGTGACGGAGATGGCTCTCTGTGAGCAGTGACTGCAGTGGTCACTGTGACTCTGGGGTCTGTGAGAAATTGGAGGGTGGAACCCCAAAGATGTTGCCTGAAGTGTGCATGAATCCGGCAAGGTACCTGGCTGAGCTCCTGTCCCACCAAGATGGACAGAGTGCCCAGGGCCTGCTTGGGCCTGCTGTTCAACCACACATCTGTTGGCAGACCTGTGGTCCTTATGTGGCAGGGAGGCCTCTTGACATCTCCAGCTCTGCATGCCTGAGGAAGAAGGAAGGTCTCCCCTGGGGTGCTCTTTCCTTGTAGCGACATGTCCCCTGTCTTTGTCATCCCAGCACAGGGCATTGTATTCCTCAGGCCAGGCCCAGAGTCCTTGCTGCCTCTCTCATGTCCACATCCTCCATTCAAAAGTCCCCTTGGCCTTGCCCCACCTGAGGCCACATCTCACCACCTGGGTCTGACCCCATCTGTCTTTGCTTGGACCACTGCAGTGTCCTCTTCATTACCTGCTTCCTCCTCTCCCTCCCATTGCCCATCTTCCAGGAAGAAGCCAGTGTTTTGTTTTGTAGTGTTTAGTTTTGAGACAAAGTCTCATGTAGCCCAGGCTGGCCTAGAACTGTTATGTAGCTGACAATAACTCTGAACTTCTGATCCTCCCGCCTCCACCTCCTGAGCGTTGGGATTAAAAGTGTATGCCACCATGCCTGATTTCTATAGTGCTGGCATATGGTGTGTATGCTAGGCAAGCCCTCTACCAACTGAGCTATGCCCCCGGCCCTAGTGTGGTCTTTTTCACACGTAAACCATAGCAGGTGGGCTTTCCTGCCTTTTGTCTTAGAAGAAACTGGTTTCTAGGATGTTTCTCTGGTAGGCTCCATCTGGGCCATCCCATTCCCCAATGCCTGAAGCCATGCTCACCTCTCTGAGCCCAGACCACCTCTTCCTGCTCACCTTGGAGCCGTGGCACTTGCTGTCTGCCTCCCCGATCCACCCCTGTTGGCTACTTGTCACCACTCAGCAACTTTCAAGTCTCCTGGTTGACTGCTCCATCCTGATGCCCTGGAAGACGCTCCATCTTCCTGCCTGTCTCACCGGCAAAACAACTGCATTTATGGATTGGACCAGATGCTTCCTGACTCGGCCCTGGGGACTTAGAGAGACTCACAGAGTGGTCTCTGCTCTCATGGAGCTATGGGGGAGATAGTCAAGAACAGGATCAACCTTGGACTTTTTGATAACAAGGATCACGATCTCTATTTTTCTCTAAAATAGGATAGTTTAAATATTTATTTGTTTTTATTATTTTGTGTATATGGTATATGAGTGTGTGTGTGTGTGTGTGTGTGTGTGTGTGTGTGTGTGTAAGTGTGCATGTGGAGGTCAGAGGACAACTTTTGAGAATCATTTCTCTCTCTCTTTACCTGGGATCCGGAGATTAAACTCGGGTCATCAAACTTGTGCAGAAAGCACATTTACCTGTTGAGTCCTAAGTTGGGTTTTGAGATGGGTCTTTACTGCATGCAGCTTCAACAATCCTTGCTCAACTTAATATTTGATTTGTTTTGAGATCATGAACTCCTAATCCTCCTACCTCTCCTTCCTGAGTGTGCTGGGAATGGTAATTAAGAAATTTTTAAATTCTCTCTCCCTCTCTCTGTCTCTCTCTCTGACTCTCTCTCTCCTTCTCTCTGTCTCTCTCCCATCAGAGGTCACTGTGAAGGTCGCCACAAATTGCTTTTGACTGAAGAGCCAGCCCTGGGGACAGCTGCCTGTGGTCTCCTCTGCTATAAAGCTCTTTCTTCCTCAGCAAGGTTTCTACTGAGACCTTCTCTCTGAACCAGAGGTTGGGCAGAGCCCATTGATTCTATTTTACAGATGGGGAGACGGAGGCCATTGTAGCTTGCATAGACCAGACAAATACAACATGGTTCACGGCAGCAAGGTTCTCCCTACCTGAGTCTTGGACCAAGGAGGAGAACTGTGTAGATGGTGGACATTAGCAGTGCCCTGGGTTGGTGAGCCCCGCCTTGGAACTGTAGCCATTCCCATCTAATAGCCTAGTCCTCAGGGCTGGTCCTGGTGCTGATAACACACCAAGTATAAATAGAAACGGTCCATCACGTTCAGCTTCATTTAGCTTTTATTTCATTTTGAGCTATGATCACAGCTCACACTCAGCAAAGCCCTATTTGAATTTTATCAACTCAAAGTCCTTCTTTACCCTGGACTCTATGACAAGGGAGGATAATCGCTCTTATTTCCCTCCTTGTCTACTAGGAAGCTTACTGATTATCTTCAAACTTGACTGCAGCTGTTATCCTGAGCCTGGACATTAAAAAAAATTATTATTTTTATTTTATGTGTATAAGTGTATTGCCTGCATGTTTGTAAGTGCACACATGCCGTGCAATGCCCACAGAGATCAGAAGAGGGCATCAGATCCCATGGAACTGGAGTTATGAATGGTTGTTAGCCGCCATCTGGGTGCTGGGAATCGAATCCGGGTCCTCTGCAAGAGCAGGCAGTGCTCTTAACCATGGAGCCATTGCTCTAGCCCCTGAGCCTGGGCATTTTTGTAAACTCTTCACCCATCTTCAGTACACCGCATTTTAGCCCTGTGCCTTTGCTTTGATAATTCTATTTTATATTTTATTTTTTAAAGCTTTCTTTTCTCTAACTTTTAAATTAAAAAAATATTACTGTGCACGTATGTGTCTGTGTCTGTGTGTGTGTGAGTGTGTCTGTGTGAGTGTGTGTGTGTCTGTGTAAATGTGTGTGTGTCTGTGTGAGTGTGTGTGTGTGTGTGAGTGTCTGAGTGTGTGTGTGTGAGTGTGTCTGTGTGAGTGTGTGTGTCTGTGTGAGTGTGTGTCTGTGTGAGTGTATGTAGGTCAGAGGACAACTTTGTGGAGTCTTTTCTCTCTTTTCACCTTTATGTGGGTTCTGAGGGTTGGACCTAGGACACCAGGCTTGTGCAGAAATTAACTTTACCCACTTAGCCATTGCTCTGGCCTCAATAGTTCTATTTAAATGTTTTTCATGTGAAATTATCCCCAGATCTCTTAACATAGGCTAGGTATAAAAAAATTGAGTTAACTTTATTTCCGAAGCTGATCCCCTGCCTATCTGACCCCTCCCCCATGTTGCTCAGGGGCTCAGGAGAAAACACTAAATTAAGCTCTTGCTCTCTCTCTCTCAACATTCTTCAGAGTAACATAAAATGCTTTTAAAAGCTTCTGTCCTGGCCCCACCGCTAATTATTGCTGACCCAGGAGGAGCTGCACCAGTCTGCCTTAATAAACTTATTAAATAGCTAATTTCAGGAGGAAGAAACACCCCAGCTCTCATTGATTAGCAGAACTGCCATCGGGTATGGCTGGAGCAGGGCTGGAGGAGCCCAGTGACCCACCAGGTGTGTTCCCAATAAATGGATGCTGACCACTGTTTTGTACTTTCTTAAGGGTCACTAGAAAATGATTCAAGCCTCTAAAAGAAAAGGAGGGGCTGGAGAGATGGCTCAGGGGTTAAGAGCACTGGCTGCTCTTGCAGAGGACCGAGGTTCAGTTGTCACAAGGCAGCTTACAGTCGCCTATAACTCCAGTTCCAGGGGAACCGATCCCCTCTTCTGGCCTGTGTAGATACCCGCACACAGTATGTGCATACATACACAGACACATAAATAAAAATTAAATCTTTAAAGAAAAGGATTTTTTTTTTAAAGACAGGAGGAACAGAGCTAACATCTTCCCCCATTCCTCTAAACTCAGTGACTGTTAGAGCGAGCAGCGAGCTAACCTCCAGGTCATTGAAGAACAGGTGTGTGTCGGCGAGGTTGAAGATCATCTCCTCCATCATCAGGCCGATGCGCACAGAGGTTGTGGTGTCCTGCAGCAAAAAGAAGGAACAGTCCATGCAAGCGTGGCCTCTGGGTCTCAGCTTCCTTCCCCCCTCCCACTCTGGAAAGCAGCTCAGGTCCGTGCTTCTCTGCACAGTTCTCGGGTGGCCTGGAACGTGGTCTTCTGCAGGACAGGGTGATAACAGAGCTCAGCTTAAGAGCTGACTTCAGGCTTGTCAGCCTCCAAATCCACCTCAAATGCCCTGGAAGTGCGAGGACACTTCTTACAGAAACTTCTGCAATCGAGGTGGGCCTCCGGGGGTGTGTGGGTCTCAGGGGTGCCCTTCAATACATGGGATCTAAGAAACCTGGAAGGGTCCAGGGAAAGTAGCCTAGATCACACGAGAACCATGGTGAGGGCCCAGATGTGACTCTCACTCCACTGTCTCTGTGGGCAGTGTCTCACTCCTCCTGATATTCAGAAAATCAGGGGCTAGTGAGATGGCTCTCTCAGGCTTATGACCTGAGTTCAATGCTTGGGACTCACATGGTGGAAGGACTTCCAGTGGTCCTTTGATCTCCATATGTATACTGTGGCATGCGTGCACCCCACCCCAAATGGATAAATAAACAAATGAATAAATAAATAAATAAATTTAGAATTAACTGAAAAAACATGAAGCCACTATGTCTTGTCTACACAAGGGGAAACTAGGCAACTATTACAAAATGACATCACTCTAGAGTGACATCTACAAGCCATCACCAAGAAACAGCACCAAGGGATGAAAGTTAAGTTCACAGGATAAGGTTCGAAACACGACAGAGCAATGCCAGAGTCTGTCTGCCTCCTGCATGTAACATGGTTGTTGGATGTGTGTGGCAGCATCTCGTGGGCTGGGGTCCTGGATTGAATCAGAAGGAGAAAGGAGGATGTTGGCTGAGCACCAGTGTTCACAGCTCTGTGCTTCCTGATTACTGACCCCATGTGATCAGCCGTTTCTGGCCCCTGTCACCATGACTCCCCTTCGTGATGAACTGGACCCTTCACCTAAAATAAACTCTTTCCTCTTAGGTTGTTCTGTTGAGGACTTTGTTGCATCAAGAAGAAAAGAAACATCTGGGTGTGGTGGCGAATGCCTTTAATCCCAGCACTTGGGGAGGCAGAAGCAGGTGGACAGAGATCACAGCCAGCCTGGTCTATGTAGTGAGTTCAAGGCCAACTGAGGCTACAGGGTGAACTTGTCTCAAAAAACCAAACAAACAAAGGAGGAGGAAAAGGGGGGCAGGAAGCAGGGGAAGGAGGAGGAGGAGGAACTAATCCAACCACCTTGTGGTCCAGCTATATCTGGGGTCCCTCTCTGAGGTGTTCCTCCCTGTGGGACAATGACACATTCCTGGTTCATGAGTTAAGTATGTTTTTTATATTTTTTTAGCAGTGTTTTTGTTTTGTTTCGTTTGAGATATGGCCCTCTATGACCCCAGCTGGTCTGAAACTATGTAAACCAGGTCTCTATCTCACAGAGACCTGCTTGCCTCTGCCTCCTAAGTGCTGAGTGCCAGGATGACAGGCATGAGCCGCCATCCCCTGCTGCAGTGTTTGATTTTATTCTGAAATGCCCCCACAAGCTCATGTGGTAAATGCTTGGTCCCCAGCTAGTGGTTCTATTTTGGGAGGTTCTGGAAACCTCAGGAGGTAGTTCCTAGAGGAAGTAGATCACTGGGGGTGGGCTCTTAGGGGCAACATCCTGTCTTTAACATGCCTCAGTTCTCTCTCTCTCTCTCTCTCTCTCTCTCTCTCTCTCTCTCTCTCAGTGAACACTCTTCTCATACTGCAGTCATGATGTCCTGTGGGAGAGTGCAGTCTACTGTGGGTGACAACATCCCTAGGCAGGTGGGCCTGGGCTATGTAAGAAAGATAGCTGAGCACGAGCCAGTAAGCAGTGTTCCTCTGTGGTTCCTGCCTTCAAGTTCCTGCTTTGAGTTCCTGCCCTGACATCCCCCAGTGACGGTATGTGACCTGGAAGTGAAACCCATATAACCTTTTCCTCCCTGAGTTGCGTTTGGTCATGGTGTTTATCACAGCAACATAACCCCAATAGAACAAACCATAAATAAAGAGGACTGAGGGCTGGGGAGATGGCTTAGGTAGTAAAGTACTTGCCACACAGTAGAAGGGCCTGAGTTTCATCCCTAGAATGCATGTAAAAAAGCCAGGTGTAGTGGGCACACTTAGGGTTTCAGTGCTGGGGAGGTAGAGACAGATGGGCACCTGTGGCTCACTGACCAGCCAGTCTAGCCTAATCAATGAGATCTAGGCCAGGAATAGATAGGCCTTGTCTCAAACTAAGTGGATAATGCCTGAATAATATCACCAGCGGTAGTCCCCTGGTCTCCATGTTCATGCATACACATGTACACATGCACTGTCACACACACAAGGACACACACACACACACAAAGAAAAGTGGACTGAGAAATGGAGAGGTTGGGAGACATTTGTTACTGCAGCATACCCTTGCTTATCCTGACTGATATACATGAAAAATCTGTAGCACACTGGTTTCCAGTTCTGGCTGTATGCTGAGATGCTCCGGGGGAATCATTTAAAGATCTGCATCTCAGGCTGTGTCCAAGAGTAATAAAGTCAGACTTATATGAGGCCATGAAACCAGGTACAGGGACTCTCTAAAATTGTGAGCCAAAGAAATCTGAGATTGGGGGTCTAGGAATCAAATTTAAGGTTCCCCAGGTGATAGGACCCACCAAAGTGGGTGTGAAAGCTATACAACACACTGGGAGCCACATTCTTGGCGAACGTCTAGGACCTGGTGACACTCTTAGCGTCCTGCTTGACCTTCCCTGTGACACTTTTATGTTTTATCTCATTCAGTCCCCACAAAACTCTGTGCACTGTTAGTTTCCCATTTTATAGCTGAGAAAACTGAGGCCCACCAAGGCTAAGCATTTTGTTCAAGGCCACAGGAGCTAGCAAGTGCTCTCCAATCCAGCTGTGGAACACCATCGGCTCAGGAGCCAGCTGGAGGGGCCAGGTTGGGAAAGTGTGAGGAAGGTCTTATACCTCTTCTTGTTTGAATTTTCTGCTGTTACTTTTGTTTTGTTTGTTTGTTTGTTTGTTTTGGTCTTTTTGAGACAGGGTCTCCCTGTAGCCCCAGGTGTCCTGGAACTCACTATGTAGACCAGGCTGGCCTTGAACTCAGAGATCTGCCTGTTTCTGCCTCCCGAGTGCTGGGATTAGAGGCATGCGCCACCATGCCGGGCTTGTTTTTGGTCTTTTTAAGACAGGGTCTCCCTGTAGCCCCAGCTGGCCTGGAACTTGCTATGTAGACCAGACTAGCTTTGAATTCACAGAGTTCTGCCTGCCTCTGCCTCCTAAGTGCTGGTATGAAAGGCGTGCACCACCACACCCAGCTTTTCTACTGTTCTTAATTACTTTTTCTGATCGCTGTGACAAAATACCTGGCAAGAAGCAATTTAAGGGAGGAAGGATTTATTTCAGCTTATGGTTTGAAGGGATATCCTCCAGTGTGGTGTCAGGAGCAGGAGGCAGTTGGTAACACTGTGTCTGCAGACAGGAGGTGGGGCCAGGCTAAGAGACCTTGAGGCCTGGCTCCAGTGACCCATTTCCTCCAGTCCGCTCAGTCTCCTAAAGGTTCTACACCCTTTCGAAATAGTTCCACCAGCTGGGGACAAAGTGTTAAAACACTTGAGCCTATGTGGGCCATTTCTCACTTATGCTACAACACACTAGGCACTGTGTCAGGAAGATAAATATTTCACAGCCTAAATCCCTTTTGTTCCTACTGGGTAGCAGTCAGAGATAAAACCTTCCATCCTACAGGCAAGCTTTGTAGGTTCAGAAAGTAAACAGCTCTAAGGCTTCAGGAAGTCCCTGAAACTGATCAGATCCACTAGGCCCTTCCTCCCTCCCCCCAAGATTATATAAACCCTAAGGACCGAGACTCTCATACAAGGCTAGCTGTCTAGGAGAGGCTCAGGGGACCCCAGCTGCTGGGAGGTGACACCTGCCAACCTACTGATCTGTCTGCAGGCTGTGCAGTGCACTCCAGGTGTCACCTGTGCTCCTGGGCTTTGGTGATGCCCTGTCTGGGAGTCATTCCTACTCCTCTGTGTAACCCCTCACCCATATTCCTGTAAGTAACCGTAATAAAACTCGGTTCACCAAGTTGGACTTTGGTGGTGTCCTACTTTGGTCTGACGTTGGTTTCTTATCTGGGGTGAGTGGTTTGTTCATAGCTCCCCAGGAGTAGGGTCACATAGCAGTCAAGAAAGAAAGAAAGGGGCTGGAGAGATGGCTCAGTGGTTAAGAGCAGTGAATGCTCTTGCAGAGGACCTGGGTTCAATGCCCAGCACCCACATGGAGGCTAATAACCGTCAGTAACTCCAGTTCCAGGGTATCCGACACCCTCTTCTGACCTCTGTGGGCATTGCATCACATGGATGCATTTTCATACATGCAGGCAATACACTCATACACTTAAAATAAAGCTAATAAATAAAATATTGAGAGAGAGCCAGGCATGGTGGTACATGCCTGTAGTCCCAGTACTTGGGAAACAGAGGCAGGCGGATCTCTTTGAGTTCAAGGCCAGCCTGGTCTACATAGTGAGTTCCAGGACAGCTGGGGCTACAGGGAGACCCTGCTTCAAAAAG
>NW_008332217.1:324697-354405 GCF_000622305.1 Nannospalax galili | reverse complement strand
AGAGAGAGAGAGAGAGAGAGAGAGAGAGAGAGAGAGAGGCAGTTTCCAATCTTGGCTTCCCACATACACATGTGGAGATCCAAGCAAGGACCACGGCCAAGGACCTCATCAGGGCTGTGGGAGCCTTGCAGTGAGAGTCCTGAATGGGAGGCAGCTGACAGGGACTCGGTGGAGGGGGGAAGTGGGCGTGATAGCAAACTAGGAAAACAAACCTCTTAGAGCTTGGAGGGAGTCAGTGTGACCTGGGGAGGTTCTGGGATGCTTTCACAAAGTACTCATCCCAAATAGGTCACCTGTGTGTCACCGTGTGTCCCTTCTGAAAAGCACGGCTGTTGTGCACCCAATCGTGAGGGCAGCTTGTGCACAAGCAAGGAGCAAGGTGGGCTGCCGACTGGGCTACCATGGAAGGGACTTACTCAGGAAAAAAAACCTTCTTACTCTGGCATGCACAGGGAAAAGTAACTAGTGTGTGTGGAAGCTGCTTCTCTGGGACAGTATCTATATAGTTATAAGAGGACAAACCCTAGGTATGAAAAAGAAAGCTTAGATTGTGATTGGCTGATATCAAGAGGATTTGTGTAGAAAGTCTCAATGTGTGTGTTGACAGCAAGGGTGAGAGAGAACTGCTTTATTCTTTTTCTTTCTTTCTTTCTTTCTTTCTTTCTTTCTTTCTTTCTTTCTTTCTCTTTTCGTTTTTGAGACAGGGTCTTATGTAGCTCAGGCTGGCCTCAGACTATGTAGCCCAGGATGACCCTGAATTTCTGGTCCTCCTACTTCCACCTCCCAAGGCATGTTCCACCTTGCCTGGCCTTTTGTAATTTATTTATTTATTTGTTTATTTATTATTAATTTTTTCTTTTGGTGCTGGGGATGGAATCCAGGGCCTTTGCATATGCTAGGCAAGCACTCCACTATGGGCCTCTGGCCCCAGCCCTGCGAACTAAATTTTTATCTTGTGTTTCACTAAGCCATAGGCCATGCCCACGACAGAAAAAAGTATCAAGAGGCAGCAACATGTGTCACTTAGATGCTTGGAAGCAGGTACCTGAACAATTCAGCCCAAGTTGAAAGTTGTTGCCTCTCAGCAGAAAGTGAGGGGGTGAGGTAGGGGTGGGGAGGATTGCACTTTCCCATGTGCAGCGTCATGAATTTAAAACTATATGCAGAGATTTTTTTCGGTTAAAACAATTAAGAATAATTGGCGTCATATTCAGAAATTCCACTGTCAGTACTTACCCTAGAGAAAATCTCATTCTTCTTGTGGTTTGAATATGAAATTTCCCACCCCCTCCCGCCATAGGCTCAAGTGTTTGAATGTTTCATCTCCAGCTAGTGGTGCTGTTTTGAAAGGTTGTAGAATCTCTATGGGGTGGAAGCAGTCACTGGGGGAGGGTCTTGAGGTTTGAAACAGGTGCTATTTTCTATGTGCTCTTTGCTTCTTGAATGTGGTTGCAATGTGACCAGGCATCTCATGTTTCTACCACAACGCCTTCCCCACCATGATGGACTATATCTCTTCAAACTGTGAGCTAGAGCAAACCCTTCCTCCCTTAAGCTTTTTCTAATCAGGTATTTGGTCTTAGCAAGGAGAAAAATAATATACTTATGAACAAGGGGACACACAAGAGAATTGCTAAAGTAAGGTGTAAAAGATTGGAATTAATTGGACTGTCTAGCCAAAGCAAAATGGAGTCTATCATAGGATGGAAAAGCAAATCTCAGCAGGAAGAATTGAGCTGGATCTCCATGTGTTAAGATGAACACATAAAAAGATGTTGAGGGGCTGGGGCGATGGTACAGTTGGTAAAATGCCTGGCGTACAAGATTGAGGACCTGAGTATGGGTCCCCAGTGTCCATATAAAAGCTGGGCATGGCGGCTCATCTCTAACCCCAGGGCTGGAGGTGGGGTAGAGATAGAGGGTCCAGGAACTCTTGGTCGGTCAGTTTATCTAAATCATGAGCTTCAGGTTCAGTGAGAGACTTTTTCTCAAAAGATAAGGTGGAGAGCAACTGAGAAAGACATTTGCCATCACCCTCTGGCCTCTGCACATGTACACACACACACACACACACACACACACACATGAACAAGTACACACACATATATAGTTGGGTGGAAATTTTTCGACTGTTATTGTCACAGATTAGTAAGACATCAAATATTGCCATTTATATTGCCCATGGCACATAGGGATTCATTAATATCTGAAGGGACATACCCACTCAGAACAGCAGATGATTGTGGAAGGTTGGGGGGTGCTGGTGTTTATAAGTGATAGCCAAAGTGAACTTTTGCATGATCCAGAATATCTAAACATTTTAAAGGAGAGATTGAAATACTATGTAATGAAAAGGTGGAAATAAAGAGATCCTTAAAGGCCTGGAGAGTCTTCAGTGCACGCATCTGCTCAGCATCCCCATTTAAGGCTTCCCACACATCTGCTTGTGTGAAGTCACACAGGTGAGATGACGTATCAAGGAACTTTTTAAAAACTAGGGGAAGATAAAGTCTGGAACAGCCCCTAGAATTGTACCGTTGTCTGAGGAGTCTATAACGTGCCGTTTCTCTGGATGGAAACTCTTGATCCAGTAGAAGATTCTATGCCAGAGTTGCAAAGACCGAGAAACGCAAAGAAAAACAAAATTGGTGAAGGCTCAGTATTAATCAACATGAAATACAGATGGAGTTGGGTTGGAGGAAAAAGCCTTCCACTCCATCTCCAACTGTCCGCTGGATGCATCTGTAACATACTCCAGAGACACAGCAGCAGCCTGCTTTCTGGCTTCTGTCACATGGACAGCCTGTGGGACAGCCTCAGTGTGACCCAGTCACAAAAAGCCTAAAGCATGACACCTCAGGCTCCTGAGCCAGAGCAGCTGATGGTGCACAGAGGGTTAATGGGAGGCACGTGTGTGCATACCTTGCCCAGTGTCCCCTGTGTAGCTCACACCTCACAAGCCCCCTGCCCAGTTTCCCATAGCCTTCAGCAAAGAACTCAAAGTCCCGTGGCACAGAGCCTTAGATGCCAGGCACATGAAGGCCATTTTTCTGATGATTACATCCTCTTTGGATTAAAACAAAAACCCAGTGGTTAATTTCCTAAATGAGTAACCCCAAACATGGATTACTTTGAAAAACAAAGATCAATTTAAACCAGAACACTGAGAACAGAGAGGTTAACGTGGATGGTGGTTGGAAGGACTCTCCTGGGGGTTGTGTGGGGAGGACAGATGCTGTTGGCCTAGAGTCTGTAGGTGGCTGGTTGTCTCCCAGAGAAGGTACAAACTAGGTCCAGGCCCAGCAGATTTTTCCAGTGAGCGCTAACATTCCGCAGGTTTCCCATGATTCACTTTGATGGCAACGTGGTAGTCTGTGCGTGCCTTGGGTTGGGGGCTGGAAAGGGGCAGTGTAACTTCCCTAAAGACAGAGACAGCCATCTGGATGCCTCATTGATGAAGTTCTTAGTCAGAGGAGGGCGTTTCATCCCATGAGCCCATCCAGGGGTTGCTGGTGGATGGTTAGGGTATTTTGTGATATGTGGTTGTATTTCTTGGAAGGAGGAGAGAGGGTAAGGACCATTTAAAAAAAAAAGTCTTTCCTGAAATGGAATGTGATATAAAACAAGCAAGAAGGAAGATAATGTATGTGGATTGGAGAGGGTTTGAAGTATGAATGGCCAAGTCACTCTGCATGAACAAAGACACACAACAGTTATCTCCTGGGGCTGGAGAGATGCTCAGCAGTTAAGAGCTCGAACTGCTCTTGCAGTTGACCCAAGTTCAGTTCCAGTACCCATGTTGGAAGGCTCACAGCAGCCTGTGACTCCAGCTCCAAGGCATGTGATCTCCTGTTCTGGCCTTAACAGACGCACAGACACACATAGACACACACACAAAAGTTAAAAAAAAAACAAAAACCAACCACACCAGTAGTTTCTTACCAAATGCTCCCAACCTCAAGCTCACAAAGTCTCCTGTTTGTCTCCTTGGAGTTCTGCATCCAGTCCATGTGTTTTAGGTTTTCATTTTGAAATGAGGAGTCCAAGTTGTTTTATGATTTGGAACTCTATTTGCCTATTACACAAGTTCCCAGGGATGTGGCTCAGCTGGTAGAGTGCTTGCTTAGCATGCACAAGGCCCTAGGTTTGATCCCTAATACCACATAACTGGGTGTGATGGCATGCCTGTGATCCCAGCACTTGGGAGGTGGAAGCAGGAGGATCAGAAGTTCAAAGTCATCCTTGGTTGCATAATGAGTTCAAGGCTAGCCTGGGCTACATGAGACCCTATCTCAAAAAAAAAAAAATCTTTTTTTTTCTTTCTGCATTTCCAAGTCCTGTTCTAAGGATAGAGCCCTTTGCAGGACTCTGGGGTATGTCCAGCACAGAAGTGAGAGCCAAACACTAGTTGATCAGAGTCACAATGCTTTGGAGAGGAAGAAGGCTAACTTATGGGACTCTTTCACAATCCTAGTTGCAAATAATAAAATTACAACAGTAACTTATCTTTGCTGAGTCCTCTGAAAGGTTAAGAGCACTGGCTGCTCTTGCAGAGGACCTGGGTTTGGTTCCCAGCACCCACATGATGGCTAACAACCATCAGTAACTCCAGTTTCAGAAGAAGGGATACCTTCTTCTGATTGCCATCAGGGGCCTTACACACATATGGTGTGCTTACATCCATGCAGGCAAACCAATCATACACATAAAATAAAAATAGAAATAAATTATCATATAACACACTGGGTTTCGTCTTGACATTTTCACACACACACACACATCATTTAATCTCACCCCTGTCCCCCTGCAGCCTGCTACTCTCTTGCTCGCCCCTCTTTCCTCATAGCAGTTGAAATCCACTTTTACCAGTGTCTGTAAATGAGCCTGTCACTATTTTTCAATGTGGTCCCTCTCACTGGCCGTTGGCCCATCTTACAAGGAAGGCCGGGTCCAAATCCTAGTGACTGGTTCAGGGATGGACTATTGCCAAACTGAGTGATGGGAAGCGGACGCAGGCCTTCAGCTGGAACTGCAGGACAAGGTGGAATGTAATACGCCACAGCAGATCCACTGGGGGATGTGGATCCAAGGTGACTTGACCAATTCTGGGGATTTCAGTAACATGAGCATTTTCTTTTTCAGTTTTATGATAATGTGCTGTGAATTATGGTCACTTGTAATGAAAATGTTTTTATTATTTACTTATTTATATTTGTTTATTTGTGTGTGCTCACACGTGTGCATGTGCATGTGTCACAGGAAGCATGTCGAAATCAGAGACAACTTGTGGGAGTCAGTTCTCTCCTCCTACCATGTGGGTCCTGGGGATGGAACTCAGGTCTCGGGCTTGGCAGCAAGGCCTTTACCTGCTGAGCCAGCTCCCCAGCCATGTTTTTAAAATCTAGGCTTTTTCCCCCGTCATTGCTGGGTGGAACCCAGAGCCCTGCCCATGCTACGTAAATGTTCTGCTGCCCAGCCTTACCTCTAGCCCTCAAAAGGTTCTTGACTCTGTGTGCATCCTGCTCCTGGGTTCTTATGAAAATGGGTGTTTCCAGCCCAGTGTGCCTGGTGGGCAAGCTCACAGCTTCTGCGCGACTCAGGAGGACTAGACTTTGCCAGGAGGTCTCTGTTCCAATGACCACTCTCACTGCATCATCGGCCACACAGTGTCCTGGGTCTGGATTATGCTCTGATTTTGGAATGACAGTCTTTCCTCGACACAAGCATCACTTAAGTTTTGCAAGTGGCCTCTTTCAAATGACAACAGATTCTCTTCATCACTGACAAGGTGTCTGTGAAAACAGCCACGGGCAAGGATTGCTAGGAGGAAAGGGATTGAGCACCCCAACCCGGACCAAGAAGGACCCCGGCTCAGGCTCTGGGCTGCCATTGCCCAAAGACACCAGAGGTGACGTGTCCTTGCTGGGCCTCAGTGTCCTCATCTAAATACAAGCAATGAGATTGGCAGGGCTTCTGTAGAATAATACCTGTGACACCTCTTGTAAAGCACATGGTGCCTAGGAACACGTAGCAAGGAGTTGCAGAGCACCCAGTGCCCACCGGAAGTCAGCCTGGGTGCATTTTTATGAGGGGCGCAATGGAGGTCCCAGGGAGAAAGGCTTTTCCCTTGAGTGCCTCTAAGAGTCTGTGTCTTCAGTGTCCTGGACTCATTTGGAAAGGCAGAGTTAACTGGCATGTCCTGTCCTCAGGTTTTTGGATGTTTCCCTTCCCAGAAATTGCTGGTGGCATGGTTAATAAAATCAATAGGGGTGTGTGTGTGTGTGTGGTGTATGTGTTGCTGTGTGGTATGTGTAGTGTATGTGTGTCTATGTGGGATGCGTATGCATGTATAGTATCTGTGTGTCTGTGTAATGTATGTGTGGGGTGTAATGTGTGTGCATGTGGTATGTGTGTGTAGTGTTGTGTGTGTGGTGTGTATTGTAGGGGTACATGTACATGGGTATGTTTGGGTGTGGAGGCCAGAAGTTGACTTTGAGTGCCTTCCTCTATGCTCTTTATCTTATTTATGAAACAGGGTCCTTCATTGAATCTATAGCTCACTGTTTCCAACAGGCTGGCTAGTCAGTGAGCCTTGGGCATCTACCTGTCTCTACTGCCCCTATAGTCCAGTGCTATGGATACAGGTGTACACTCTCAACCCTGGCTTTTACGTGGGTGCCAAGGATCCAAACTCAGGTCCTCATGTTTGTAAAGCAAATCTATTACCCACTGAGTCATCTCCACAGCCCTCCAGCTCAGCTTTAATGACATTTTGAGTACCCCTCCACCCTGATCCTGTAGGATGTTTATCTGAACCTCTGGTCACCACACCCTAGGTGCCAAGAGTAAACCCCCCACCCTCACCCAGGAATGACAGCCATAGATGTCTCCAGACTTGGCCCAACATCCCCCAAAGGGCCAAGTCACCCAGTCAAGAAGGCCTGCTCAAAAGGGTCTTTACGGATGAAATTACAAAGTAGACAGCCTTTTAAATGAAGCCAGCTCCCTAACTCAGGCACAAACTGAATTATATTTAAAATCCCAAGACTGGGGCTGGAGCTCAGCTGGCAGAATGCTTGAAGCAGGCAGGAAACCTTGAGTGCCATCCCCAGCGCTGCATAAACCTTGAGTGGTGGCACATGCCCGTAATCCCAGCATGGGGAGGTTGTGGTAGGGGGATGAGAAGTTCAAGCTCATCCTGGCTACCCAGTGAGTTCCAAGCCAGTCTGGGTTACATGAGACCCTGTCCAAAAAAACCAAAAGAACAATAAATTAAAAAATCTCCCGTGTTCTGACTCAGAAGGGTGGGGGTATCCAGCAGTTGGTAGTGTGTCCAGATCCCTGGCTACATGCTGGGGTTCTGCCCTCACTGCTTGAAAGTGGCTTGGGGCAGGTCATTCAACCTCATGGTGCCCGCTGACTTGAGGAGCCACAGCACCTGCCTCCTGGAGGAAAGCACTCTACAGGATGCCTGGCCCACAGCAAACACTTGGGCTTGGCCAGACAGTCTTCTGAGCGCTCTTTGCTGGGCCTCTCTGCCTCACTTATCATTTGAGTTAGCTTTTCCGCCTTCAAGTGCCACCTGGGGTAAAGTTGGAAGGGGGGTGACGGGGAGGGCGCTGGTTTGGCACTGTGCCACCTGAGGCCCTTTCCTCTCCTGTCAGCGCCCAGACTGCCCTGGAGCCAGGCTTGTGTCTCCAAGTGGCATTGTCTGGGCTTGTCATGTCCCCTGAACAGGGCAGGTGACACACCCACTCTAGAGCCGGCTCACAGGCTGCCACCTGCGGTCACCTGGCTTTTTCTTCTGTGTCAATTACCCTGACGCCCCCAACTTCAGGACAATGCATCCCCCTTTTAAAGAAAAAAATTAAAAAAAAACCCCATACACAAACATACAAACCAATAGAAGCCATTACACCATCCTAGCCAACTGGGCCTTTAAACATCCCCGCCAAGTAGCTGTTTATAAGCTGAGCAAATAATTACTCTGCCACAAGGAAGAAAAGTACTAATTAAAGGTAGTCATTAAAGCAGCTTGCTATTCTGTGGGGTTTATCTCCTGGAGTGTCAGCCAGAGGTTAGGGGCGGATTAGCGCACAGTGGAGGGCTCTGCCAGTTAAATCTGCTTGTGGTTAGCTTTTAATAATAAAGTTGTCATTAAAAGAAAGAATTTAATGGTTTTAATTGGGTTTAATTACTTGGAAACTCCTGTAAAACAGATCAGCTTGTTGGAAAAAGAAAGAAAAATGAAAAAAACTTTTTTTAGAGGAAGACAAGAAAATGATGGTCATAAAGGGGGAAAAAAAGTAGGTTGATTCACACGTTTGAACAGTGAAGAAGGAAAAAACAAAACCTCGAACTTGGTTTCTTGGCAGGCTCAGAGAATGAAGGAGCGAGAAGAACCTTCCAGGCTCAGCAAATGGATCTATCTGTATGAACGAGAACTTCACCAAAGACTGCAGGATAAATTGTCACTTCACGTCACAAGCACCAAATGAAGACATGAAAGGGACCGGAGCTGCTCAAGCCATGCTGCACTTGGGTGTCAGGCAGCTCCTTGGCCCATACACATTATTATTTTCTAGCCTTTAAGTTTAAAGGATGCTAGCTTCAGATGTCTAGTGGCTTTTAGTTTGGATTTAAAAAATTTTATGTGTGTGTGCTATGCATGGATGTGAGTGCACCCATGTGTGCAATGCTCAAAGAGGCCAGAAGAGGGCATCGATCCCCTGGAACTGGAGTTACTGATAGTAGTTAGCCACCATGTGGGTGCTGGGAACTGAACCCGGGTCCTCTGCAAGAGCAGTCAGTGCTCTTGACAGCTGAGCCATCTCTCCAGCCCACTCTTCAAATGGCTTTTAAAGTATTAAACTAGGATATAAATTGAAAGACAAACATAAAAAGGGAGCTAAATTGAACTAGCAACACAGAGGAGGCTACACTTGTCTTGGTGTTCCCTGGACTGAGGGCTTTCTGGCCAGGGAACTTCCAGGGCTAAAGTGGAAAAGTTCTAGAAAGCCTGGATACAATGATCATCCTGACGTGAGTCACCATTCAGATCTGAGAGGTGTGGGTGACACAGGAACCCTGTGTCTACAGAGGTGCTTTGGATTAAGTTGGCACCCAGCAGAGGTCCGTTGTTTCACAGTGGCAACCATATCCCCACCAGCACCACACCATTGTGCTCTCTGCTCATTATGAGCAGGAGTCACATTTCTGTGTCTCTTCCACACACAGGACATTGGACATGGAGAACAGCCTTTTTTTTTGAATCAGGATTTTACTCTGTAGCCCAGGCTGGCTTCCAAACTGGAGGCCTTCTTTCTGCTTCTGTCTCTCCAGTGTTGGGATACAGGCATGAACCATCATGCCTGACTCTAGCGGCCTGCTTCTAAAGATGCACTGGGTTTTTTTTGTCCATAAATAAAGTTTTATTGAAATAAAACCATGTGCATGATCTATGTACTATCTATGGGTATCATCCTATTATAACAACCTCATTGAGTAGTTGTGACAGAGCCCATATAGTTCTTGAGATTCCGTTATTTTGGGTACAAGGTCTGGTTGAATTTGAACTCCGATACTCCTTGCTTTGGCCTCCTGAGTGCTGGGGTCACAGGTGTGCACCACCACACCTGGTTTAAGATTCAGTTTTGTATGATACTGATGTTCATTGACTTTCTGGACTCTGCCTACTCTGGAGTCAGCCCCCTTCTAACTCCTGTCATGGTAATGCATATACTCCAACAATGACCTTAGGAGGTTAGCACTGCTGATATTATCCCTGTGCTCCACAGGTAGAAACTGAGGCACAGGGAGGCCAAGTGACTTGTCCGGTATGGTTAGGGAGGGGAGCTGGCTTTCAATTTGAACCATTTAGCTCCAGAGCCCACACTCTAGACCACAGAAGGGTGAATTATTTCTATATAAACAGGCTACATCTCTATGTCCTACACCCCTTCAACTCTTCCATCAAAGCTCAAACGCAGCCATGGACAATGTATTAATGAATGGGTGGGCCAATAAAACTTTATCTACAAAGACAGAGGGCCAGAAGAGCTAACACATTCATTTCAGACTTTAGATGCTTTGAAGAAAACACAACAGTGATGGACAGGAGGGAGAAAGGGGGAGACATAGCTGAGTATGTCTGGGAATATGTGTTTTGGGGAGGGACTGCTAGTGATGGGGTACCCAGGGACTCCCTCAGAGGGAAGTGACCTGTGGGTGAAGGCCTGAGTCTTCAGCAAGGGATGATCAGGAGAAGGGGCGGCTAGAGCCAGGGCCCTGAGGCGGGAGCAAGCTAAACGGGCTTGAGTGTGGCATGGGGATAAGGATGTGGGAATGGGGAGCCAGGCAGGCAGCAGAGGTGGGTAACTTAGGGGACTCTCAACCCTGGGCAGGAACTCAATTCATGGTGAAAGAACCATTTCCAGAGGGTCTGACTTGGTCCCTAATCAACTGCTCAGGCTGCCTGCACGGCACTGTTGTATTCAATTTAATCGATGGGCTTGCGGTTCAGCAAGCCCATGGTGAGGGGCAGGCCGGCCTTTCCTCTAGGCCGCTCAGCACCAGGGGAGCAGGTGTCATCCACCATCGTTCTGCCCTCCTGAAGCTATCCCCCTGCTGAGGGTGGGGAAGCAGTACTGGATATGGGCAGATTTCCAGTCTGCACAGCAGCCATGTGTGGCCTGGTTGTGAGGGGAGGTGATACGTGTCCTGTCACTCCCACATCAGGGAACCCAAAGAGCGGGAGGGGAAGAGAGAACAAGCAGTTCTTTGGACTAGCAACACCATCATTTTGGAAGCCT
Organism: Nannospalax galili; assembly: GCF_000622305.1. NCBI lineage: Eukaryota > Metazoa > Chordata > Mammalia > Rodentia > Spalacidae > Nannospalax > Nannospalax galili. The sequence goes on along the minus strand of NW_008332217.1, from coordinate 343,594 downwards.
TGAGCTCCTAGCAATCCTCCTGCCGCAGTCTCCTGACTGCTGGAATTGTGTGAACTGACACATCTGGCTGTTTCCTCTTGAATGTGTGACTCCTAAGTGCCAGGGGCTCCTCGGCACTGGGTTGCGGGTCACATCTCAAAGAAAATAGCCATTAATAAATGAGTAAAACAAGTGTTTCTTTCTTTCTTTCTTTCTTTCTTTCTTTCTTTCTTTCTTTTTTTTTTTTTTTGGCCTTTTGAGACAGGGTCTCCTTGTAGTCCCTGGCCTGGAACTCGCTATGTGGACCAGGCTGGCCTCAAACTCACAGAGATTTGCCCACCTCTGTCTCCTGAGTGTTGGGACTAAAGGAATGTGCCACCATGCCAGGCATAAAGTATTTTTAGGCTGCTGTGCACAACCCCAGCTCTAGGGGCAACATTAACATAGCTCATTATGTGTTACCCCCTCCGTCCCCCAAATTGGGAATGCACACTGTAAAACAGCATGTCTTACTAGGGGGATAAACACCACAGGAAAAACATAACAGGATTTGAGTTGTTGGACTCCATAGGGAGGCCGTCCGTGAAAGGGTGATGCTTGAGTAGATTTGTGGGAGAGAGATGAAGCTGTTCTGTCATCTCGGACAGACAGATTAAGTGTGCAAAGGCCCTGAGGCAGGTGCAAGCTCTGTAAGCTGAGTGCCTTTGGAGGCAGAGTGAGGGAGGAGGGAAATAGGAGGCCACAGGGTGGCTTACCCGGCTAGGATGGAAACTGGGCCAGGGGACTGCACTTTATTTCCAACGCCTCCCTGTGCCCACTCCTCCCTAGCCTTTGGCCTGTGTGGCTCAGCAGATTTTTGCTGTGATGAACATCTGTTCTGTCCTCTTACAGAGACTGAGGGATTCTGGGAAAGGAACCCTGTGGCCCTGGGGAGGCACATATCCCTTGTTGGACTTTCATTTTCTAGCTTTTTAAAAAATATTTTATTTATCATTTTTATTTTTTATGTGTATGAGTATACTGCCTGCATGTAGGTAGGTAGACCTGTGTTGTGCAATGCCCACAGAAGTCAGAGGAGGGCTTTGGATCCCCTGGAACTGGAGTTATGGATGGTTGTTAGCTGCCATGTGGGTGCTGGGATTTGAACCTGGGTCTTCTGCATGAACAGCCTGTGCTCTTAACCTCTGAGCCATCTCTCCAGCTCCCCCATTTTCTAGCACTTGATACAAGAGACTTTAGACTTCCCTCAGTTCTTCCTGGAGATGGTCCACAGCTAGGCTGTCAAGACCTTGGAGTTGGGGAGTGGGTGGGGGGATGTATGGCGAGCTGGAGAAGCCCTGCAGGCTTTAGTGGTGCAGCTCTAGTCCCAGGGCGCTCTGGGGATGTAGACTCAGCATGACCAGAGCCTTTGCTATATGCAGATAACCCAGAAATCTGGTGTTTTCTTTTTATAACTGACAGAATTTCTTTTTAGGATATATATGCAGCAATTGTGCATATTTGAGGCTTACTGTTGTTCTCAGTACCCCCAGAGGATGCACCAAATGCCTCACAGTCAGGCCCTCAAATATTCAGCATTCTTTTGAGGGTAGATTGTTCAAAATCCCCTATTGTAGCCCAGTGTGGTGGCTCACATCTTTAGTCCCAGCACTCAGGAGGCAGAGACAGACAGATCTCTGTGAAATCGAGGCCAGCCTGGTCTACATATCAAGTTCCAGGCCAGCTGGGGCTACAGGGAGACCCTGTCTCAAAAAGAAAAAAAAATCCCCTATTGTAGCCTTTTTATTTTAAAAGTATTTTATTTATTATTTTTATTTTATGTGTGAGTGTTTTGCCTGCATGTAAGTGCACTTGTGTTGCACAGAGCCCGTGGAGGTTAGAAGAGGGCATCGGATCCCTTGGAATTGGAGTTATAGATGGCTGTTAGCTGCCATCTGGGTGTTGGGATCTGGATCGGGGTCCTCTGCAAGAGCAGCTAGTGCTCTTAACCACTGAACCATCACTCTAGCCTCGTTTTTTTTTTTGTTTTTGTTTTTTTTTTTTAAAGATAGGATCTGTAAGCCAGGCTGGCCTTGAAGCCTCTCTCTATGTAGCTTGGACTTAATAAAAAAATTTTATTTACTATTTTTATTTTATGTGTGTATTTTGTCTGCATGTATGTAAGTGCGTCACATGCATGCCTGGTGCCCATGGAGGCCAGGAGAAGACGTTGGATCTCCTGGAACTGGAGTTATGGATGACTGTGAGCTGCCATGAGGTGCTGGGAACAGAACCCAGGTCCTCTGTAAAAGCAGCACGTATTCCTAACTGCTGAGTCATCTCTCTAGAGCCCCTCTTTTAAAAATTTACTTATTTGTGTGTGTAAGTGCACATATATGTGCCATGGTTTGCATGTGGAGGTCAGAGGACAACTTGCCAGAGTCAGTTCTCTCCTTCTACAGTGTGGAACTCTGGGATGAACTCGGGTCCTCGGGCTTGCTGACAGTGCCTTTACCCACTGGGCCATCTTGCTGCCTCAGCCTTGAAGATCCTCGTTATTGCACCTTCCAAGTGCTGGAATTACAGGTATGTAACAGTGTGCTTCTCCCCTCCCTCCCCTCTCTCTCCTTCCCCATTTAAAGTATATAATCAGGAGAAGTGTGTGTGTGTGTGTGTGTGTGTGTATGTGTGTGTCTCAGTGGTAGAACACTTGTTATACACGCACATGGTCCTGGACTCCATCCCCACCAAAACCCAAAAGAAAACAAACATTTTTTGAGACAGGGTATCAGGTAATGAGGTTGCCCTTGAACTCTTGATCCTCCTGCCTCCACCGCACAAGTGCAGGGATTACAGGAGTGCTCCACAGTGCCTGCCTGGCACATACTTTTTATGAAGCGAGTAATTCAGGAGCAACCACTGCCTTGATCTACTTCCCAAACATTTCCTCACCCCAAAAGGATGCCCCATCTCTGTAAAACTCTGGTCCTAACTCCCCTCCACCTCAGGTGACTGCCAGTCCACACCCCAGCTCTGGACTTGCCCACCTGGACATCCCATAGATTCATACAACATGTGACCTCTTAGGTCTTCTTTCATGTTTTTGCGTTCATTCACAACATCCCATGTATCAATGCAGCATTCCTCTTTACTGAAAAGGGATCCTCAAATTACAGATCCTACTTACAATAGAGATTTGCTCCTGAGCCTCGCCTCCTGCCATCAGAAGGACCCCGAAGTTCATAATCTCAGAGGGAAGTATGAGGGGCAGGCATGGGGGAACCCCTCCCCGCCATGTCAAAGTCAACCCCAACGACAATGCTGCCCGCCTGCCACTCACCTGGTGACACTTTATCACCAGAGGCTTCAGGGATCCCAGCAACCTTTAGACACGCTCTAACTCCCTACTGGTGGGGATTAAATGCCGTAGCACACAGGTGGGCACTGGGGGGCCCACCCTCTCAACCTGCTATTGTTCTGGTTTCCACGGCATAGCCCCTGTATTACGGAGGACAAAAGAGCCTCCCACTCCCACCCAAGACATCTCTCTGAGGTTTTCAGAGGAGAGTGGTATCTCTGTTTCTTCTCCTTTCAGCCCGCCACCCCCACCCTTCAGCAGGCACTGAAAGGTGGGCGGGGAGCAGGGGCAGAGCTGACAAAGCGGCGGCGGCATTTGCTAAACCTGTGGTGGAAAACTGGGCAGATGTGGGAATCTTGACTAACCCCCAACCCCTCAACCCAAGTAGGGGGAGCCCATGAGGAGACAGCTTCATCAAGCAGCAGCAAGCTCTGACTTCAAAGCAAGTTTATAATGAGCGCTTTCCGGATAACCCTGAGCCGCCACTAAAATCTATAGTTTTCTGTTGGAAATAATCCTTTAATGCTGCAAAAACACATAAGCACAGGCCCTCAGTGTTTAGGACCTTGGCTTGGGGTTACACTATTATAAAGGATTAAGGTGACAAAGGGTGCCACCCCTTGCCCAAGGCCCTGTGACTGCCATTCACCTGTATCTTTCAAAGCATCTCTGACTTCCTCCTGTCCCACCCCCAGGACAACAACAGCTATCTGTGTTTTAGTTTGATGCCTTACAGGACAGGTGAAGTGACCAGGGAAGCCATAAGCTCCCATCCAACCCATTTCATTAGTCACGGGACTAAGCTTTCATTTAGCTGCTGGAGTTTGAAGGTGGAGAAAGACTTCAATACAAGGTTCAACCCCAGTGGGGGAAGAAATCTCCAACTTCCTCAGAAAATCCTTTCTAAATTGTCTTCATCTTGACTTAATCCACCTCTGCCGAGTGAATTAGGCAATATTTATTTTGGGAGTCGACTTTATAGAGTTCCAAGGACTGTGTTTTGCTGGGGCCAGGCTCCTCAGCCTGTCAGACCTCAGGCTGTCACAGGCCCAGGGCCCAGCAACTTCTATGAACCTAACACAATGTAAATAAACACAGCTGAACTCTGGAGAAATGGGAAGGTTTTCTCATTAAAGAAATAAAATAAACAGAGGTCCTTAAGCACTTTGGCTGGTGTTTGTCAGAGGATGGAAAGATCTGGATATCTGAGAGGCAGACAATGTGAAGGAGAGCCACATCTTGGGGTGGGAGGGGTTAGATGGACTCCAAGGCCTCGGGATGAACTAACGTCCTCTAGGGCTCTTCTGAATCTTAGCAGCTTTCAAAATTGTTTGTAACTGCTGGGCCATAAAACAGCTTTTAGTTTTTAAATTTTATTGTGTTTGTACGTGTGCTATGTGTGTGTACATGTTCGTGTGTGCGTGCATGTGTATGCAGGCACATGTGTGTGTGTGTGAGTGTGGAGGCCTGTCTCCATCACCCCAGTGCTGGGATTACAAGTGTGTGCCAGTGCGCCTGGCTTTTTTAATGTGGGTTCTGGGGACTGAACTCAATACCTCGTGCCTGCAAAGCAAGCGGTTTATCGACAGCCACCTTCCTGGCTCCTGCTTTGCTCTCTTCATCTGCGCTTGGTTCTGCCTTCAGAATACAAGCTTTTCCCATTCCCTTCCACCTCCTCAAGTGAACAGCTATCCCCTCGTCTTTTAGCTGGATTGGTGCAGTAGCTTCCTCTCCAGGGTCTCTCTGATTCCAGCTAAGCCTCCTTCCTGCCTGCCCTCACTGGGGAGCAGCCAAGTCTTCCTTAGAAACAACCGAGCCTTGCTCTTCCTTCACTCCATCCCCCGGGCTCCTGCTTCACAGCAAAAACCAGTTCCATCGCTACCCTGCCAACCTCTACCCCGCTCCAGCCTCACTGGCCTCTTGGTTGATCTTCAAGCTCACGGGGCAAACTCCAGCCACAGGTCCTTTGCACTTCCAGTCCCCCGCTCTTCTACTGGGCATCCATTCCCCCCACCCTTTGGTCTTTACATCCAAACTTCACATCTCTGTGAGGTCTCCTTTCCTGGTACCTTTTCTGCCATTTAATTCCAGCCCCTGCCCTCTGCAGTTCGTGCTCTCCACCTCTCCTTTATGCTTTATTTTTTTCTCTGTATTTCTAGTATGTAGCCCAAGCTGGCCTCGTACTGCCTCAGCCTCCAGAGTGCTGGGGTCACAGGGTGCACCACCACACCACACCTGGCTTTTCTGGTTTCTCTCTTGTACTGTCTTCTTTCTTTTCTGCAAAGACATCAGTTTCTCATGGGCTCAGCTCCCTGCAGGATCCTGGTGCCTGGGACCATGATCTCAGGATGGTAGGGGCTGTCTGAGAAGTTGGGGCTCCTGGCTGGGCTCCTGTAGAGCGTACTTGGCACATCGTGGGGAGCTGAGTCTTGGCATTCCTGCAGTCAGGGCAGATGCCTCCTGTGCTGTCCTCATTGACCCATGTGGGCTCTGAGTTCCCTCCCACAAGGACACGGCAGGATGAGGTGACCTTGTGAGCTCCCTCAGCTCCCTCCTTCCAGCTTCCCACCCCTGAAGGATTCGGTTGGAAGGTCTGGGCCTCAGGACAGACTGTGTTGGTTCCTGGCCTGGTTCCCAGCAACTCAAGTTCACCGAGAAGGAGGGAGTCTTTGGCGACTCCTGACCCTCTTAAAGGTACTGGTCCCCCACTTCTTGCTGCCATGCTCAGAGGTTAAGCCCACCAGAGGGAGAGTCTGAATGGGGTGAGGAAGCTGTGACCATGGCCAGCTTTACCATGAATCTGAGTGTCTCCAGACATGAAGGAGCTCCGGGAACAGGAACCAGACACGTGTCAGTGGCACCCTGAGAAGACTGAAGATGTGGGAAACCTTCACCCATCCCCTTGCTGCTGAGACCCTGGAGGCCTGATCCAGTCTAGGGAAGGCTTATGAGAAGGCCAGCAGAGCACAGGCTTGACCTGGATGCAAAATTGCATTAAAGACAAAGAAAATGCCATTTTGTGCATCCAGTGCAGGCTGAAAGCTGTCCCTGCTACAGGCACTTTAAATGTCCCCTTGCCAACACCCGTGGTCTCAGCAGACATTTCTGGCTCCCACTACCAGTCAGGCTCTGTTTTGGGCCCCATTCTGCATCCAGGATGATACTCCCAAGAACTCTCCTGTGCCTGGCTAAGCCCTGGGACCTGAGGCAGAAGAAAACCAGCACCGCCCCATACACTTAACAAAACATTTTTCCATATTTTGAATCAAGTGGGAAACATTAATCAAAGCTCTATAATAAAATTGCAACTATACCTGGGGCTGGAGAGATGGCATAGTGGGTACAGAGCGTTTGCTGCACAACCACAAGGACTTGAGTTCAAATTCTCAGCAGTCATATAAAAAGCTGGGCTGCACAGGCACCTTGACCCCATTGTTGGGGTGGGGGAAGAGACAGGGGCATGGCTGGGGCTTGCTGGCTGCCAGCCTAGCTCGAGGTTCAGTGAGGGACCCAAAAGGATAAGATGGAAAGTGACAGAGCAGGACACCAGGTGTCTCCTCTGGTCTCCACACGCAAAGGCACACTGCGCACACACACACACGTGCAGATATACCACACTCATACACTCAGACACACCCCCAAGACACTATGACTGTGTAGAACAGCTCTTTGTGACCAGTCTGCCCCACACTGCCACACTCAAAGACTAAATAGTCACTAGGGCCAGGGAATGGGGACCGATCTCAAGTTAGTTTTCCTGCCCAGTGACACAGGGCTGTGACATGGATGACAACAAGGTATGTTTATTCAAGCGCAGATTTTCTTTCACTATTGAATTTTGATATTGATTTGGATTTTTTTAAATGTTGCATTAAGTATATGAAATTTGCATTCAATATGGCTGATCTTCATGTCTTGGGTTTGGCATGCACATCCATTTTGTGCCACAGGGACAGCTCAGCAACCTGGGACTCCACTTGGCTTGGACCATGTGCACACCATTTCTTAACAATGCACCAGGTAACTAGCACCCTTGTCTGCAGGGAGCCCTGTGCTGAGTGGTACACATCACTCCAGACAAGGAGCTACTCCTTCCTTACAGACCACTTGGAAACTCCGCTCTCTAAAAATTTATTTTATTTCTTCCCCTTCTTCCCCCTCTTCCCCCTCCTCTTCCTCCTCCTCCTCCTTTTCCCCCTCCTCCTCCTCCTCTTCTTCTTCTATTATTATTATTATTATTATTATTATTATTAGTGCATGTGTGTGTGTGTGTGTGGTGTGTGTGCGTGCGTGCGTGTGTGTATACATATGCCGTGGTGTGTCTATGGAGGTCAGAGGAGTCCCTTCTCTCTCGTCCCACTGGGAAAATTGAACTCACGTTGTCAGGCTTGAATGGCAAGTACTTTTACCCACTGAGCCATCTTGCTGGCTGATAACTCCCCTGTTGTGCATTCCCCTGGACCTGCATTCCAGAACATAGCCCAGTATGAGAGGCAGGGGGATGATCTGGCCTGAACAGGTTTTGGGTGTATGTGCAATAAAGGTAAACTATATTATCTGAGTGAACTTTTATGGAAAAAGCACCTATTTGACATCTTATGCCCATATGTAACTGGGAGTGTGTGTGATTAAAATCAGATGCATGACAGGCAGGGATATGTGAAGTAAGCAAAGGCTTGTATCATCCAAGCCTGCCAATCAAATCAGAAAACTACCTACTCTATAACCCTTAGCAACTAGCTACTCCTCATAACAAAGGAAGACAGGATGATAACCCTGCCCCTGGAGTGTTCTAGCTCAGGCCCACTGCTCTCTTGTAGCGAGTCTGATCTGCACTGTCGCTCTGCTTCAGAATAAAGTTTCTCTGCTACTTTGCAATCTCGGTGCTTTTAAAACACTAAGAATAAGATGCCAAGAACCTGGAATCACCTGGTTGAGCCAGTGACCCTGGTAACATAACCCTGTTTGGGATTTGCTTTCATGGAGTTTATATTCAGATTTGTGTAGATGTGGGATGGAGTGGGACAGAATGTAAATAATAAATACCAACCACATCAGCAAAGCTTGTTTGAAGAGGGAACATTTGGGCAGGTTCCTGAATAAAGTAGGGGAAGAGCTGGGAAATGAGATTTCCTGGGAGACTGAACAGCATATGCAAAGGTCCTGTGGAAACCACAAACAATACACCTGATGGAGAGGCTGCTTACAGAGGTCAAGCTGAAGGTTCATGCTTCGCAATTCAAAACTTACTGCAAAGCCACAGGAATCAAAACGGTGTGGTAGTGGCATAAAGACAGACATTGAGATCAGTGAAATAGAATTGGCAGTCCAAAAGAAACTTTTATATGAATAGCCAGTTCACTGTGTGTGTGTGTCTTCCTATTTGCATGGTAAGTACTATATGGGTTTAGCATCTTCCCAATTTCAATTGGTGTGTTTGTTTTGCAGTGCTGGGGACAGAACCCAGGGCCCTGCACATGCTAGCAAGCATCCTACATGCCCACCCTTGGTTTTGTTACCCAGGTCTAGGTGGCTCAGGTTGGCGTTAAACTGACGATCCTCCTGCCTCTGCCTCTCCAGTGCTGGAATTACAGGACTATCACACAAGGGAGGCTGGGTGCCTCCCTCCCTTCCAATAGGCTGCAGGTCCACATCCCAGAGTAAAAATGATGTCATTCTTAGAGGAATACGCAGAAACACATTTTTGTGGCCCTGATAGGCAGGGGCTTCTCAGACAGGACCCCGAAGCACAAGTCACAGCAATTATATGTAAACTAGACTTCAAATGAAGGTGAGAAAACCCACAGAGAGGCTGGTCATGGTAGCACACACCTTTAGTTCTAGTACTCGGGAGGCAGAGGCAGCCTGTCTACAAAAGTTCCAGGCCTGCTTGGCTATAGGGAGACTCTCGCTCAAAAAGACAAAAAACCAAAAACAGACAAACAAACAAAAACAACAAAAAAAACCCAAACCACTGGGAGGGGGGCTAAAGACAGTTATGGAAGTAAAGAACCAATTCCCACAAGTCTTTTGACTTCCACATGTGGGTACCACGCATACATCCACATGACGCACATAAATAAATAAATGTAATTAAAAAACCACAACCAACCCACCCACCCACAGTGATATGATACCATCTCACACCCATGGGGGGACGAGACCCCAAAAGACAAACAATGGTGGTGCAGATGGAGGAACTGGGCCATTTTCCATCGTTGATGGGAACCTAAAATGGCCCAATACCTCAAAATGCTGACCTTAGAGTGGACGAGCAATTCAAGGTCTAGAACCAAGAGAGCTGAAAACACATGTCTACCAGAGGTCCGTGCCTCACTGTTCTCACCAGCAAGCTTTGTAACAGCCAGCACCGCAGGTGTCTGTCCATCAACTGGGACCCGGGTAGTCAGAGATGCTCTCTCCAGGTACTGGAAGGCCACATGGCCATAAAAAAGAATGATATGCCGACACATGCTTTAACGTGGGTGAAACGCGTAGTGTTTAAGTCCATTGATGAAAATTCCAGAAGGGGCTGAGCCATGGGGACAGAAAGTAGGCTCAGTCTCTAGCTGCTGGGGGCAGGGAGGTGACTGGGATGTGGCATGTAAGGCTTTGGGGAGGAAGCCATGTCCGTGTTTTAAAGTTAAACAGTGTGGTCAGTAAGATGGCCCAGCAGGTAAAGGTGCTCCCCACCAAGCCAGATGACTTGAGTTAGATCCCTGAGACCCACATGGTAGAAGGAGAGAACTGACTTAAACAAGCTGTTATCAGACCTCCCCATGTACTCCATTGTGCAACTAACTAAATAAAGGTAATAAAAATTTAAATTGGACTGTGGTAGTGACTGCTCAACTTGGGGAACACACAAATCTCCCCTGGGCTGTATACATTGAGACGGTTCATTTATAATGAGCAGATCGTGTCTCAATAAAGCAGATACCAAGAATACCAGCACCGGCTGGAATTGCTGTCCCTGAGTTTAGCTTTACATCAGTACTGAGCTCCTGGAGGGCAGTACTGGGGATCTGGAAGGAAAAGTGGCTGATCCCTTTTTGGATCCCTCCAGGCTATGGGGAGAGGTTCCTGACCCCTTCATCTTGCATTTGCCTGACTGCAGCGGAAGACAGAGTTCAGAGAACGGCGGGCGGCAGGCCTAGGAAGGGTGCAGTTGCTGGTTTCTCTTCCAGTGCGTCCACAGATGTGGGAGGGACTCTACCATGGGGTGCTCAGGCTCCAAGCCCCAGGGAGGAGGACTGGCAAAGCAGTGAGAGGTGACAGCTGTGCGCAGCACAGCCCCTGATTGGGATCAGGAAGAGAGCCCAGGTTTTGTTTTAAAACACAAACACCCTGTTTTAAATCATTCCTTAATCATTTAGCTGTGCTATTCTCAGTTCCCTAGGTAAACAGGATCCCTTCCCGGGCTGGGGCTGTGATTGACATGAGTCCTGCCTCCTGTTTAGTGCTCAGCACAACAGCCATGTGCAGTGAGGCTCTGGTCCTCAGCAGGGATGCTCCGAGGGTTTTGGCCTCCAGAGCCTGACTCATGTAGCTGTGGGCAGGGGTCCGCTCTTCTGGAAAGGATACTAGCCTGCTCCCCACTTGGTCCATTTGGATGGGATGTGGGATGGCTTGCTTTTCCATCTCTTCATACCAGGAATGGGCCCTTGGTGTAGCCTGGCCAGGCCAAGGTGTAGAGGGTGTACCGATAGGCATGGGGGACAGTATGGGACACAAGATTCAAGAGGCGTAGGAGATGTCCTGGGATTTAGGAAGCAGAAATCCCCTCTTTTCAGTTGGAACTGCAGAGAGGGAGTCACCACGTGGAGAAAGTTGGCTGGGGATGAGCTGAGAACACTACCTAATAAGCTCCTGGATCCAGCGAGACCTGAATCCCAGAGACCCCTGGGTTCTTCAGGTATTGTGATCCGAATCTTTACACAGTCATTTCCTTATGTAATCTAAATGCTTTGTGCTTCAAACCTAGAGTCCTGCTTGCTACCAGCTGTTAGGAATGAGTTTTCATGACTACAGCTACTAGGGAAAAACAGACAAAGAATAGCAAGCCAGAAACAGAGGCCTTGAGTTCTAATTGTTATGAATATATCAACTGCATAACCTCCTGGGTCTTAGTCACTCTATCTACAAAATGGGTTCATGGCTCTGCTCACGTTGGCTTTTCCCACTTCCTGGTTTAGAGTTGTAACCAAGACCTCTCTCCAGAGCTCAGACTTATAAATCTAGGTGTCCCCTTAGCCTCATTAACAGAAATAATTGTAAGCTGTCTGGTACTTTGGGCTAGAAACTGCAAGCTGGCTTGCACTATCCCCCCCCCCTCCTTACTCCTTCACAGAGTAACAGAAGCCTTGTGTCTTAGCTGGGTACATGACTGCCTCAGAGAAAGACTATCTCCCAGACTCCCTTGCAGCTAGGTGTGACCAGGTGACAACCAGCCAATGGCATGTAACAGAAGTGATATGTGTAGTTTTTGGGTTTGGCCCTTAAAAGGGGGAAAAAAAATAAGGAAAGAGAGGCATGGTTTCCCCCTTCAGGCCTTCAGGGTCCTACTTCTTCCTGGCTAGAATGTAGATGTGGGGTGAGCTGAGGTTTATCTTGCTAAAAAGGGCAAGGCTCCCTGGATGGCAGAGAACAAGCCTGAAGGAGCCTCTATCCCTGGAGGTGGTCAGTGTGGCCAGCTTGAGCTGTTTATGTCTGGTGTGCGTGTGTGTCCATGTGTGTGAGAAACAGCTCTTATCTTGTTATTCTAGATTGCAGGTTAGATTCTTAAATTTAGGGCTCCCACAGTTAGCAAATACAAATCCCCATTTTTTGACCTTTTAGGGAGCTGGAGGAGGGCATGGAAGATTCTAGAAGAGTAATGAAGATGTCCAGAGATTACACAAGAAGGCAGGTGAGTCCAAGCCTGGCTCTCATTCTCTTGGATGCTCTCACTCCTCCCCCGAGCCTCAGTTTCTCCTTCAAATGATGGCACTGAAGTGACTCTACCAGTTTCTTATGTCCTTCCAGCTCTGACCTCTGTGGTCCAGCAGTTCTAGGACATTGAAACCAAAGGGGCCAGAAACCCCATCACTGAGCTAAGCTTGCCAGGTAGGGCCGGGTTCTGGAGACGGAGACCCCCTTGAGGGCAGTCACTGTTCGGTTCCTGCTGATTGTGGTCACAGGGGAGTGCCCGGTTGCCAGATTTCCTCATTTTTAAAGAAGAGCTGGAAATCTGGATTGTTTTGGCCTGTACAATCTCCTGAGTTTTAAATGTTGGCGGTAAATTCACATTTCTTTTAATACTTTGGGGGCCAAACAAAAATATCTGCAAGCTGAATTTGGCTAGTGGCTGTTCGTTAGGAATTTTTGTTTTGATACTATTTTCCCTCCTTTCTCCTCTTTTCTTCCCTGCCTCCCTCCCTCCCTCCCTCCCTCTCTCCCTCCCTCCTTTCTTCTCTCCCTCCATCCCTCCGTCCCTCCCTCCCTGTCCCTCTGTCCCTCCCTCCCTCCCCTCCCTCCCTCCTTTCTTCTCTCCCTCTATCCCTCTGTTCCTCCCTCCCTCCCTCTGTCCGTCCCTCCCTCCCTCCTTTCTTCTCTCCCTCTATCCCTCTGTTTCTCCCTCCCTCCCTCCCTTCCTTCTGGTGCCAGTGACGTGGGAGGCTGTGTTCTGTGCACCATATAAGCAACAAGTAAGAAAGGGAAGTCCTGGGCCTTCAGTTGCTTGGCCTCCCGGGAGACTGTCCTGATTCACTGATCCAACAAATGCACATGGAGCAATTCCATCCCTGCACCATGTTGGATTGGGAAGGTGAGACGTGTTCATGATCTTTGTCCTAAGGGCACTTAGCATTAGCAAAGGAGGTATACACTAAGTGCAGAATTATGGCCAAAGTGAAAAACTTATTTCTAGGAAGAGATGTAACTTAGATGGAGGTGGTTAGGAAAGGTCTCTGAGGAAATGCTGTTAAGTATGAGAACTAAAGTCCCGTGTTGTCACCTCAGCTGCCTGAGAGGCTGAGAGAGGTGGATGGAAGAGGGAAGGCTGAGGGGGACCAGCTAGGTGGCTCAGCTGAAGGTGATGATGACTGTGCTGAGGGGGAGGGACTGGACCAGGGCATGGGGTCCGGAGTGGACTTCTAAGTGAGTCCTTTCCTCGAGGGAGCCCCCAGCAAGGCTTAAAGTGACACAGACAGGAAGATCACACCCAAGCTCACAGGGTCCCACTCAATGAATCAGAGGCTATGACATGGGCTATAGAGAGCTTCATGGTGGCCGTGTCTAAGGCCGAGAAGGAGCGTATGCCTGGGGTGCAATCGCACTGGATGGATGGACACACGCCTTTAGTGAGTGACGCAAGGCCACAGCCGTCTTGGGAAGGGCACCTGCTTGCTGTGGCTGCCTAGCCCAGCACTCTTGGCTGTTGTTGCCCAAGCCGCACAGGATGGAAAACGCACATTCGTGTCCCCTGCTAGACATATTAATGGCATGCCTATGGGCGAGAGATTTCTGCACTCCCAACACCATTTTTATATCCGGCACGGCGTCCTGGCAGACAATAAATCTACCTTGCTAATTACACCTCTAGCTTGTTATGACCTCCATAAAAACCACAAGCAGCTGGAAAAGCCATGAGGTGATGTCAAGTCACCATCCAGTGCACTAAACAGAAACAGAAGCGTTTTCCAGACGCTGGTGAGTCTGGAGGCTGGTGAGTCTCCAGGTTCCTGTCCATGCTGGAAGCAGCTACCCCTGGGCACTACCTCTGAGCAGTTAGATACCACTCTCTACCCTTACATGTCCCCTTGAAGAGATGGCAGGTGTCTAGTGCACCCCCTTGTGGTCTGTTAAGAAATCCACAGCAGGCTGAGGCGATGGTTCAGTCAGTATGGTGCTTCCCAGAAAGCCTGAGGACCTGAGTCAGATCCTTGACACCTATATATAAAAAAGCAGGTGTGGTGGTATGCACCTCTCGGGAGGAGGAGACAAGGGATTCCTGGAATTTCTGGCCAGTTAAACTAGCCAAGTTAGTGAGATCCAGATTCAGTGAGAGATGCTGTCTTAAATAATGTGGGAGGGGGCTGGAGAGATGGCTCAGTGGTTAAGAGTAGTGACTGCTCTTGCAGAGGACCTGGGTTCAATTCCCATTACCCACATGGTGGCTAAAAACCACCTATAACTCCAGTTCCAAGGGATCTGACTCCCTCTTCTAACTCTGATAGCATTGTACAACATGGGTATACTTACACACATGCAGACAATACACCCATACCCATAAAAGTAAAAAAATAACAAATAAAAAAATAAGGTGGGAAACAATTGTAAAAGAGATTTGATGTCGACCTCTGGCTTCCATGACTCTGAGGGCAATGTATGACATGGGTACACTTACACACATGCAGACAATACACTCATACCCATAAAACTAAAAGTAATAATAAATAAAATAAAAAAAATAAGGCGGGAAACAATTGTAAAAGAGACTTGATGTCAACCTCTGGCATCCATGCACACGCTCAGATACAAAGGGAAAAGAAAGCACTGGACCCCCTTTTGCAGCTCTTTTCTGTGTCTAGCTATGACCCACCCAGCCCTTTAAAGAAGCAGACAGTAGAGGATTTCCCTGCCTGTGCTATAAGGTAGACCCTGACCATTTCATGCCTTGGAAGACAGTAGTCAGGAAACTGATTAAATTTTCATATGTCAGAGGAAAGTTACATAGGTCCAATCCTGGCTGACCCAAAGGGGCAGCTCTGGGTGGACGCTTTGCCTCGTGAGCAACCCCCACAATTTCCAGGACAAGCAGTCTGGGCACACAGTCACACTGAAAAGTCAAAGGGCCGGTGTGGTGGCTCTGGGTCAAGGCGCCTGCTGCCAAGTCTGATGAGCTTTCGAGCCCTGGGATTCACACGGTGGAAAGAGAACAGATTGACCCCTGAAAGTGGTCCTCTGACTTCCTGATGGGCACAGTGGCACACACGCGCATATCCACACACGCAGGCACACAGGAACACAAAATAAGCAAATGTATTAACATTTTTTAAAAATGAAAAAACAGATTCTTACCTTTCCATATCTGGATGCAAAGGTCCCCGTGAGCAGGGAGTGGAAAATGATGATGGTTTCATCCAAGTCCCACACGAACACACGCTGCGATGGAGGAGGAAGAAAAAGAACATGAAGTTGCCTGCGTCTGGCTTGATGTCTGCAGAGTCAAATCCCCTTGGAGAAGTCTTGAAGCACACTAAGTTATAAAACAGGTGACCCACACTGCACCCTAAGCTGCCACTGAACCCCGTCTGTGTCAAGCACCATGGCCCATTTCTGGGCTCCTACCAGCTCCATACATGTGGAACCAAAAATTCATATAAAACTCAAAAAAGAGAAGCACTTGAGCCAAAAACAGCAACACAAACCTTAGAACTCACTTGACAGTGTGAAATGCCTCCCGAGTTAATTCACTGTTCCCCATAAGCCGGGCTTTTCCTAACCATTTCTGTTTTCAGCAGATCTGTTCCCAGGTCTAAGTAAAGGGTAAGTTCCCTCACAGACTTGCCAACAGTTTGATAATTTTTTTTAACTGGGTCAAAATCTTCATTTTTGCATATAGCACTGTCTCCATCATATGGAGGAGGAGGAGGACCTTGGTGTCCCTCTTTGTCCCCACCTCCTTCTCTCAATAGCCATTAGTATTGGGTTCACTTTCCCATGGTCAGAGTGAGGAAGCAATTAAGTATATTTATTATTTATTCAATGTGTATGAGTGTATCGCACACATGCATGTAAGTGCACCTGTGTGGTGTAATGCCTGTGGAGGTCAAAAGAGGGAGTCTGATCCCCTTGAACTGAAGTTACGGATGGTTGTTAGCCACCATGTGGGTGCTGGGATTCAAACCCGAGTCTTCTGCAAGAGCAGGTAGTGCTCTTAACTGCTGAACCATCTCTCCAGCCCCTTACTCCTCCTTTTAAACAAAGTCTTCTGACTTTTTGTCTTTGTCCTAATAAATTTCAACTCTCTTCCAACCCGTCTATTAAACTTTTGATTCTTGAAGTCATTTTAAAATTCCAGTAATTTTTCTTTTCTCCAAACTTTTCTTTCCCAATAGCCTACACTGATTATATTTTTAAAAATTACATTGATTAGCTGGGCGTGGTGGCACATGCCTTTAATCCCAGTACTTTGGAGGCAGAGGCAGGCAGATCTCTGTGAGTTCAAGGCCAGGCTAGTCTACCTAGCAGGTTCCAAGAGAGCTAGGGCTTCAGGGACAGCCTGTCTCAAAAAAGACAAAAAAACCGTGCCACGGTGCATGTGTGGAGGTCAGAGGAAAGCCTGTGGTAGTAGGTTCTCTTCTTCTATCATGTGGGTTCCAGAGATTGAACTCTGGTTGTCAGGCCTGGCGGCAAGTACGTTTACCCTCTTGCTGGCTCTTCTGCTCTTGGTTTACGAATACAAAAATCTCCTTGAATTCTTATAAGAAAGCCAACCAGAATTTTTCTAAGTTCTTTCCTGTTTCCTAAACTTGCTTCTCCTTTACCCGTTGATTTTTCTTGGGCTTTATTTTTCATAGTGCTGACCTTCCTCGTTTTTCTGACCGTTGTTAAGAACACAGGGCCTGATTCTTCTTATTTTTGTCTCTGTGGCTAGTGTTGAGAAGGAGGGACTAAACCCTGTACATGGCCACCTTTTCAAACTCCTGTCAGCCAAGAACTGCACTGACACGTGACTTTGCTATGCCTTTAAAAGCAAAGAGAAGCCTCTAGGATGACAAGGGCAAATTAGCATCCCGGGTTCTCAAGTGTAGAGCTTTGGGAACAACCAAGAGAGCAGAGCACTGTTTTGTGAGTATTCTTGGTCCAGTTTTGTTTTTAATTGCATGCTGGGTCATTCTGGTATGTCTATTTCTCTCTCTCTCTGTGTGTATGTGTGTGTGTGTGCACGGCTGTGATGTGCATGTTGAAGCCAGAGCTCAACATTAGATGTTTTCATCTGTTTCTCTCCATCTTATTTTTTATTTTTCTTTCATCTTTTGGTTGTTAGCCTTAGCCCTTTTTTTAAAAAAATTTTATTTATAATTTTTATTTTATGTGTATGAGTATATTGCCTGCATGTAGGTGAGCGCACCCGTGTTGTGCAATGCCGCAGAGGTCAGAAGAGGGCTTCGGATTCCCCTGGAACTAGAGTTAAGGACAGTTACTAGCTGCCATGTGGGTGCTGGGAATCGAACCCGGGTCCTCTGCAAAGAGGAGTCAGTGCTCTTAACCGCTGAGCCATCTCTCCAGCCCCTAGCCTTAGCCCTTTTTAAAAAAATTTTTGTTATTTTTATTTGGGGTGTGTGTGTATTGCCTGAATGCATGTAAGGGCACCCGTGTCATGCAATACCCTCAGAGGACAGAAGAGGCATCAGATCCCCTGGAATTGGAGTTATGGATGGTTGTTAGCTGCCATGTGGGTGCTGGGATTGAACCCAGGTCCTCTGCAAGAACAGCTAGTGCTCTTAACTGCTGGGCCATCTCTCCAGCCCCTCTCTACCTTATTTTTTGAGAGAGTCTCTCACTGAACCTAGAGCTCAGCATTTCAGCCTGACTGGCCACTGAGCCCCCAGGATCTTCCTGTCCTCCTTTTGGCCCTGGGATTACAGATGTGTGCCACCACACCCAGCTTGTTATGTGAGTGCTGGAAGCCCAAATGCAGGTCGTCTTGCTTGGGCTGCAGGGATTTCACCCACTGTCTTGATTTGTTTCTACTGAAAACTTGAGACAACCTAGAGTGGCCTGGGAAGAGGGAACCTCAACTAAAGAATTTCCTTGATCAGGGGTTGGAGAGATGGCTCAGCGGTTAAGAGCACTGGCTGTTCTTGCGGAAGACCCGGGTTCGAATCCCAGCACCCACATAGTAGCTAACAGCTCTCTGTAACTCCAGTTCCAGGGGATCCGACAGCCTCTTCTGTCCTCTGAGGGCATTGCATGACACAAGTGCACTTACTTACATGCAGGCAATGCACACATACACATAAAAATAAAAAATAAAAAGTAAAAAAAGAATTTCCTTGATATAACTGGCTTGTGGCCATGTCTATGAGAATCTTGATTGATGATTGATGCAGGCAGGCACAGCCCACTGTGGGCAGTACCATCCCTAGGCAGGTTGGCCTGAGCTATATAAGAAAGCCAGCTAAGCATGAGCCAGTGAGCCAGTAAGCAGCAGTCTACCCTAGCTTCTGCTCCAGGTTCCTGCCTTGAGTTTCTGCCCTGACTCTTCAGTGATGGCCTGTGACCTGGAAGTGTAAGCCAGATGAACCCTTTCCTCCCCTGAGGTCATGGTGTTTAGCACAGCAACCGGAAAGCAAACTAGAACACCTACTGAGCCATTTCCCTGGCCCCAAATGTATTTCTTACTATGGGCATGTGGACCATGTAAGTAATGTTTGGAAACTGTTGCTTTTGAGGAAGTCTTCTGAAATTCAAATAGGCCAAGTCTTAATTCATCTGAACTCAATGTCTTCAATCAGTTTAACTTAGAAATTTTACTTGTGGGGCTGGAGAGATGGCTCAGTAGTTAAGAACATTGGTTGTTCTTGCAGAAGACC
>NW_008332217.1:323332-324236 GCF_000622305.1 Nannospalax galili | reverse complement strand
AAGGGAGATATGGATAAAAATTGGGTTAGATTAGGTGAGGGGGGAGGGAAGTGTATATGAGAACCCTAGGGGATAAGGAGAAAGAAGCAGTTCAACAGAGGTAGGATTATGGGAGCAAGGGTATTAGTAAGGAAGAAAGGGGGGGAAGTGCAGGCACCTTAAGTGGGAAAACCAAGATAGAGGGGGGAAAAAAAATTAAAAAAAAAAATAATCTAAAAAAAAAGAAATTTTAGTTGCAGAATTAGAAAATATCTTTATATTTCCTACAGGCTTCGTATCACCTCTGACCCCCAGCCTAGAGTCCTAGTGGCTGAGCTCCTGGTGATATTCTGCAGGTAACCCTCCATGACTACTTCAACTTGGACCAGAACAGGTTCCCAACTAACCCAGATGGGTATGAGATTTTCTAGGGGAAATTTAAAATTGGGGCCTGAAGGAAAGGCATTGTCTTTAAAAAATTTTTTTATTTATTATTTTTATTTTATGTGCATGAGTGTATTGACTGCATGTAAGTGTACCCATGTTGTATAATGCCTGTGGAGGTCAGAAGAGGGTGTTGAATCCCCTGGAACTGGAGTTACAGACAGTTGTTAGCCACCATGTGGATGCTGGGAATCAAACCTGGGTCCTCTGTAAAAGCAGCCAGTGCTCTTAACTGCTGAGCCATCTCCAGCCCCCTCAACAGCAACTTTTAAAGCCAGAATGTCTTGAAAAAGTGCATTTCAAGTTCTGAAAGATCACAGCTGCCAACCCAGACTATTATACTCATAAAATTGCCTGTCATAATTGAAGGAAAAACAAACTTTCCCTGATAAAAACAGCCTAAAGGAATTTATGATGATTAAGCCAGCTCTACAGAGGATGCTAGAAGGAATATTTCAGACTAAAGAGAAGGATAACACGT
>NW_008332217.1:298368-323281 GCF_000622305.1 Nannospalax galili | reverse complement strand
CTCAGACATGGCCACAGGCCAGTCCAATAGAGGCAATTCTCCAACTGAGGCTCCCTCAACCCAGGTGTGTCAAGTTGACACTAAAGCTATCCAGCACACCATCTCTCTACCCTCCAAAGTCATTGTCTTAGTGGGGCTGTTGGTGACAATGTGGCTTGAGGGGCAGAGCAGGCCTCCCGCAGAGGGAGAGAACCCCAGCTTTTCCCCAGGTCTTGCCTTCAGTGGAGAGCAGGGTGAGGTTAGCATGGTCTGAGGAGCCCTGAGGGGCAGGAGTGTTGCAAAGGCACTGTGGGGGGTTCCCAGCTCCTTCACAACATAGGGAGGGGAGGCCCAACCTTGACTCCTTGTCTTCATCGCCCAGGCTGGTCCCATGTCCTCTCTGAAGCTCTGCTTCCCCTCTTGCCTTGAGTTCTAAGATGGCTCTGTGTCAGTCAAATCAATTCTGCTTTTGTACATAAGCCAGCTTGAGCTGGTTTCTGGAACTTGTAGTCGAAGGATTTCAGCTAACACACACACAGAACTTCCAGTTCCACATGAGGCCTCTCTCCTGGGCTTTGTCATTAAGGAAACTGCCAAAGACTTAAGAGGTGTGAGAGGACTGGCCCTGTGTGCTGACACTGAGCTCAGGAGCAAGGCAGGACTCACACCTTAGGCCTGTTTTCACCCTCTGGTACTTGAGGACGGACAGGCAGGTGTTTCCAGAATAATATCACCTTGTGATCCCTAATTTCCACACCTTAACCCTCCCGCCGCCTCCTCGGTGTCATGGAAAAATGTCTTTCCACCTCCTAGCCAAGGCAGGGGCTGCAGAGCTCTCCACACTGGCTCTAAGGCTGTTCTTCCCCAGCCTGGTCATTCACCAGGGCTCTGTGTAGTCTATTCTCCCCAACATTCTCCCAGAGTAGTGGAGCTCAGTCACTGAACTGGGTTTACAAAGTGCAATAGGCCTCCAGCAGTGACCAGGCCCCAGACAGAGATCAGTGAACTTACCTCAATCTCATTGTCCCCTGCTGGGGAAGGGTCACTGTTCCTCTTTGACCGTCCACGCAGTTTCCCATCTGAGGCCCGATGTGACCTGTCTGTGTCACCCTCTTTTGCCGGTGTGGAGGGCCCGTTGTGTGTACTGTATTCACCTGGGCAGGAGAGGGGACAGTGCACAGGTCAGAGGCTTTGCCAGGAGTCTCTTCCTGGAAATATCGCACAGTCCTGGGCAACCCAAAAGCAAGAGACCCTAAAAGACAGTGCTGGAGGCCAAGGTCACAGGATTAAATTACTGTTCACCTGCCATCCATACCATTTATGACCTTATCCCCAGCCAACAGATAGCTGTGAAGCATCCCTATTCCAGGCTCTGTGGCCTGTCTTGAGGCTCACGACATTAAAAGCTATAGCAAGGGCTGGGGAGTATAACTCAATTGATAAAACGCCTGTCATTTGAGGAGCACCTGAGTTCAGTCCCCAACATTTATGTGAAAAGCTGGGTGTGGTGGTACACACTGTAATCTCAGTGATGGGGAGGCAGACACAGGTGGATCCCTGGGGCTCACTGGCTGTCAGTCCAGCCTGACTGATGGGCACAAGACCCTGTCTCAAAGGAGGTGGATGGTGCTTTTGAAGATGATGCCCAAGGTGGCCACCTGGTCTACATACACATACACACATAAAACAATTCTAGCAAGATGGGAGGGACATTAGACATATAAGCAAGCACATATGTCGAGTGTCGGGTGGGACATATTATTGGAGGGCTCTGTCAGGGAAGGCCTCCTAGGCCAGGAACATCTGTTCAGAGATCTGGAGGAAGGGATGGAGGGCAGCTCTGATAACCGGGCAGCTCTGATAACCGGGCAGCTCTGTACAGATGGTTTGAGAACCCCTGAGAAAACAGAAGAACAAAAAGATGTGCTCAGAGGGAACTGAGCACCCAGCACTTCTGCTCCAGGTGGGTATGGCTTAGCCCCTAGCCCCTAAGTCCATACACTGGGGGCTGAATTCCCAGAGTGGCAGTGGCAGAACCTTCCAGAGGTGGGCCTAGTGGGAAGTCCTTAGGTCAACTGGGAGCCTGGGTCCCTCCAAAACTGTGAGCTAGGAAAACCTCTCTTCTTTACAATGCAGTCTCACAGATTGTGTTATTACAATGAAAAAATGGACTACAAGATCTAGTTTCAACAGCATCCTGCAGAGGAACATGGATGTGTGTGTGTGGCTTAGTGAGGTGGCTTAACTTGACTGCTGTCCCTACAAATTAGTGACTATAATTGGGCCCATTCTTGTCATTATAGAGCCACAGGACAGTGAACCAGCTTGGACCCTCAGGGAACATCTTGTCCCACTTTTTAACTTTGCAGTTGCTTGATTTAGCTTCCAAATGTGTCCAGCTCGCCCCACCCCACCCTCCCTCCAGTTTTCAGGTCATGTTGGAAGGAAAGTTTCCTTTGTCTGAAAATCTACTTGGTAATAGACTAGGTTCTTTTTCTTACCCTGAAGGACTATTTCCCTCCAAACTCCAAGGGACTCAACTTTGTTTATTTAATGTTTATTTATTTTTGAGACAGGGTCTTCCTGTAGCTCCAGCTGGCCCGGTACTCCCTATGTAGACCAGGCTGGCCTTGAACTTATAGAGATCCATCTGTCTCTGCCTCCCCAGTGCTGGGATTAAAGGTGTGCGCCACCAAGCCAGGCTGACTTAATATTTATAAAACTCTTTTGCAGACCAAGGGCATAAAAAAAAGAAGCTGTGGTCACAGCAGTTGTGATGGCAGCCATTCGCCCACCTGCTAATGTTTTGGGGACCCAGTCTTGGAGATTCCCAGGACTAGCTAGCAAAAACCTTCAGGAGAAAGAACTGCTAAGCTCAGATTCTTATTTCTTATTTTTTTTGAGACAGGGTCTTCCTGTAGCCCCACCTGTCCTGGAACTCACTATGTAGACCAGGCTGGCCTTGAACTCACAGAGATCCGCCTGCCTCTGCCTCCAGAGTGATGGGCTCAAAAGGCGTGCGGCCACCAAGCCCAGCTCCGTTTTGATTTTTAACAAACTTAGCTTGTTTGATAGAGCCACACCTGCCTAGGTGATCAGTTTCTTCTGTGTGAGCTGGTGTAGTTTCTGTCCTACAAGGAACCTGCATTTCATCTAAGTTGTGGACTCAGGGACAGTGTTCCCAGTTCTGGTGAGAGTCACGGTGAAGTAATCGCTCCCCTTTCTGGTCTGTTCTTTCCATTCTTCTCCCTACTTTGGGTTTAATTTGTCTTCTTTTGTGAGTTTCTTAAGATAGAAGATGCTGGCTGCTCTTGCAGAGGACCCAGGTTCAGTTCCCAGCACTTAGATGGTGGCTAACAAACACGTGTAACTGCAGTTCCAGCGGACCCCAATGCCCACTTCTGGTGTCCACAGGCACTGCACGCACGTGGTGCACTTTCATACATGCAGACGCTCATATACATAAAATAAAATGTATAAATAAGAATTTAAAAGACAGACACCAAGGCCTTCCGTCTGCGGCTCTTCTTTCTGAACTGAGGCGTTTACTGCTGCAAATTTCCCTTCATTAATTGCTTTAATGACATTCCATAAAATTTGATACATTATGCTTTTATTTTCACTCAAAGTATTTTTTATGTTCTTTTTGATTTCTTCTTTGACCTACAGTTTACATAGAAATGTGTCATTTAGCACCCAAATATTTGAGAATTCTCTGGAAGCATCTTTATTGATTTACTAATTCTGCTGCTGTCAGAGGGCAGATTCTGATGACTTGACTTCTACTTCAGCTGGAACTTGCTTTATGGTCTGGAATATGTCGACCATGGTAAACATCCCACATGCTCTTGGAGAGGATGTGTATTTTCACTGTGAGGGAAGCAACTATGGATCGTCTGGAATCTCTTCCTTCTATCCTGTTACTCCAGAGAAAATGATCATGAGCATTTCTTTTTCTATCTTTCCAGAAATTTCCTATGCAAACATGAGCATTAACCTATCTTTATATTTAAGAAAACTCAGGGGGCACATTTCACATGTAGTTCCCTTGAGATAGGGTCTCACTATGTAGCTCAGGCTGGCCTCAAACTCACAGAGATCTGCCTGTCTCTGTCTTCCCTATAGTTGGGTCCCCCCCCCGCCCCCCAGCAGGGGGCAGTAAGACAGAATCTCACTCTGACTCAGAAAACATAGTTCGAAAACTATGTCGCTCAGGCTGGCCTTGAGCTCACGGCAATCCTCCTGCCTTGGCCTTCTGAGTGCTGACACTGCAGATGTGACGCACTATGCCTGAATTGTCTCATGCAGTTTCTAACACTGGCTTTTGCTTCTCTTCAGCTATGCTAATAGTTCAAAGAGGCTATTATCAGACAGACCTATCTACATCCTTCTTTTTCAGAGCTGCATAGTATGCCGCTGGCAGATGTATCATCATTTATATAACTTGGTTCCTGTTAAGCATGTCGATGTAGCTTCTAAGTCTTTTCCTATGATGTTACTGCAATAAGTGTTCTTTTTCTTAAGTGTTTGCATTTATGTGGGAGTTTGTCTTTAGGATAAATTGTTAAGTCACAGAATAGTTGGGTTGAAGGGTACATGCATTCTTAATTTTCCTAGTTGTCAATTCCACAGAAGAAACTTCCAGATCTCTTCTTAGCTTAAAAAAATTCTCTTATTGGCTGAGGGAGGAGATTTAAGAAGTTAAAAAGAAATCTTCCAACTTCTTTTGAGTAATTTGTAGCTTACTACACCATGTGAAAAGAGCAAACTCTTAAGCAGTGACCAGCGTGTTTGTACTCCCGAGTCTGGAAAGCTGTTCAGACATTGCCCTCTCTCCATGTGCAGACCATTGCTTCGTGCCCAGCAAGCTGCTCCACCATCCTCCGCACACTCTTGGCATCTGCACATGCTGATGTCCATCAGAGGAGCACGTCTTTTAGCGAGGCTGGGGAGGACCGTGATGGAGACCAGCTCTGGGCAATGCGGAGAAGAGTCAGGGTCTGTCCGTGACAGTCACTCAGTACAAACTGCTGGGAAGCATCACTCGAGGGAACTACAGACCGTTTCATAGGTGGAGTTTTCATGGAAAATATTAAAAGTGTGCACATATATGTACGTGTGTGTGCGCATGTATGTGTGTGTGCTCACGTGCTTTTCTTCTATAACAGATGACAAAAAGAGGCAAGGGACATCAGTTAGAGCTGACAGTGATTAGATTTTATGTGAAATCCTTAGCTGCACAGCGAAGCCATCTCAACCACTCACGGTTAGACCTTAGGCCAAATGGACAACAGGGGACAATGATGGGACAAGAGGAGCCCTGCGATTGCTCCTAATGGGGCCTGGAGAGAACCCCTCCACAGAACCCAGACTCTCAGGATGGGTGACTTTGGAGTCCAGTTCACCCGGACTGTGCATCCACCAGGCATCTGTGAAGTTTCTCTGCCCATGGCTGCTCTCCGCCCCCCGATTTCCCAGCAGCCCTTGCTTCTCTGTTGAAACTCAGAGAAGGATGGCCAAAGATAATTCAAGACCATGAAGAGAAGTCTGTTAGACTTCGTGTTCTTTCTCCAAAGAAAACAATTGTGAATTTGCTGAGTTAGATAGGAACTACGCATTCGGTGAGGACTTTGGAATGAAACCCAAATGATTAAAATCAGTCAAGCAGGACACTTCCTCAAAAGCTGACTTAAAAATGCTTGGCCAGGTTCTCCACACCAAGGATGAGGTGCTCCCCAAGGAGGGGACCTGCAGATCTGGACTCAGATCTGGACCTGCACTCACCCCAAAGCCCAGGAGGAAAGGGCAGCTCCTCCCCACTGTTCCTCTCCTAACCACAGAACATTTACACATGAATGTCATAAATGTCCACAAGATCTCAGGCTGGCTAAGTTTCCACCAAGTCCAAGTGCACTAACAGAAAAGAAAAACCAAGTTCAGTGCTGGGTGTGGAGGGACATGCCTATAATCTTAGCACGCGGGAGGCAGAGACAGGAGGATGAGGAGTTCAAGGTCATCCTTGGCTATGTAGTGAGTTCAAAGACAGCCCAGGCTACTTGAGAAGCTGTCTAAAACAAAACACAACAAAACAACAAAACTCAGTGCTGGGTGCACTGAGACACATTTGCAGGACAGTGTAGCAACCCAGGACCCCACTGAGCTACACACACACCCCTCTGGAAATAAGGAAACCTGTCACTCTGCCTTAAACCCCCCTAGCAACTCACTAGCAATCTCCCAGTAACTCCCCCGTTTATGGCCAAACACATCCTGGAACTAGGAGCAATGGGTTGATGCTGATTCAGTCTGGACTGTTTGGGGTGCATGCTCAGTAAGGCAAACTGTCCTTTGAGTGACCTTTTAGGAGAATCCCCTATTTACCATCTTATGCCTATGCATGATCTGGCATATGCACGATTAAACTAAATGCATCACGGGAAAGAACATGCATATTGGGTTTACATAACCCAAGCCTGTCAACCAAAACAGAAAAGCACCCACACTCGGCCCCAAGCAACCATCTCCTCAGTCCACAAAAGGAAGCTCTGAAGTGACCTGCCTGTTTGCACTGCCTCCGGCAAGGCCACCCCTCCCTTGTAGCACATCTGGATAAAACCCCTTGCTGCCTGGCTATTTGTGTGTACTTTTTAAGTTCTTTAAACAAGACACCGAGGTCTTGGTAACACCTGGTCTAGAGTAACCAGTGGTAACACTTGTGAGACAGGAGGATTGCAAGTTAGAGACTAGCCTGGGCTATAGAGTGACACCTTATCTCAAAAGAGAGGAAGAAAGACAAAGCTCAGTGTGTTTGTATTGGATCATTCTGATTTGTTGCTGTCAAACCCTTTGGTGACGGCTGAGTCCAAACGTCTGAAAAAGAAGCTCTGTGGGCAGCAGCAGGTCTGTGAACCAACCAGACGAACCTGCAGGTTGGCGAGCTAGCCACACAGGGTGCCCAAACCAAGTTCTGTGATTGCAGAGGTAGAGCTAGGCCAGATTTCGCTCACAGCTGGGATGGGATCCAAGCCAGGGGTGAGCTAGCTCTTGTTTTTCTTCATCCCAAATCTCCACCTTCTGGCTATGGAGCTCTGGGTTTCCTTGGGGCCCTCCCTCCCCGCTTCCTCCCAGTCCAGTGTTTGGGATGAGGCTGACCCAACTCAAGGTCCAGATGTGGGCATGTAACCCAGGTCGTGATCCATCTCAGCAATGCACCCATGGCTCAGAGACTGGATGTAGAATGGGCACATGACCTAAACTGGCCAATAGGAGCTCTATGGAATGCTGGCAGGAAGCATCTGGAAGGAGGAAGCCCCTCTGGGGGGTGGAGTAGCAGGTAGAGTGGAGTCCTCCGTTTCTGCCAACCATCTTGGTCACTGGGGAGAAGCCTGTTTGAGAATGAAATGAACCCTAGAAAACAGAGGGCCAGAGGATGGGAGGTGGAGGCCCAGCACTGTCTCCAAACCCCTGGAACTATGCCAACCCCTGCACGTGGTGGTCACAGCTGCCTGTGCTTTTTAAAAATTTCTTAAATCAGATTTTCTCTCTTCTGAAGTCAAAACGTCTTCATAATACAGGGTTGCTGTGGTGCCTAAGGATTGTATGAGGGTCCCACAGTGTTTGAGGTCCAAAAGCCACAACATCTGAATGTCCTTCAGAGAGAGCTGATTCCAGAAGGCGTCTGTACACACTTGTGAGTGGTTAAGGTACAGATGATAGATCCCAACTGGTCTAGGTTCAAATTCTGGTGCTGAGATTACTAATGAGTTACTTTAATCTATGTTGTTCTTTTCTGGGAAAGGAGGGCACTGGGTGATACAAAGCCCTTTGCTTGTGAGGATTATAGCTCCCCTCATTACAATTTTCAAATGTGTATTTAAGTGATTATTTGATTACTGTCTACAAAGATCAAATCTACAATGTCCTTCATTTATAATTTCCCGAACTAAGAAATGCCTAGAAAACAGTAGGTGCTCAATAAATGCTTGCTACAAAGACAGGTGATGACAGAAGACCTCATAGGTATGTACTTTTGGACTACAGCTCACAAACTTCACAGCTTACATGGGCCCCTCAGGAAAGGGACTTGAGGCAAGTCAGCTGGTGTGAGATACTGGGTGTCCTTTCTCTGTGTGTGTGTGTGTGTGTGTAACAGTTTGTGTACATGTACATACAGGTGCATGTGCATCTGTGTGCATGTGCATATGGAGGTCAGAGGTCAATGCTAAATGTTTTCAATCACTCTCCACCTTGTTTTTTGAGACAAGGCCCCTCACTGAACCCAGAGCTCACTGATTGGCCAGAGTGCTCCAGAGCTCCTGTTGTCTCCACCCCACCTAGTGCCAATGAGGGACTCAATCTCTGATAAGCAGACAGGGCCACTGACATGTAATAAATACAGCACAGTTCTGTCATCTTCGTGGTCTAAGACAAAGGCCTGGGGGCTCCCCATTTGGCCAGCAGGGTCCCCTTTCCAGCTGACCAGTCCAAACTAGTTTAGATAAGACCAAGGAAGGACCTGGGCCTATCTCATTCAGCTTGAGTTGTGACCTATGGGCTCTCTCTCTTTGTTTAAGTAGACTAATCTGAAATTAGGGGAGGGGGACCCGCCCATACCAGCAAAAACACCTGAAAGGACCCAAGCCCTCCTGGGGTTTGGGCTTTTTTGATTTCTGAGTCCCCTTTCGACTTGAGAGCTTTTCTCTCTGTGTGAGTGTGTGTGTGTGTGTGTGTGTGTGTGTGTGTGTGTTTCTTCACTTTTAATAAAGTTTGTTGCTTGTTGTTTTCTGGCATGGCTGAGATTTTTCCTGCTTTTTTCATTCTTTAATTGGTGGGGAAAACAAACCTGATCGAGACCCTAGAGAGTAACACTGGGTTACAGACTGCACCACCGCACCTGGCTTCTATGTGGGATCGGAACTCAGGGTCCCCATGCTTTTTCGGCAAGCACTTCACTGTACCATCTCTCCAGCCCATAAATTTTCTATTCTTAAGCGTGCACACGCATGCACACACACACAGAGGGAGAGTAACATCTATTTGATGGACAACCTGCTTCATGACAAGGGACCCTATGTTCGTGTCCCTCCTTCACACAGGAGCTCAGACCACAGGCATGACAGAGTGAAGGTGACTGTACATACCGGCCAGCGACTCGGAACTCTGGTTTGGGACGTTGTGAGGAGCCTCCTGGAGGACGTAGGTGGACGTGGAGAGGGGCGAAGGGCAGAGGCTGCTGGCGGGGACGTAGGGAGGGTTGTAGGAGGAGCTGTAATACTGGGGGTACTGGCTCTGCGGGAAGCCAGGGTAGGAGGGGTAATCCTGGCAAGAGAAAAACAAGAGACAGGGATTGAGCAAGGAGGGGTGTGTGGGACGGGCCCAGGCAGCCCAGGCTGTCTCTCTCTTCCATCAGTATAAACACTGACCACCAAGATTATCACCATTTGGTTTTCCCAGAAACGGAATCTGACCTAAGAGTCAAGTGCAAGTGGTGTAGTGGAAGGTGAGTGGCCATAAGGGGAGGGCAGCCAGGAACGGGAGACAGGAGGCCCTGTGCTGGCTGCCATAGAACAGGCTGGGCTGACCTCACCTAGAAGGCTGAGGTGGTGAGAACCCCATCCCAGGCTTGCCTCTCCCTGAGGCAGGAGCTGGGTGGGTACATGAGGACCCGGGGCATCTCCAGAGCAGCTCTGTGGGTGGGGTGGGGTGGGACACTCCCTGTCATCTTTTGCCTGTTTTACCCAGTGGTTGTACAAAACCCCGCAAGCCCAAGGGTTCAAGTACTGGAAGCTGAAGCTGAAGGTCAGTGGATGACCCTGAAGGAGTGTGGCCTGGACAGAGTCTCTTGGTCACTGCTGTGTCCCCAGCACTGGAATGTGCCTGGCATACACAGTAACTCCAGAGAAGCTGCATGTTCCCTGGAGACAGGGAACATTTAGGCTCATTTTGTGCAACAAGCTCCAAGTGGAGTAGCCCATGCCTAATATCAGGGGGTCCAGAATATTCTATGGGGAATCATGGAACTCAAGTTAGGAGATGCCAATCAGCCTGGATCAAGTTTAACAGGACAGACCTCGCCTCTTCCCTGGCCAACATTGTTTTCAAACATGTGGGCCATGGTCACAAATCACCATCCCTCCTCCCCACCATCATCACCACCATCACTACTGTGACTGTCATCATCATCACCACCACCATCACCATCAACCATCATCGTCATCATCACCATCACCAACAACCATCACCACCACCACAGTCATCATCACCATCACCGCCATCACCATCAACCATCATCGTCATCATCACCATCACCAACAACCATCACCATCAACCATCATCGTCATCATCACCATCACCAACAACCATCACCACCACCACAGTCATCATCACCATCACCACCATCACCATCAACCATCATCGTCATCATCACCATCACCAACAACCACCACCACCACAGTCATCATCACCATCACCACCATCACCATCAACCATCATCGTCATCATCACCATCACCAACAACCATCACCACCACCACAGTCATCATCACCATCACCGCCATCACCATCAACCATCATCGTCATCATCACCATCACCGCCATCACCATCAACCATCATCGTCATCATCACCATCACCAACAACCATCACCACCACCACAGTCATCATCATCATCACCACCATCACCATCAACCATCATCGTCATCATCACCATCACCAACAACCATCACCACCACCACAGTCATCATCACCATCACCGCCATCACCATCAGCCAGTGTTCCATCCTCAAGAAACTCATGGAAAGTTCTGTACACTGGGCCCCAGCTCATTTCTACTAAGTCAAAATTTCTGAGGAGTCTGAACTTCAGACAAGTTCTTATAGCAAAATGGGCAGACACCTAAAATAAAGATTTGCACCTTTAACAGTTCTGTTTTAGATACAAGTATTGCATTATGTATGAAGTTCACTGGTAATACACAAAATCCATGAAATAGGCTTTGTATTTTCCAGCTCATATGTTACAAACATATTAACCTTTTGTTTTGGAATAATTTTAGGTTTATAAGAAGTATATATAAACGCAGCCCTTTAGCAAGTCTCCGTGCACCCCTCCAGTCCTGGGTATCAGACCTAAGGCCTTGAGCATGTTGGCAGGCCTTGAGTCTTCTGACTTACATGTCCAGTTCTTGGTAAGTTAATTTGTTTAAAAACTTTTATGTGTATGTGTATATGTCTATGAGTGTATATCACATGTTTGTGGTGCTCAAAGAAGCTAGAAGAGAGTGGCTCTCGTAACCATCTTTCTAGCCCTGGTTAATTCTTCTTTTGATGATAAGGTCTCATGTAGCCCAGGCTGACCTTGAACACACCGAGGATGACCTTGGATTCCTGATCCTCCTGCCTCAGTCTCTCAAGTGCTAGATTACAGGTATATACCACACCCAGGTATTTCCCAGATTGATTCCTTTTTTTTTTTTTTGAGGCGGGGTCTCCCTGTAGCCCCAGTTGCCCTGAACTCTGTATGTAGACCAGGCTGGCCTTGATTTACAGAGATCCACCTGACTCTCCCAAGTGCTGGGATTAAAGGTCAGTGCCACTATACCCAGCCTGATTAATTCTCAAAAAAAGTTTTTTAAATGTATTATTTTTATTTTATGTGTATAAGTGTATTGCCTGCATGTATGTAAGTGCACCCGTGGCATGCAATGCCTGCAGATGTCAGAAGAGGGTGTCAAATCCCTTGGAACGGAGTTATGGATGGTTGTTAGCTGTCATGTGGGTGTTGGGAACTGAACCTGGGTCCTCTGGAAGAGCAGCCAGTGCTCTTAACTGATGAGCCATCTCTCCAGCTCTTCCAGATTGATTCTTAACTGACTCTAAGGCAAACCAAGAGAATCCCATACTAGCCAGCATCTATCTGTCCAGGGGTCTGGGTTTGATTTAGCAAGCATTGATGAAGCCCCCACTGGACCAGGGGCTCTGGAGCACAGGGGCATCAGGATGTGTTGCTCTCTTCAGAGGCTCCTAGTCAGGTGAAAGCATATACATGCTGCACTCATAACCCACATTCACAAGCCTCGAGGTGCCTCAGGTTTGGGTGAGACTGGACCTGACATCCTGGAGTCTCATAATTTCTTTCCAGTGGCCTTTTGTACAGTCTGGCCCCTGGAATCTCCAAACCCAGATTCTTAGAGTCCAGATTTCCAGTGGGGCCTATGTGTGTGAGGGGTTCTGTGTGCAACTTGCATTAAGAGGAATACTTAGAGAAAGAACTGAGACCTGGAGAGCTATGTCTACCTGGTGCACGCTCCCGAATCCGGCCGCATTGGTCAATCCATTGGTGCCTTGATAGAGTCCTGACGTGCCTGCAGGAGGACAGGAGACAGGTTAGTGCTCACAGAGGGGAACAGCAGGTAGGGGGCATTGGCCAGGTGTTCTGGGGCGACCTGGGACCCTAGTACCAAATCCTTCTGACCTGTTTCCTTAGTAAATGAGGAAAATAGTCCATCCATCCATCCATCTTCCTTCTATCTAATCTCTTTTTAGAGACAGGGTCTCACTATGTAGCCCTGGCTGGCCTGGAACTTGCTGTGTAGACCAGGCTAGCCTCAAACTCAAGGAGATCCACCTGTGTTTGCCTCCTCAATGCTGGTATTAAAGGTGTGTGCCACCATACTTGGTTTGTTTTTATAAATCATTTACTTTTAAGAATGTGGTAAAAATTATGGAACATAATAGTTACCATTTAAACCAGTTTGAAGTGTACAGTCAGGAGCATTAAATGCATTCACGTTGTTGGGTGACCATCACAGCATCCATCTCTAGAACTTCTCTAGAACACTCTAGAACATCTCCAGAATCTTGCACAAATTGAACCCTGTACCCATTAAACAACCCCATCTTCACCTAGCTCCTAGCAACTGTTGTGATTCTTGTCTATATGGATCCAGTGAGTCCTGGAATTTCATAAAAGTGGAATCGTACAGTATTTGTCTTTTTGTGATTGATTTGTTTCACTGAGCCCCATGTCTTCATGTTTCATGCATGTTATGGTATGTGTAAGAATCTCCTTCCCTTTTCAAGGGTGAATAATATTCCACTGTATAGATATACCACATTTTGTTTATTCATTCATCTAACAATGGAAATTTGGTCATTTCTACCTCTTGGCTATTTTGATAATGGTGCTAAGAATATAGATGTTCAGGAGTCTCTTTGAGACCCTATATGTCTTCATTTTTCTTTAAAAACTTTATTATATTTATTCAGTGTGTGTGTATACACATTCCATGGTGCAAATGTGGAGGTCAGAGGACAACCTGTGAAATGCCACATGGGCATTACCTGCTGAGCCACCTTGCCAGCCCTATCTTCAGGTACGCACTGTTAGACCACAGAGGCTGCCCCTGTAGAGGATCAGCCACACCTCATGTCCTGTCTAGTACCTTCGCTAAGCTGCTATGGTTGGAGATCTCGCCCCACTGAAGTCTGTAAGTATAAGGAATTCCCTTGTTTCATGGGTGACTGTTGGAGTTCCTGTCCCAGCTTCCACTGTGGTGGCCGGTGCTACTAAAGGAACTGATTATCTGAAATACATTTTGTTGCCTGCCTATTCTGAGCCAGCGCTCCAGCCCACTCCTTCCTTACCTGACAGATTCCTGGGAGGAGAGTGCCGGACTCACATGGTAAACCATGTGTGACTTAGAAATGTTCAAAGTGCTTCCCAAAGTGGCTCTGCCATTTTCCACCCTTCCAGCACTGCTGGGGCTCCAGTTTCTCCAGGGTTATTTTTAGTCTTTTGGTCACTGCCAGTCTAATGGGTAGCAGTGGCTGTCACTGTGGACCTGAGTGATTTCTCTAATGACCAGTGATGATGGGTATGGCCAACCATCCATGTATTTTCCTTAATGAAGTATCTATTCAAGTCTTTACCTTGCTGGGTGAGGCGGTACATATCTGTAGTCCCACCTACTTGGGAGGCTAAGACGGATCACTTGAGTCCGTGTGTTAGGCTAGGCCCTTTTTAAGTCCCTATTAAAAAAGTCCTTCACTTCTTTTTTCAAAAGTTAGATTTGTCTCTTTGTTACTGAGTTAGGTGAACTCTATATATTCAGGATACAAATCCCTTAGTAGACACATTGTAAATATTACCTCCCAGTCTGTAGCTTGTGCTTTCAATTTCTTTTTTCTTTAAAAATATTTTTATTTTTAAATTTCACGTGCATGAGTGTATTGCTTCATATATATAAGTGTACCCATGTTGCCATGTTGTGTAATGCCTGTGAAGGCCAGAAGAGGTCATTGGATCCCCTGGAACTGGACGGTTCTTAGCTATTACGTGGGTGCTAGGAATCGAATTCCAGTCCTCTGCAGAAGCAGCCAATGCTCTTAACGGCTGAGCCATCTCTCTAGTCCCTTTTCTTTTTTTCTTTTCTTTTCTTCCTTCCCCTCCCCTCCCTTCCTTTCCCCTCCCACACGTCTGTCTTTCCTTCTTTCCTTCCTTCCTTCTTCTCTCTCTCTCCCTCCCACCCCCTCCCCCCTCCCTCCTTCCTTTGTTCGTTCCTTCCTTCCTTCCTTTTCGAGACAGCCCTAGCTGGCCTGGAACTCACTATGTAAACCAGGCTGGCCTCAATCTCTTATAGACCTGCCTGCCTCTGCCTCCTGAGTACTGGGATGCCTGGCAGTGTTTTCAGTTTAAGAAGCTGAAACTGGGGCTGGAGAGATGGTTCAGCGGTTAAGAGCACTGACTGCTCTTGCAGAGGACCTGGGTTCAATCCCCAGCACCCACATGGTGGCTATGAACCGTCCTTAACTCCAGTCCCAGGGGAATCTGAAGCCTTCTTCTGACCTCCGAGGCATTACACAACATGGGTGCACTCACATACATGCAGGGAATACACTAATACACATAAAAAAATAAAAATAAACAGCCGGGCGTGGTGGCGCACACCTTTAATTCCAGCACTTGGGAGGCAGAGGCAGGCAGATCTTTGTGAGTTCAAGGCCAGCCTGGTCTACATAGTGAGTTCTAGGATAGCTGGGGCTACAGGGAGACCCTGTCTCAAAAAGACAATAAATAAATAAATAAACAAACAAATAAATAAAATATTTTTAAAAACCCGAAATTTTGTCCTTTAAAAAACAAAGTTTTTAAAAAGTTCCTACTGTTTTCTTTTATGCCTTTAGTAGCACCTGCTTTTCCATTTAGGTCTAAGATCCAATTTAAGTTCATCTTTATATGCGGCCTGAGGTAGGGCCCAAGTCTTCTGTTTGATCTGCAACACCCCATCCCAGCTCTACTCTAAATGTGTGTCCTTTCCCCGCTGAATTGCTTGGCATCTTTGGCAGACACTAATCGACTGTGAGTGTTGGGTGCATTCCTGGACGCTCTATTCTGTGTCACTGACTTGTCTCTGCAGCTCCAATTCCATCCTGTTTGGTTGCTGTAGCTTTATAGTGGGTGGGACAAACGCTCCAGTTCTGCTCTTTCTCAGGATCCTTTCAGAGTCTGCATTTCCACGGGCATGGTAGAGTAAGCCTCAATTGCTACTGAAAGCAGCCGGGGCTTGGGTAGGGACCAAGGGACCGTGTATGTCTTCTGTAAGAGGAGGTCAGATAGGAACGTTGTAGGGTTTGCTCTGTGTGCAGCTGACACAACGGAATGCACACATGCTTTTAATCATGCTGGGTGGAAAACAGATGCCACTCAAATCAACTGTGCCAACCATATTGCTAAAGTTCAGAGATGGATCAAGCACAGTGGACTCCAGGGTCTTTTCCAGGGGATGGAATAAGGGACCAGCAAAGGGGCCAAAGACACCTCCAAGGATGTTAAAGATGATGGTACCCTGGACCATCCTGGACCACAGGGTCTCACTGTTCACTCTGCATTAGCATTTCCCAAGGAATGCAACAAACATGCATGCACGCATGAACACACACACACACACACACACACACACACACGTAAACACATGTAATAAAAAAAGTTCACAACTGCCCTTTGGGGATATGCATTGTCTCACTGAAGACACTCTGGGAATCCATTTTTTACTGCACTGTCCATCAGTGGAGGGGAGCCTGGCGCTGCACTGTGGGGTGGAAGAAGAGGGCAGGGCGGCCACCTTGGTGCCACCCTCATGCTGGACAGTGCAAAGGCATCACGCGAGAATACACTGATGCTCCAGCCCCTCCCCGCTCTGAGGCAGGTACTATTAGTTTCTAGGAACTCACTGTTGGGAAAGCACATGACTCAGCTGAGCGCCTACGAGCTGGGTGCTGCGGGGCTGGCCATCATCCCAGTAAAAGAAAAATTTCTGGAACAGTGCAAGTGGAGACAAGGGGAGACTGGAACTGTCTTATGCCACTGGTAGGCATGTGATGTGGCAAGTGAAGAGCCCTGGGAAACAGTGTAGTGTGCAGTGCGTCTTTAAAAACTTACACTCGATGCCAGGTGTGGTCTTTAATCTCAGCACTCAGGAGGCAGTGAGTTCCAGGCCAGCTGGGGCTACAGGGAGACCCTATCTCAAAAAGACCAAAAAACCCTAAAAAGTTACATTCAGATTTGCAGAGCCTCAGCTGACTTCTGAGTGTAAACAGGAAAGTCCCCTAAAGGGTGGGAATGGCCTGTGGGTTTCCAGTGGGACAGATGGTTGCAGGGTGGTCATGGCCTGTGAGTTTTCAGTGTGAAAAGTATGTGAAGTGGGCATGGCCTGTGAGTTGCCTATGTGACAGGTGGTTGTGAGGTGGCATAGCCTGTGGGTTTCCAACTTGTGACCTCTGGTTTGGAAAGATGGAACACTGACAGATCACCGACCCTCACTGAGGCAAGGACACAGCCATGCAGAGCTCAGGACCCCAAAGGGCCTGTGGTCCAAAATCATGGGCTTCTTAGCAGCAGTCTAGGGCTAGTAATAGAAGACGGAAGAGCCCCCAGCACCACAGACATGTGGGCTGTGAGGTTCCAGGCTGGAGGGTTTGAGGAAAGTTCTGGAAGATTGAAGTCCAGCTTTCTTGACATCCCAGGTTATGGTGGTTGGGGACAGGCAGAGGAGCAAAGGGTGGAAATAAAACCTCGTCTATGGTGCTGAAGATTGAATCCACAGCCTCCTGCCTGCTAGAGCACAAGCCTGATCACAGAGCCAGAGCCTGAGTCCAGACAGATCCTGAAAGTTCTTGGGACTTCAGGTTAACTTTATAAAGAAAAGAGGTTTTTTTTCCTGCAGAGATGGCGTGGAAAGCGAAGACAGAAGCTCCTGCCCCTCCCAGAGCTGAAGCCAAAGAGAAGGCGTCGAAAGCCAAGAAGGCAGTGTCGAAAGGCGTCCACAGTCACAAAAAGAAGATCCGCACGTCACCCACCTTCCGGCGACCCAAGACCTTGCGGCTCCGGAGGCAGCCCAAATACCCTCTCAAGAGCACCCCCAGGAGAAGCAAGTTTGACCACTACGCTTCATCAAGTTCCCCCTGACCACTGAGTCAGCCATGAAGACAGAAGACGGCACACTGTGCTCATTGTGGATGTCAAGGCCAACAAGCACCAGATCAAACAGGCTGTGAAGAAACTCTACAACACTGATAAGGCCAAGGTCATTGCCTTGACCAGGCCTGATGGAGAGAAGAAGGCCTGTGTTCGTCTGGCTCCTGATTACGATGCTTTGGATGTTGCCAACAAAGTTAGATCATCTAAGCAGTCCAGTAGTCTAATTCCAAATACAGATTTTTTTTTTCACCATTAAAAAAAAAAGAGATTAAAAAGGTTTGTTTAGCTCACAGTCCTGAAGGCTGAACATCTAAGATCAGGACTCCGGATGGACGAGGGAAGTCCTTTTGGCAGATGTCATGGTGGTACAGCATGTATACTGGAGCCATGGATGGCACTGCCAGCACAGCGTGGGGCGGGCCAGCCTTGCTCTTTTATGATTCTCCTGTAAGAACTAATCCAGGGGTTCCATGAGAACCACCTCAATACCTGCTGAGGGCAGAGTTCTCATGACCTAAAGACCTACTGCCAGGTCCCACCTTTTAAAGGCCCACACACCTCCCAACATCACCACCCCGGGGAGCAACAGAGGAACCCTTCAGAGAAAAGCCAGATTCAGACCACAGCAGACATGCATTCTTCTGTTAACTCTTGGTCTTGCAGAGCACATACGGACACTCTGGAGACAGGTGTCTGCTCTGTGAACTCTGGTGTGCTTTGCCTGCCTCCCAGGTTCAGACTGTTGTAACCTCCACACCCAGCAGGGTGTGTATCACCAGAACCCTCCTCCTCCTCCTCTTCCTCCCTGCTCAGGAGGGGTCGGGTGTGAGAGCACCTTACAAAACCGTTGAACACATCCTCCCATCTGGCCCGTGGGCCTGCAAGTGATTTTCCTTGGATGTGTTGAGAGCTCAGTGGGACTGGCCAGTGTGGACGGTGCATCTTGCTCTGCCCCTCCCCACCAACAGCCCGAATGGCCCACTGACTGCTTTGTGCTACCTTCATTCACATTTCTGATTGCTGTGACTCCCAAGTGTCCATTTTAAGGCCTTTTGCTTTCTGGATTCCTTCTTTTTAATGAGATGTTGGTAGTTGCCATGGAGACTGCTCTCTTTCCAGAGCTGAGCCCAGCTTCCCCTTAAGGGATGTCCCTGCAGGCCTTTCAATGACTGACATTTAACACAGTGAGAAAAATAAGGGAAGAGCAACACCCCGAGACATAGTCTAGGAGCGCCAATGTCTCCTGGGACCAGCCGCTGTGCTGGTGACCTGTGTGGCCCCACCACAGCGCTGCTAAGCAGACTGGGAAATGCCAGGGCAGGGCTCACCCCGGTCAACCTACCCAAAGCCCTGGTGCTCAGTCAGTTGCTGCATACCTTCCAGGACCTGAGACACCCAGCACAGGTCATCAGCTGGGCCAACATAAAGAAAGCTCACCTTTACAGACAGGACATGCTGTCTCAGGCTGTGGGAAGATAGCATTTTAGATGACCCCAGAGCCAAGGCCCCTCTTCTGTGCTGCCTAATTTCTTTCCGTGCGATGGGGGCTGCTGGCTGGCTCCACCAGAGGGGGCACTGAAATACAATGGCTGGGACCATCCCAGCTTGAGTGACAGCTATCTGGGGTGATGGGCAGAGAGCCAGGATAGAAGGTCAATGTTTGTAAAGGAGATCAAGGAAGTGGGAGGGGCAGCCCCAGGAACCCCACCCACCACAGGTCTTAACTATGGCCCACGGTCCAGAAGGTGACCTAGGCCTGGTTCTCTGTTTCTGTTCTGCACCCAGATGAAAAGCTGTGAAGGTCAAGAACTGGCTGTCTCTGGTCCCATCTAGCCCCACCTCCTGATCAAGTCTTCATCTAGGTTTTGTGCATCCTCCCTCTTCCCTCCTCCCTCCTCCCTCCTCCCTCCCTCCAGTGACTGTTCACTGAGTCCCTGGACAGGTCAAATATGTGGCACCTCTGTTAAGAGATAAGTTCCGGTTTTTGGATCCCAGTACTCAGAAGAGGGTGAAAGCCATAAGAGAATCTACAGAGAATCTGCTTTTCCCTGATGAGTATCGACAAGTGGGTGACCTTTTAAGCCTGTTTCCCCAGATGTAAAATGGAACTAAGCATGGGCTATTTGGCTTCTGATAAGGAGTCTATGAGATGGAGGCTCTCAGGGGCAGGACCACCTAGATTATGTCATCAACGAACAGTAACTAGGACTGTCATTCCTTTCCTTTTGATTTTATGTATTTTTATTTTTTTATTAGGCTTAAAATTTTTTTAAATTGAATTTTTGTGTATTTCATATAGAAAATCATCTTTAAACCCCTTTCCCTTTGGCACCCTCCCATACCCCCCGCCCCCACTGGAGTTCAAACATTCTGTCATTTATGTTAAGGCCTATCATGTAAAGTTAGTGTCCCCAGATGTCCCTCAGTACAAGTCTATCCATTGGGATCTAGTCAGCCTGTCTAGAGTCCCTCCTTTTAAGAAGATCATCTCAGCCAGGCATGGTGGCGCAAGTCTGTAGTCCCAGCACTTGGGAGGCAGAGGCAGGCGGATATCTGTGAGTTCAAGGCCAGCCTGGTCTACATAGTGAGTTCCAGGACAGCTGGGGCTACAGGGAGACCCTGCTTCAAAAAGACAAAAGAAAATCATCTCTAGGGGATGGAGAGATGGCTCAGAGGTTAAGAGCACTGACTGCTCTTGCAGAGGACCTGGGTTTGATTCCCAGCACCCACATAGCGGCTATGAACCGTTCTTAACTCCAGTTCCAGGGAAATCTGAAGCCCTCTTCTGATCTCCACAGCATTGCACAACATGGGTGCTCTCACTTACATGCAAGCAATACACTTGTACACATAAAATAATAAAATATTTTAAAAAAATCATCTCTTCCTCACCCAGCAGTAATCAGCTGCCCATAATTCTTCGACTAATTGGGGCCTGATGCTCATTTCCACAGTTATATGCTGGGTTTTTGTCTGCTTAAGTTTGCATGGGACTTGTGCATGCTGACATTGCTGTAAGTTCACATACGAAGAGTTACGGGAGCTTGTAGGACTCTATCCATATGTTTATGCATACCCTCCCTGGCTCTTACAATCTTTCTGCCCCCTCTTCCACAATGGTCCCTGAGCCCTGCGTGGGTGGATTTTGATATAGGAGTCCTGTCCAAGGACCCATGCTCTGCAGACTCTTATTCTCTGCATTTTGGCCATTTGTGGCCTTTTGCTTTCCTGGCCCTCTATTGCATGAGGGAGCTTCATTGATGAGAACTGAAAGATCATCAGTGTTCTCTTCATCCCTTATTCTATGTTCCGTGAGCCTTAGGTGTAGAGGTTGCAGCCTAGATGTGTCACTTAGACTTGGGCAATTCACAGACAATCTCTGTGTGTCACCAGTTGTGGAACTCTATCTGTCTCTTGAAAAAGAAGCATCTTTGATGGGTGGTGACTGGGATCTTGTTTGTAAGGATTTGGTGCTAAGATCCACAACTGGGGAGAACATGGTGTCTTTTGTTTTTCCAAGTCTGTTACTTCACTTAGTAAAATAGTTTCTAGATCCATCCATTTACCTGCAAATTTCATTACTTCATCTTTCTTTACTGCTGAATAGAACACCACTCTGTAAATATACCACATTTTTCTTAACCACTCATCAGCTGAGGGGCACTTAGGTTGTTTCCATCTCAACTATTGTGAAAAGAGCAGCAACAAACATGGTTGTAAGAGTCTGTTCAATAAGATGGGTCCTTGGGATATACCAAGGAATGGTATAACCAGGTCAAATGGTGGGTTCAGTTTTAGTTTTTTGAAGAGTTCTCCACACTGCTTTCCATAGGGGTTGCATGAGTTTGCAATTCTACCAGCAGTGGATGAGCGTTCCCCTTTCTCCACATTCTTTCCAGCATTTGCTATCATTTGTTCTCTTCTTTTTAGCCAGTCTGACTTGGATAAGATGAAATCTTAAGGTGGTTTTAATTTGCATTTCCCTAATTGCTAACAATGTTGAACACTTTTTAAGATGTTTCTTGGCCATCTTTATTTCCTCTTTTGAGAACTCTGTTTAGATCTTAGCCTATCTCTTAACTGGGTCATTTGTTTCCTTGATTGTTTTTTGAGTTCTTTATATATTCTGGATGTTAAACATTTGTCATATGTGTCACTAGTGAAGATTTTTTTCCCCCTCTGTGGGTTTTCTCTTCACATTCTTTTTTTTTTTTTTTTTTTTTTTCTTTGAAGCAGGGTCTCCCTGTAGCCCCAGCTATCCTGTAACTCACTATGTAGACCAGGCTGGCCTTGAACTCACAGAGATCCACCTGCCTCTGCCTCCCAAGTGCTGGGACTACAGGTGTGCAACCACCACGCCCGGCTTCTTCACATTCTTGATTATCTCTTTTTGCTGTACAGACACTTTTTAGTTTAATGATGTCCCACTTGTTGATTGTTGATCTTAATTCCTGAGCAACTTGTGTCTGATTTAGAAAGTCCTTTTCTACACCTGTATCTTATGGGTTACCGCCAGTGTTTTCTTCTAACAGTTTCATGGTTTCCAGTTTCACATTGAGGTCCTGGATCCAGGAGTTGACTTTTATGCAAGGCGAAAGATAAGGATCTAGTTTCATTCTTCTGCAGGTGGAGATCCAGTTTTGCCAGCACCATTTGTTGAAGATGCTATCTTTCCTCCATTGTGTGTTCTTGGCACCTTTGTCAAATATCAAGAGGCTGAAATTGTGTGTGCTTAGGTTTGGGTCTTCAGTTATGTTCCATTGATCTATGTGTCTGTTTTCGTGCCAGTACCAAGCTGTTTTTATAATTATAGCTCTGTAATATAGTTTGAGATTTGGTATAGTAATCCCCCAGCATTGATCTTTGAGCTCAGGGCTGCTTTGGCTATCTGGGGTCTTTTGGGCTTCCATATGAATTTTAGGATTTTTTTCCTAATTCTGTAAAGTATGTCATGGGGATTTTGGTTGCGATTACATTAAATCTATATATATCTTTTGGTAGGATGATCATTTTCACAATATTAATTCTTTCAGTTCATGAGCATGGAAGATCCTTTCATCTTCTGGTGTCTTCCTCAATCTCTTTGTTTAAAGATTTAAAATTGGGGTTGGGGATTTAGCTCAGTGGTAGAGTGCTTGCCTACCAAACACAAGGCCCTGGGTTCAGTCCTCAGCTCCAGAAAAGAAAAAGAAAAAATAACAAGATTTAAAATTTTTGTTGTAAATATCTTTGACGTCTTCGATCAGGTTTATTCTGTTTGTTTTTTTTTCTTGAGGCTATTCTGAATGGAAGGGTTTCCCTGTATTCTTTCTTTGATTGCTTGTTATTGGTCTGTAGAAAGGCTACTGATTTTTGTAGATTAATTTTATAACCTGCCACTTTACTGAAAGTGTTGATCAGTTCTAGGAATTTTCTGGTGGAATTTTTGGGATCTCTTACATATAGTATCATATCATCTGCAAATAGGAAAAATTTGACCTGTTTTTTTTTCCAATTAGTACTCCTTTAATTTCCTTCTCTTGTCTTATTGCTCTAGCAAGAGTTTCAAGCACTATGTTGAAAAGGACTGGAGACAGTGGACAGCCTTGTCCAGTACCTGATTTTAATGGGGATACTTCCAGTTTTTTTGTTTTTTTTTCCATTTAGGATGATGTTGGCTGTGGTTTTGCTATATATAGACTTTATTATGTTGAGGTGTGTTCCCTCCAGTCCAATTCCCTTTGGGACTTTTATCATGAATGCATGCTGAATTTTGTCAAAGGCCTTTTCTCCATCTATTGAGATGACGATGTGGTTTTTGTCTTTGAGTCCATTTATATGATTTACAACATTTACTGATTTGCATATATTGAAACATCCCTGCATCTCTGGGATAAAGCCTACTTGATCATGGTGAATGATCTTTTTGGTGTGTGTTTGTATGCAGTTTTTTGCAAGTATTTTGTTGAGAATTTTTGCATATATGTTCATTAAGGATATTGGTCTATAGTTTTCTTTTTTGTTTGTATCTTTACCATGCTTTGGTATGAGAGTGATGCTGGCTTCATAGAAGGAATTTGGAAGTTCTCCCTCTGTTTCTATCATTTTGAATAATTTAAGTAGTATTGGTTGGAGGCCTTCTTTAAATGTCTGGTAGAATTCTGCTATAAATCCATCTGGGCTTGGGCTTTTTTTAGTTGAGAGGTTTTTGTATTACTGTTTCAATTTCTTTATATGTTATGGGTCTGTTTAAGCTGTTGATCTCTTCTTAGCTTAGCTTTGGTGGTTCCCATGATTTTAGCTAACCCCCATTCATTTCTTAGAGTTTTTCAAATTTAATGGAGTGTAGGTTTTTAAAGTATTCCCTTATAAAGTTCTGGATCTTTTGGGTCTCTGTTGTGATGTTTCCCCTTTCATCTCTGATTTTGTTGATTTGGATTTGCTCTTCCTTTTGGTTAACTGGACTATAAGGGTGTGTCTATCTCATCTAGCTTTTTAAAGAACCAGCTCTTAGATTGATTCTTTGTGTTGTTTTCTTTG
Source organism: Nannospalax galili (assembly GCF_000622305.1). Lineage (NCBI taxonomy): Eukaryota > Metazoa > Chordata > Mammalia > Rodentia > Spalacidae > Nannospalax > Nannospalax galili. Next base: position 299,310 of record NW_008332217.1, on the reverse strand, counting down.
TTTCTACTTCATTAATTTCTGCTCTGATTTTTATTATTTCTTCTCCTCTGTTGGGTTTGGGTTTCATTTGTTTTTGCCTTTCCAGAGTCTCGAGTTGCAATGTTAAGTCATTTATTTGTGCTATTTCTTTTTTTTTTTTTTAAATATTTTATCAGCATTGCTTTCTTTAAGAAGTAACATGATTACATTGAAAGACTTTGTACAGGTGGAGAATTTGGAAAGGGTCAGTGAGTGGCAACTCACATTATAGGAACAGTGACAAATTTCATATATTGTTGAAGATTAGCAGCACAGTTTTTTCTGTAAACAATATTCAAAAATTATAGTAGACATATAGCATTTGAATATATCCTAAGATCTTATTACATATATTTAGTTTAAGAATTATATGTTTAATTACTTAAGTACTTTCTAGTTATTTTAATTTCTTTTCTTTAAATAATTTATTGAGAATTTCATACATTAAGCATATAAGGTGTTTTGATGAAATCCATGCCCACTCCCTCTCCCCCACTCCTCCCATATCTCCCCATCATGTTTTTCTGACAACTTCATGTACTCTTTCCTCTTTTTGCTACTCTAACATTCCCCCCTCTGAAGAGGTAACCCTGAAATCTTTTAAGGGTTAGATAAGAGCTCCCAAATACTTTCAACATTTTTGGCCTTTGGGACAGAGTATGTTGCTAAAAGGCCCAAAGACATTTTGACTTTTATCCAAGAAACTGGCTACTTTGGGGTCTTTTTACCCTAACTGCCTAGCCAATTCCTACCTCCTATTCTTATCACACCATCCTCTAAAGAAGTTACCCAACTTGTGGATAGGGAATTGGGACGCAGACCACTCTGGCTTCTTCCATGCTGAACATGGATACAGGGTGAGGCAATTGGGGTTCTCCTTCAGTGGGTCTATCTAAAAGACTCCCAAATTGCATAGCTACTATT
>NW_008332217.1:265412-297960 GCF_000622305.1 Nannospalax galili | reverse complement strand
AGACCAAGATTTGAAGTCTTACATCTGAGCAGCACTTTCTGAGTCAGAAGAAAATCATCAATGAGAAATAATTGTCTAAATAACTTTTTAAATGGACTTAAGCCTAATGTCTGAGAAGTTTAATCCTTTGAACTCTTAAAGAAATATACTGATGACTTTATTCTTTGGTTATACTTTCCTTTTAGGTGTTTAAGACCATACGGTTGGCCCAAATAAATCAATTTGTATTTATGCTTAAGGTCGTTTGAAGATCTGTTCCTCAGGGGTCACATGGGCTTGGGAGGAGCCTCTGGCTCCTTTCTTTTACCAGTTCCATGTATGTGAAGATAAGTTACAGGTCCTGCTCGACCTTGGCTGACTTCACTTGGAAGCATGGAGGAAATGTTTTCTCTGAGTTGACCCTCCTCTTTGTAGACTGGACACTGGTTCAAGTCTATCGGGTAGGATCTCCATGGCCTCCCTGAACAAGAGGACAGGTGACTCACCAGTTACTGGACATTTTGAGAGATATTCCATAGTCCCCTGGAACTTAGTTGACCTTGGAGGGCAAGGGGCAAAAACTGTCCTTTAAGTTCCTCTGACCAGATTAGTATAGGCCTCAAAGTATGGCTGTTAAACATCCAATTAGGTTAGTTCCACCAGTCTGGTACTTTTAATTACCATGTGCTACATAAATAAAGCTTGGGTAAAGATTTTATTTTTATTTTATGTGTATGAGTATATTGCCTGCATGTATATAAGTGTACCCATGTTGTGCAGTGCCCACAGAGGACAGAAGAGGGTGTCAGATCCCCTGGAACTGGAGTTAAGGATGGTTGTTAGTTATTATGTGGGTGCTGGGAACCAAACCCAGGTTCTCCACAAATGCAGCCAGTGCTTTTAACCGCTGAGCCATGTCTCCAGCCCCAGGACTTTCATTCTTTATGCTAATAATTACATTGGGGTGGAGTGTGGCGAGGCACACCTGGAATTTCAGCACTTGGGAGGCTGAGAGGGAGGATCATCATGAGTTCAAGACCAGCCTCATATACATAGCAAAACTGACTTGGATAGGGTCACACGGCAGAGCCCAAGTAGGCACAGAGCTTTGGAGACCGGGCTGAGTTCTGGGCTCTGACACCAATAGGAATAACATCTTGTCTGTGTCCCCTAGTGCCATCCTCATGATCCTAGGCTTCATGAAGTATGGGTCCCCATCTGGGTTTAGTCAGATCTGTTGCTAATGGTCACATGGCTTCATCCACAGATAGCTTAAGGTCATTAACCAATTGCATTCCTGAGACAGACAGAGGTGGCCCTTCACAGGGGCTCTGTCACCCAGGCTCAGTCACAAGAGTTAACATAATGGTGCAGGAGGGGAGGGCTGAGGAGCCAGGGGGTCAAAGAGCAGAAAGCCATGGCATGTCCCACCTCATGGGCTGAGGAAGAGATATTCCAAAGACATGCCAGTTGGGAGGGTGCCCATGGCAGGATGGCAGGCTGCCCACCACACCTGGGACACAGGCTTGGTGCCTGCGGGTTTCAGCTTAGCCAAAGATTAAAGGACTGACAGCTTCTTAGAGCATGGGTCAGATTTTCCACTCAAGATCCCTTTACACCCGAGAAATTTACATAAAATGACATTTATGCCAAACAGGTCTAAAGATCAAATATTTACTGAGAACAAATCATAAGGAAATCCATCTTAAAGCCATTCTCTGCTATACATGTAAATTGTCCACATATTACAGATGAAAGTAAATTTGCATACTAATGAGATGGATGCCGTTTGCCTAACACAGTCCACAGATAGAGTCCTCTGATGCATGCTGGTGGGACAACAGGAAAGGTCTTTGCTTCCCGTCATTAGACCTGTTGGTATAAGAAGCGTGGTATGCAGAGAAAACACACTGCCATTCTTTTTTTTTTTTTTCGGTCTTTTTGAGACAGGGTTGCCCTGTAGCCCCAGCTGTCCTGGAACTCACTATGTAGACCAGGCTGGCCTCTGCCTCCCGAGTTCTGGGATTAAAGGCGTGCGCCACCACGCCCCGCCCTCACTGCCTCACAGTCTGGAATATGAGCCTCCCCCTCCCCCTGTCACTAGGGAGGATGGAGTCCAGGGTCTCATTCATATTCTGCAGATGAGCTGCATCCCTAGCCCTAACTTTGTTGCTGTGTTTTGTTTTTTTGCTTTATTTTTGAGATAGGGTTTCATCATGTAGCCCTGACTGGCCTAGAACTTGTATGTAGATCAGGATGGCCTTGAATTCACAGAGATCTGCCTGCTTCTGGCTTCCAAGTGCTGGGATGAAAGGTGTGTGCCACTGTGTTCAGTATGTTACCTTTTTTTTTTTTGGTCTTTTTCAGACAGGGTCTCCCTGTAACCTCAGCTGGCCTGGAACCCACTATGTAGATCAGGCTGGTCTCAATCTCACAGAAATTTGACTGTCTCTGCCTCCTGAGTGCTGGGATTAAAGGCATGCCCCACCACACCTGACTTACTTTGTTTTTTGTATTGTTTCTGGAAGTCCCCATTCTCTTTTTTGAAAGGTCCATGGGAGATGTTACCACTCGTCATTCTCCCGCAGGAGTGGAAAAGAGGCCCAAGCTTAGCAATGGAGGTGGGGAGGGGCCGGGCCAGAGCCACTCAGTGGACAGGTCGGGCTTTGTGAGATGAGGCTACCCTATAGTCCACTCACTGAGACATGGGTATGGGTCACACCATGGACCCTGTGCTTCCAAACAGTGGGGGCAGTCAACTCTATGCTGTTTTCCCCACAGTGAGCACATATCTGTGTGTGTGGATATGCACACATATATGCATACATGTGCACAGACCCTCAGGTTCCTCTGTCCTTTGTGGCTCTGTGCCAGGAGCATTGCTATGACCAGAGAAAAAGCTGATGTGTCCCTCTCTAAGTTGTGACACGTGCAGCTGGGGACAGAGGAGGTTCTTTTTACCCTGTGACCTCTGGCCCTCCTGCATGTCTCCTAGCCTGGGTCAATGCTGCTTCTCTGGGACTGGGGCTTGTTCCTGAGCTCACTGGTCACTCGTATCCAACCTCATCTCCCAGAAGACTCAGCATTTGCAGGTCCTGCAGGAAATGGTGTCCCCCACAAACAAAGGTCCCCACAGAACCTCAGAACATGGCCTTATCTGGAAAGACGGTCTTTGCAGCTGTACTGGGGTAAGGAGGGGTGAGATGTTGCTGGGTTAGTGTGGACCCTAAAACCAAGGCCCTAGAGGAGGCAGAGAACGGCACAGGGACACAGAGGGGAGATGATCTGAAGACAGACACTGCAAGACTTGAATCCACAACCACAGCTGGGAGAGGTAGGAGACCAGCTTCTATGGCTTTCACTGTGGGCCCCTCCCACCCATAACCTCACACTTCCAGCCTCCAGAGCCACATGGAAATGAATCTTCTTTGTAGGCACAAAGCTCCCCCGTCCATCCCCCAGCCTCACTGCCCTCTTCTCCTCACCCCTGTCCTGTTCCTGCTGGCACTGCCCCTGCCCAGCCCCCTTTGCAGCAGAGAGTACTTCCCTCTGCACCCCATCCTTGCTGGAGTCTGTGCCTGTGTGGATACAGGCAAAGGGAATTTAGGTTGAAGATGGTGCCAATGTTGTTGACCTTGCCTAGGGAAGTTCTCCCAGACCATCTAGGTGGGCTTCATGGGGCAACAGGGCCCACAGGAAGGAGAGCCAGAGAGATGGTCAACAGGAGACTGGAGTGACCTAACGTGTACAGGACTCCTGATACTCTGCTCTGCACAGAGGAGGGACCCCAAGCTGCGGCTCAGAGCCCTGTAAGCAACTCTAGGGCCCTGCCCATTCCATCCCCAGCCAGCCAATACTGGAAGATCTAGATTCTGCCAGAAAGAACTAGACTGGCGCAGGAGGTGACTAGTGATTTTTACCCCAGAGGCCTCCTAGGATTCCACAAGCAGGTGTTTGGGGATCAATTAATGATGGCTGCTGCGGCATAATCCCCTGCCACCCAGGTCTTAGGCCAGGGAGGCCTGTGTCCTACTTCAGACATGTGGAACTTGAAGGTGGCACCTATGTTTACAGAAGTCTGAACCTATGTGATGGCTCCGGCCACCCTGGGACATTCATCTGAGCTGTGGCACCCAAGGGAGGGATGTTGCTTCCAGCCAAGCCCTGGTTTGTCGTGTTCGATCCCTGTCAACACTTTTGATGCTCAACGTGGCCCTGGTGAGCAGAGCACCTATCACCTGCACCTCACATGTAGAAACTGCAGTCCTCAGAATTGAGGCTGCTCTCGCAGTTAAGAAGGGAAGAGCTTAGGGGAAGTCAGGTGGGTTCAGAGGCCCATCCTGAACCCCCAAACTTGCTTACCCAGGTGTCACGAGCTCCTGGGTGCAAATTGTAGAATATACCAGAAGGGAATCACTAAAGAAAAGAATAATTGATTCAGGCACCAAGTCAAACCATGCTGTAGCTGGGGCTAGAGGCAAAACCACACTGCATTGACAAAAACACTTTCCAGTAAGTGAGCCTACTAGAAAGTTACCCAAACCCTCCAATTGAAAAGTATGACTTGGTCTAGGGAGATGGCTCAGTTAATAAAGTACATGTTGTGCAAACAGAAGACCCTGGGTTCAAGTCCCCAAACCTATGTTATATGTAAATAAAATCCAGGTGCGGAGGCTCCATGCATGTAATCCTAGCACTGGGAAGGTAAAGACAGGAGGATCCTCAAGGCCTCACTGGCTAGTTAATGTAGCCCAACTGGTGAGTGCCAGGCCAGTGAGAGATCCTGTCTCAAAGGAGGTGGACATCCGGCCTCCATATGCACACTCACATGCCCCCCACCCTCCATGCACGTGTGTGTACACACACACACACACACACATACACACACACACGCATAAGAACAACTTCATACCAGGCCTCCCATTTGGTAGATCTATGGCACATTCCCCTTCCCCTGGACCATTCTGTCAGAGTCACAGTGGACCTGGGTCCTGGAACTGGCCATGACTGGGAGCCACTGTTTCAGTTGTACTGTAACCCAGGGTCATGTGAAAAAAAAGTGAGACCCTGCTCCTTGGGGAGCATCTACCTGAACGCTTACTATTTAAGGAAATGGCATTCTGCGAGTGTCCCTGTTACTGAGAGGCTCAGCACCCATTTTGCACTGAGTCCAGTGGACTGCTTGACTGCCTTAATTCTGGCCCAGATCTGCCCAGCTTTGTGACTTCCTTTCCTAGATCCTCAGTTTTCTCATCTGTCAAATAGGAACAGCTTGCCATAAGCACCAATGTGTGGACCAAAGGGACAAACCCAGGCCAGGGGCTTAGCCTGGTCCCCAGGAAGTCCCTGATATTGGTCATGTTCATAATCATTTAGCACCTGCTACTAAACTGGCTGCTGATTAATGGTGGTGTGATCAGATGGTGATGGCTAAATGTCAACTAAATGCTGAGTGTTAGGGCACACTATGAAGCCTCTGGGCTGACTTTAGAGAGGAAGACTCAGGCACACACTGCAGGGACATTTATTCTAAATTTTTTCCCTGGGGGAGGGGTGGCATTGATGGAAAACAGAAGGGGCTGGTTTTAAAACAATAAAGTCAATTTGCTATGGTCTGCTTCTATGTTTTGAGATCTTTGAAAGAGATACTATGTGGCCTCAGGAGCAGGGGCGGGGGACCGGGTCTATTTATCCTGTAAGGAAGGCTCCCGACCTTCGCTGGCAGCCATGGCCTCTCGCCCTGAACTTGCGGGGTCTGGACTGTGAGGCCACCGCTGCCCGAGACCGAGACTAATTCGAGCCAGCTGCTGCCTGGCCTTGGCAGCCTCCTCAGGCCCTCTCGCCTGGGTGGTTTCAATTTTTGCAAAGGCCAGGCACAGGAAGCCAGCCCGGCTGACTCTAAGCCTGTGGCTGCCCAGCAGGGACCCCGGTGGGTGGTGTTAGGGGTTGACTTGTGTCCCCTGAGAAGATAGGTTCATGTCCTAACCCTGGTACTCCTGACTGTGACCTTGTCTGGAAACAGCCTTTACAGATGATGTGAAGTTAAATGAGGTCATAGGGATTATGGTGTCCTTGTAAGAAAAGGGAAATTTGGGTACTGCCTCTCAGGAGGGCTGCTGTGGGGTGACAGAGGCTGAGATGAGACGGTATGAAATGTCTGCGGGATCAGCAATACCAAGATTGCCAGAACCACGGACAGCAGGGAGAGGGAGGGACAGATGCTCCCTCCGAGTCCCAGAGGGCATCAACCTTGCAGGTATCTTCACCTTAGACACCTGGCCACCCAGAGGGCCGAGACAGTAAACTCACATTCTCTTCGGCCCCAGATATGTTCTTCCTGACAGAAGCCCAAGGACATCAACACTGTGGTCTGCTGACTGGCCATTCCTCCCACTCCGTCCAACTCCGGTGGGGACAGGGTCCCGGGACAAGGACAATCCAGGTTTTGAATTGCAAAACCTTGTCCCTGGGGAGCTGGGTAACCCCAACCCCCTAGTAGAACACAGCCCTCTCCCAGTACCTCTGTGTCTATGGAGGGAAGACACAGTCAGATTCCCATGTCCCCTGGCTCCTCAAGTGTCACTGTATTCTCCAACATACAGCATTACTGTCTGACTTAATAATGCTGCCTTGCCTCAATTTTAAATGACCTCATGCTATTCATAAAGCTTGGCAGTATAAAGCCATAATAGCATCGTGGTTTTCACTCACAGAAGTTTGGAGAAAACTGTATCAGCGCTACAGAGAGAATCAATGCCATTTGTCCTCACGATAAATACACAGACAGAAACAAGTGGGCAGAAAACTAATGTTTTCAGTCCTAGCTAAATACTTTTGCCCACCAAAGACCCAAAACCTGGGCTTTGTCCCCACTTTGCTTAAAAAAAAATCAATCTTTGCAAGGATCCAAAAGATAGGAACATACTAGTTTCCAATAGTGACTTCTGGTCTCACTGAATCAGAAAGACCAGGAAAGACTAGACAGAAGACCAACTTCTGGGCCACAGGAACCAGTGACTTCTAGTTGCCCCTTTTAGCCTTCCATGTAAAAGAATTAGTCATGATAGTGATGGTGAGCTGCAGTAACAAATAGCCCCAGAGTCTTAGCAGCTCAGCTCATATTTCTCTCACTCTATGTCCACAGGTGGTCAGCAGGGACTCTTCTTCAAGTTACTGATCAACAGCTACTAAAAGAGTATCCCCTAGTTGGAACACTGTTAGAGGAAAAAATTGCTCATGGGGTGTCCCATCCTGACTCTTGAATGCTCTGGCATGATGTGACCTTGCCTCTCTTTACACCCCATCCACATGAAGGGTCAGGAATACACTCCTGTCTCTGGGTCACTTGTTATGACACGTGTTGGGGACAGCGCTGATAGCAGCCATAGCTGCTCCCTGGACCTGGCTAACCTGGGTATCGGGAGCTGATACACTCCAGTTTGGTATCTGTTTGTGTAAATAAAGTTTTATTGGCACACAGCCAGGCTGTTTGTTTCTATGTGGTCCAGGACAGAGCTAAGCTGTCCCAGAGAACCTGCAAAGTCTGTGATGTTTTCTAGTTGGACTTTTATAGTTTGTTAACCTCTGCTCTAGGAGAATGTAGCAGTCCTTCTAGAAGTGCAGTCCTGCGGCCACCAGGAGGTCTTGCCATTTGGTGCTTGTTGCCCTTTTGTGTCTTGCTCCTGAGAATCAGAAATACTCCCTGCACCTGAGACCTCAGCCACCACCAGAGAGAGCTCCTAAACAAACGAATAATTGCAGCTCTCCTCAAACACCTGGCTGCTGTTTGCCAGGTGACACTGGGTGACAAGCGAGGCTGCACGCATTTCATAGATACTTCTTTCCTATTTATAACAGTGCAGGAAGGTAGGGACTGTCCTCGCAGGAGGAGTGGAGGCATGCGAAGGTTACAAAGCCAAGTGTGCACACTCACAGACACAGACGCACGCACGCACGCACCTATCGTGAGGCTTGTCTGGGAGGTATTTCTTAGTGTGGACCATGACTTCAAAGATGAAAGCCTCTGCCTTCCTGTCCAGGACTTCCATTTTACACACAGACACTCCAAGTTCCAGGAGGAAGGTGTGTTCTCTTGATTTGTTTCATGCTGGGCAGGTACCAGAAGCTGGATCCCATTGCCCATTTAGAACCTGCCTGGACCTCTGCCCAGCTTTTCCAACGTGCATAACTGCTTAGTTTGGCTCTAAGAGCTTAGCTACCGACCTTCAGCTGTCACCTGACACTGAGAGAGCAGAACTCTTAGTGGCACCATTTTCGAAGTATCTGGGACTAGAGGAATGCCCCTCCCTGGTGCTGAGGAGGGCTGCCCTCTGGGTCTTCTCATCCACATCTCTGTGTTCATCCCAGGTATGTGTCACTAGGCCATCGAGAGGAGCCTGGAAAGGTTAAAGGCCAGGCAGCCTGTGGTGGCCCTGGCTGTGGCTTTGGGGACTGTGCAGTCCTTTGGGGTAGCTGGCACCCTCAGGGTGAACAGCAGAGGTGTGGAGGCTAAGAGGGATCCCTGATGGTCACAAAGGGACGCAGGTACATGCATACATACATGCATGCAAACACGTGCACACACTTACATATGCATACATATGTGGGGGAGGCCCAGTACAGGTGTGCAACCCCTGCTGTTCTAGGGGGCTGTACCAACCTAAATTTCAACAGAGTGGAAATTTCTTGAACAAAAAGGCAGAGATTGTGACTTTAGAGGAGGCAAATACACTATTACCAGGAAGTCAGGGTGAGAGGAGTGGGAGGGTGGGATAAGGAGGGGCAGGTAGGTGGTGGGAGGGGCGGGAAGATGGTGGGAGGGGTAGGTAAGCAGCGGACATCTCAACAATGACAAAGGCAAAAGCTTCTGCTGACTCAGCACTGACTTCATCCCAGGCCAGTCTGCAGCCCCAGCCTGTACAACCTGCCTGCACCCGGCCCACAGGAAAGGCTGCTGGAGATGGTTCCCCAGAAGTGATGCAGTCTGAGGTGGGAATCTGCCTGAAGGCATGTGTGCCAGCAGGAGGCGGGGCTCAGTCTCCAATTCAGGTCTGACTCTCTCTGCTCAGTGACAGGAAGTCAGACTGAAGACCAAGATGGTGTGTGGGAACAGAGCATGGAAGATCATGACATTCAGTGGAAAATATAGAAGCAAGATGCTCAGCAAAACAGCGTGTTTAACTCCCCCCCCCGGGGGGGGGGCTGGAGACATGGCTCAGCAGTTAAGAGCACTGACTGCTCTTTCAGAGGACTGGGGTTTGATTCCCAGCACCCACTTGGTGGCCACAAACTGTCCTTAACTCCAGTTCCAGGAGAATCTGAAGCTCTCTTCTGACCTCCGTGGCATTGCATGACATGGGTGCACTCACATACATGCAGGCAATACACTCATACACTTAAAATAAAAATAAAATATTTGAAAAAACACAACCCCTTTTCTATGCACATACACATTTACACACGTAAATGCACAGAGACAGTTCTAGAAAGATACACACCGACAACACTTAGGTGATTTAAAAGAAAAATCTGAGCAACTCCAAGCAGTACAAAAAGCCAGGTGGATTGGAATGTGCAGAATCAGGCCATCATGCACAAAGCACACGGGTGAGATGGTCTGAGAGTCAGCTCCTGGTTCTACAGGGACTCATGGCATCCATGGGTCCCTTTGCCCAAGGCTGAGACTTCCGGTCCGGTCACTCCCAGCATTATCATGAGCAGGAAAGGGATTTTTTCTGCACCTTTCAACAGACTCTAGGTGTAGACCTCAGTGTCAGCTCAGTTCCTATTTCCTTGAAACACCTGAAATAAAAAATGCGGGCAAATGGACCAGAGAGATGGCTTTGGGGTTAAGAGCACTTGCTGCTCTTGCAGAAGACTTGAGTTCAGTTCCTGGTACCCACAGTGGGTGGTTCACCATCGTCTGTAATTCCAACTTTAAGGAGTCTAATGTTCTCTTTCGGCCTCCAAGGGCACCTGTACTCATGTGCACATACATACACATTGTACATCTTTAAAAAAATGGTAAGGAATAGTACATGGGTGACCCTATCAATGACCCACTCTAGGGCTTTGGATATGCTGAATGATTCCAGAATTTTCTGGCAAGGTCCTGGAGGTTATCAACACAGGCACATCCGAGAATACTGACTGTACTGGGTCTGACTAAAGGGGTGGTGAGAAGGAGCCAGGCCGGGCACTCTTCTAATCCCAGAGCTGGGGTGGTGGATATGGGAGGATCCCTGGGGCTTACTGGCCATTCAGTCTACTTGAATTAGTGAGCCTCAAGCCACTGAGAGATCTTAGCTCAACAAACAAACAGCAGCAACAAAAAAACAAGGTAGACAGTTCCTGAGGAATGACACCTGTGGTTGACCTCTGGTTTCTACCTGCACACATATACTTACATGTACACACACACACACACACAAATTGCATAAGCAAGTTAAAAGGTATATGAGTTCAAGTCAAGATTATAAAGGGTTTTCTAAAATGTCTGCTGCAAGAATGGGTCATTGGCATGACAGTGCTGAGTCACCCACATCTAGCTCGGGGTTCCAGCTGACTCTCCACTCGCAGGCCCACCTGTTCTCTAGGAGCTGGGCTTGGAAATGAAGCCCCTGCCCTAAGTCTCACTGGCAAAGGATAGGAGTGTATAGACTGGATGCTGGGCAGGGAAAGCATCCAAAACCATAGTACCCCCCAAGTCTTGTTCTAACCAATCCCTCCTCACCCACCATGTGCCTCTTGTTCCCATCCCACCCTGCCATTCCTGCTCCAAGGCATCTAGAATCTGATCACTCCTCCCTACCTCACCATCACCCCAGGTTACACTTCTACTATCTCTCCCCACAAGGCTGCAGTAGTCTCCTCTGTCTTCCTCCTGGCCTGCAGTAGTCTCTTGAGGCTCTCTGCCTTCTCCTGGCCCTGCAGCCCAGGCTCCACACTGCTCAGAAGCGTCATGCTTCATCTAAGATGTGTGTTATTCCTGCTCAAGCCTTCCATGATTTCTCGCTTCAGATACTCAGAGCAAGAGCCTGTGGTCTCAGTGGTTGGCGGACCTCTCCTGGGAGACCCTTGACTCCTTCCTCCTCCCCCTCCTTCTTCCTGGCTCCCTTCCTCCAGCCTCACCAGCCAGCTTTGTTCCTCAGGCACCTGAGGCCCGGGCTGCTCTCCCCAGAGATGACCACGTGGCTCCTACGTTCCTTCACCTCAGGCCTTTTTCAACTCTTCCTCAGTGAACTCCAACAACTCCTCCTTTATGTCCCTCTAACTTCCATCACATCTCACTATGTCACTGGTAGTCAAATGCCTCCCATCACCAGCAGGTCAGCATTTCCTTCCTTTGGGGTTCATGGACATTTGGCCAATTGACAGGATGAATTCCTTTCACTAGTACCTCTGAGTTCTGAGAGGGAGACCAAGAACCTGGAGCTGAGGCCAGCACGACCATCCTGTATCATGTAGTCTAGGTGGTCAGCTTCCCCAGGGCAGGTCCCACACAAGAAGCTCAGAGTCCCTTGCCCAGAAACCATGATGCTCAGGGTTCCTTGGAGCACAGAGCTCACAACACTGCCGCTCATGAGGGGCATTCAGGCTGTACACATGTTCTGTCTGGCTGCACATGGAGCTGGTGTTTCTTCAAATTTGTTACTAATTTTCTTTTTCTCTTTCTTCTCTCCCCATCTCTTCTTCCCTTCCTTTTTCCTTCTTTTCTTTTTGAGACAGGGTTTCATGTATCCCAGGCTGACCGTGAACTCATTACATAGCTGTTGATGGTCTTGAATTTCTGATTCTCCTGCCTCTACCTCCTAAGTGCTGAGATTACAGGTGTGCACCACCACACTTGGTTTATGCGGTGCTGGAGATGGAACCCAGGGCTTCCTGCATGCTAGGCAAGCGCTCTACAGGCTGAGCTACATCTCCAGCCCCAAATGAGTTTTTATTATCAGGAAATTCCTCAGGAGAGATTTCTGGTGTTTTGTTATTTGAAAATGTGAACTGACTAACCCACTGGATGGTGGCAAAGGCCGCATCCCCACCCAGGGGCAGGACACTCCAGCCCTGGAGTCCATGTTGGCCTTGCTTCTGAGCATTTTTACACGTGTGGTGTCATGTTCTGGCTCACATTCCCTACCTCCTCCCTAGGCTGGGACCTCCAGGGCAGGATCACTTGTGACCTGTGCTTCTCCGTTCCCAGCACCCTACATGGGGAGCTACTTACTCTATCATCATCCACGGGGACAATGGCCATATGACGACACTGGCCTCTGTCTCCACCCGCTCTCCACGACATAAACAGACCTGCAGTGGCACCTCAGGCCCGGGTCCTGCCGCTTTCCGTTACCACCTGCTGTCTACCACACAGGCAGCTGTGGCAGCTCCTCAGGCCTCAGTGCTGCCACCTTCCCTCAGAACCAGAAGAGGGTGGCATGTGCCCCACAGAGCCGCAGAAACTGTTCCTGGCACCCCGGTCTTTCTCTTGCTGTGGCCTGACTAGGGAATCCTCAGCCCCTGTTGGTTAGCTGCTATAAGAAACCATAGATGAAGTGACGTCCTTCTGCAGACTATAGGCTGGGAAGGCCTGTGCCACGGGCTTGGTGAGGTCACTCTGCCCACTTGCAGTCACTTTTTCTACATTCTTACCTGGCTGGTCCAAGGCCTGATCGCTGGGGTAGGTGAGACAGTTCAAGATCTCTCTTCTTAAAAGGACACTCACTGGTCTCCTCCCAAAGGCCCTGACTTTACAACCTCATCCCACTTCCTGAGAGGCTGAAAATAACTAAAGAAGCTGGGCACGGTGGCACAGACCTGTGATTCCAGCTATCTGGGAGGGTGAGGCAAGAGTGCGATTAGTTTAAGGCCCTCCTGGGCTACAAAATGAGAGCCTGTCTCTAAATAAAAACTTTAAAAAGGGCTGTCTGTGTAGCTCAGTGGTAGATTCCTTGCCCAGCAAGCACAAGACCCTGGATTCAATTCTCAGTACCACAAACAATAGCAAACCCATCTCCCCTAGAGTGTGGCTGCCCAGTCCAGGAATCACATTGACTCCCTAATTAATTAAAATTAAACAGGGATGAAAATCCGCTTTCTCTATCTCTCTGGCCACATTACAAAGTCCCTGGAGGCCCCATGGTTGGTGGCCACTGTACTAGGACATCATTGTATGGCGAGTTGTTGTCTAAGTCCTCTCCTATTCCCCAGGCCAGGCCCCCCTCCACCAACCTGTTATTCCCAGTGGCTTTGAGGATGATATTCTTTATATAACCAGAGAGGATTAGCCTCTTGACCTCTGAATGTTCTAAAGGTGGGAGACTCTGGACAAACACAGGGCACCGAGCTGTCCAACCAGTGAGGGTCACCACCAGGGGAAGGTGGAGCTCAGGCTGGAGTGACATGTGCTAGAATCTCACAGTTTTGTGGTGTGCAGAGTTGCTGATTCACACCCGGAAACTTGACCTCAGGCCAGCCAGGCTCAGCTGCCAAGTCTGGCTCCTGGCCTGCTGGACCTGTGGAGATCAGGCCAACTTCACCTGCTCAGAACTGGCTGGGCCAGGGCAGCCTGATGCTGCTATATCCAACTCCAGCTATGACCACCTGCTACCCAGGTTCCTCAGGACACACTTCTCCACGTCTGGCCCTCCAGTTACTACTTGGTTTGTGATTTGCTTCTATTTGCCTCCAAGGTCTTGTGGTTCATAAGAAAATATGGAAGCAGGTTGCAAGACGAGGACAGGAAAAGCATGCTGGTGCATGCCTTGCCGCTTCCCAAGGGCTTTCAAAGACAGTGCTCAAAGCAGCTGCCAACACTGAAAAGCGAAAGAATGGTCCGTACTAAAACAGAGTTGCTGGGGCTGGGGAAGTGGCTCAGTGGATGAAACGCTTGTCGTGCAAACATAAGGACCTGAGTTTGATCTCCCGCACCCATGTAAAAGACTGGCATAGGGGTGCACTGTATTGGTGGAGACAGGAAGATCCCTGGGGCTTTTAGGCCAGCCAGGCTAGCCAAGTTGGTAAGCTCCATGTTCAGCAAGAGATCCTGCCTCAAAAGTAAGGTGGAGGGCAACATAGGAAGACACCAGAGACTTCTGGTCTCCACACACATGCACACCCCACACATATGTGCACACACAAATACCTATAGACATACAACAAAATGTGGAAATAGTTTGACCCAACAGTGGTGTGTGTGCATCAGGAAAACAAGAACAAAATGTTCAAGAGCTTGCAAGAACAAAGTTCTTCCAGAATAGCCAGTGAGGCCAAACCATGGAGAGAAAGAGGCCAGGGCATCATCATGGCATCATGCACCTGCAAAACTGACTGCATTCATGATGGGAAAAAAATTACAAATGACACTTCTCTATGGGATTTCTACTTCTCGCCGTGATGGAGGCCATGTCTGCAGAAGGCACTGTGGTTCCAATTCACAGAGCAGAGGGCCAGGGAGAAAGGACTGGGCTGAGAGTTTGAGGGTTGGGGGGTCTGCAGATGGTTCCTCTCCAGAAGCCACTTGGAGGGGAGGCACACAGGTGTGAGGAGACTACCCCGTGTGGTGTGGTAGAGACCCGGGTAAAGAGAAACAAGCATCTGTCAGAGCTCTTGATGGAATACAAGGGCTCCTGCTCCAACCAGCAGTACGGGTTCACAGGCATCAGGGAGAATGCCCTGAAGCGCTGGCCTCAGTAAGAGCCAAAAGGCTGACTTCAAACGTATTCTACAGCTGAGGCGGACTCTAAACCTCTGATCATCTTGCCTCTGCCTCTCAAGTGCTAGGATTACAAGCACAGGCCACCCTATGTCCAGCTGAGGATAGGACCCGGGGCTTCCTGCATGCTAGGCAAGCACTCTACCAACTGCACTGCATCCCACGTCCTAAAGTGACGAAGTTCTATGTAGCCTTGCTGTAAAGTCTCCTTTGGTTTGGAAGGATTCACAGACATCTGGTCTCTCATAATGTCAGTTTTATGTCTGACATCTTCAAAGCTTATTAGGCATACAGAGAAGCAAGACAGTGTCCCAGGACAAGGAAGAAAGTCAAAAGGACCCAACCAGGGAACGGCAGGCAGGAACCTGAAGCCACATGCTCTACCTGAGTCCTGTCTGCTCAGGAAGCCACAGGAGAGATGACTTGGTAAGGAAGGACACAGCAGATGCAAGAGGAAACCCATCAAACCCCTGAAACAAACCTGTCAACTCCCGGAAGGACTGTGATGGCAGACATGAAAACTGTCCCAAGTATATCAAAAGTAAAGCAAATACTGTTAAGATCAGCATCAGAGGAGCGGGAAAGATGAAAAAATGCACTGTTTTGGTTTTTGCAAGTGTGCGTGTGTATGTGGAGGCCAGAGGACAGCCTTGGGTGTCATTTCTCAGAAACATCATCTATGTTCTTTGAGATGGGGGTCTTTCACTGAACCTGGAGCTCACCAGGTAGGCTAGGCTGCCTGGCCAGTGAGCCCCAGGTTTTTTTTTTTTTGTGTGTGTGTGTGTCTCTGCCTCCACAGTGCTGGATTTTAATGTGGCTTCTGGGGATGGAACTCAGGTCCTTGTGCTTGTGTGGCAATGACCCTATGACTGAGCCATCTCCCTGGCATAGAAAAAAGTTATTTGAAGAAGTATTGGCTAAAACAAAACTACAAACCCACAGACCTAGGAAACTGAAAGGTTTCAGAACACAAGAGTCAAGTAAAGCCATGCGAAGGCGTATTACCACAAAAAGATCGCGATGAAGAGAAACCACCACAAAGTACCCAGTCACCTGGGGGATGCCAGCAGTATTTCCTCACCATCACCTCCGAACTCACTGTTGTCATGGTTACAGGGGATCCAAAAGATTGTTGGTATTGTTCTGCATGGGTTCACGGGAACTGTTAGAAGTGGTTTGAGATTTGGGCAGATACAGGGCCAGGTGGGAGAAAGATTTCTATAGATGCTTGAACATTTCACTTGCTCTCAAAATTAGTATGAAAGAAGAGCGACGTTTAACGAATCCTTTTTTCTTGTTATCTAAAGAATCTACAAGGTGGGGGGGGGACTGGGAATGACTATCAAAAGACATAGGGTGTCTTGTCTTTCTCTTTTTCTTTCTGCTGCTATCAGGGATTGAACCCCTTTGCTACTTCTGAATAGCTGGTGGGGGGCAATCTGAGCTGCTCCCAAACTTTGGTGGACAAGATGTGTTTCCACTGGAGAGAATGCTCAGGGCACTTGGTCCCCAATGGACAATCCTCCCCCTCAAATTATCATTCCTCTTTCCTTGTTCTCAACCACTCACTGAAACAAGGGCTCAGACTTGAACTTGGGAAGGGCAAGGACCAGCAAGGCTCAAATTAGGTTAGCGGAGTTTGGGGAACACTTAGCTTGTGATGTAAGCTGCTGGAAACAGGTCCTATACATAGCACATCTAATCGCCAAAGCGCCCTATGAGGCCGGCACTGTCAGCACCCCCCACTTAACAGGGAAGGAAACTGAGGCACTGAGATGTCACTTGGCTCGGGTCACGGGCTGGCACCATGGCACAGGGGCATCAACTCATCCTAACTGGACCTTCCCGCTCGAGATGGTGAACCGGCCACGGTGCACAACCAAATGTGAAAGAAGAGCCCATTGTGGGGACCCCATGGATGTCATTGTATCATCATTCCGGCTACAACACAGGTGCCACAGGGGAGGAAACGGAGGCATGGAACGTCTCGCTGGCCACACACTTGCTGGGTGTTTTTTCATGTTTTTAACCTCTATTGTCATTTCTGCAAGTAACTTTTATCAGGAAAAGCCAGGAGCAGCAAAGGTCAACCCAGAAGGAGGGGCATTTCAGCTTAAGAGTTCTCTTATTTTATTTTTTTGTCTTTTTGAGACAGGGTTTCTCTGCAGCCCCAGCTGGCCTAGAACTCACTTTGTAGACCAGGTTGGCCTCAAACTCACAAAGATCTGCCTGCCTCTGCCTCCCAAGTGCTGGGATTATAGGCATGCACCACCACACCCGGCTGGAGTTCTCTTATTTTAATACTGTGATAGGCTTAAAAGATAACATTTTCTATCTCTTCACTATATAACTCCAGTTTTTTTTCCCCCAAGATCATATGACACTGGATTCCTTTCAACCTCAAAATTCTCCTTCTATTCTTCACTTAGTACCCCCATCAGTGCCCTCCAATCCTCTAAATTCATTTTATTAGAAAGCTTTCCCTGTCCCATAACATCCTCTTTGTTATCATAGCATCCGGAGCACTCTCTGGGAGTTCTCATCACATGCTATAGACACCCAGCAGATAATTTGTACTTACCTGATACTCTGAGAACCCTGACCCTTCCTACAAGTACTTCTCTTGAATGCTTTGTTACTGACAGGTGTATGGGCTATGGGATCACTTTGTTGTCAAGGGTATTTGAAATCAAATGACTGTTCAACTTTTGCCAAGAAATGATAACTATGGGATATGAAACTCCTGCTTCCTCTTTCTGTTTAGAACAGATTTTAAAGCCTAATTCTCACTACAGAGTTCCTTTGCAGTTTCAGGCAATGGAGAGCCCACTGAACTGATGCTTGCTTGCCTTCTTCCTGATCTTGCTTTCTTGAAGTCCATTAGTGGTTTTTCCCAACATCAATTCCTTAATCAAATCACTAGCATACGAGCCCTCATGTCAACCACCATTTCTAAAGAACCAGTCCTACAATATATTCTTCTTGTCTTAAAAAACTGTAAACTCATTACAACAACATCAAAAGAATTCCAGGGGAACTCAAAAGAGAGAGAAACAAGCATGTGAAGGCGGAATGAGTTCTGTGGACATTTCTCTTCTGTTTTGTGTACAATTGGCAGAGGGCAGAATTACCCACACAGATGCAGATCGCCAACTAGGGTCTCGTGGGGGTGTGGCTTTATGAAAGTTTGGGAATGGCTGGAAGATGAAAGGGAGGCACCTGGTTTACCCAATGCTTGTGACTCCTTTGCTATGCCTCAGTTTACTGATCTATAAAGTGGTGGGATGGTCCTACTTCTATCCTGTTTGCAGCTATGAAATTATGATTCTAATTCTTAGAAAGGAAGCCAGGCTTCTCACCATGGGACGATGGGAGGTCAGTCCCACTGACATTTTCAGCCTCACATGGTCATCTGTCATTTGCTCACTCCCCTCTTTCTCTGCAGAGCTAAGTCCCGTTTCCTTCTCAAATACATAAGTCATTTGAGAATTTTCCTTCCCTGGAACAGCTCAGGGTTGACAGGAAGCACATGGGCCTGGGGTCTGAGCCCCGTATGTGTTTGAAAAGGAGGAGGTCTAGCTCTCCTGATAGCCATTGGCATTAGGCCCAAGGCAGGCAAGGGGATGAAGCCCAGACAGACTCTGCATCAGGGACCAGGGTGAAAAAATAACATGTCATTCTCATGGGAGGTGGGGAACAAACAGGAGACACTTTGATTTGTAAGGGGGCTCCTAGGGATTGAGGTATGCTGAGTGCTAGGCCAAGCCCTCTCTCTGCTGCTGAGAGTCACCTTCTAGATGGTTCTATAAGTGTGACGGGGTAGGATGGTGCAGGGCTCAGGCAGGAGAGGGGCTGCCTGGCTTCCAGCTCGCTGCCCAGCCACATGGCCTTGGTTAAGCTACTTAACTTCCTTTTGGTGCCCTGGGCTCTCCACTGAAAGAGGAGGAAGCAATAGCTCTCTCGTCACAGGGCAACTATGACAGTCAAAGAGATGACAGCACAGAGCACAGGACAGGAACCTGGAGTCCCAAAGGAGTCCAGCGACACAGATGGTCATGGTGGCAGTTGATGGTGCCAGTCCCAAGTGACCAGAGAAGGAACAGCCCCAGGAAACAGCAGCTGGTCTGGAGGGCTCCTGCTCCATTTTGTCTCCCATCTCCCCTCACTCCACACACCCAAGTCTTTGGCCTTGCTCCTGCCCCAGGACCTTTGCTCTGCTGTTTCCCATGCCTGGGCCGCTGGGCTCCAGGCTCCCACTGACTGCCCCTTCTTCATGCCTTGGGACTCCCCCAACCCCACCGGCTCCTGTAGTGCTTATTCCTCCTCTGGTCCCATTCATCGGGGGGCCCTGATTTTTTCCTTCACAGACTTGATGAGGAGATCTGTAACTATTCCTTTATTAATGGATTGCTTACCAGCCATCTCTCTCTTGAGGAAACTGTCTTTGTTGACTTCTGAGCTCCTGGTGCCATGCACAAAGTAGGTGCTGTACTGAACACCACGAGTAAGTGAATGAATGTGTGAATGAATGGGGAAGTACCTCCAAAAGTTAAGTCATGTAGTATGCAGCCAGGGAAGTGTGTGTGAATGGACTATGTTCATCGTGCAGAATCTATAGCCGCAGTGGCCCCCAGGCAGCCACAGACACAGACTCTGCATCAGGGACCAGGGTGAAAAAATAACATGTCATTCTCATGGGAGGTGGGGAACAAACAGGAGACACTTTGATTTGTGAGGGGGCTCCTAGGGATTGAGGTATGCTGAGTGCTAGGCCAAGCCCTCTCTCTGCTGCTGAGAGTTTCTATCTGAAGAGCTGGAGATGGACCCAAGTGCAAGTTCAAGTCGATGTTCTCAGTGAGCTTTATTAAGAATACGGCGCCCCTGCTCACTGGCCTTCAGGGATGGAGCCAGCAGCTGTGTCGCACCAGGGGGACTCAGAGAGGTTGCTGGCAGGAAGGCAGGGGCAAGAGCAGGAGCAGGAGACATCATGGCCAAGGTCAAGAGTTTTGGGGTAAGGCTGGGAGGAGGGATGCCACCTCGTCCCAGGAGACATACTGTCCTTTCCCACTGCACTTGTAATAAAATCTATAGTCCGTGTCCTGACACTGGGCAAACCTGTCACTCCATGGACCCATTGGTTTCCTGTTTTGGAAAGTGGGTGTGACACCAGCACTGATGCTCAGGGTGTCCTGAAGTTTCTATGAGATGGCCCCACCTCCACCTGGCACCTATTGGGTCCTGGGACATGGCTCCCACTCCCTTTCTCTACACACCCTAAAGATGATTTGCTATCCTTAACAAAACAATCAAAATGTAGGGAGAAGATAGTAATACTTCCCAGTAGCCTTTCCAGAGACAAGCACAGCCCCCTGTGAGCCCACCTGGTCACCGTCTGTCTTCCTGTGTTTTATTTTTCAGATCTCAATGGTCATTTTTACCAGTTCATTTGGAGGGAAAAATACCAGGATGATGATCCCCAGAGTCACAGCCATTAGTCCCCTGGTCCATGCATCACCCCAGGTCTCCCTGGGTCTTCAAACAGATAAAGGACCCTGGGAGGCACAGAGAGAGGAAGTAGGCTGGGGGAGCCCAGTAGATCCATTCCTTCAGTCATGCAGTGGGCAAAGGGTTTGCAGGAGTATCTATGGGGTGCCTGGAACCAAAGCCCATTTTCCTGCCTGTTTATTATTCCCCAGCCAGCATTTCTCTAAGTCTCAATGGACTTGCTTATCTCAAGAGATGGCTCAGTGGTTAGGAGCACTGACTGCTCTTGCAGAGGACCTGGGTTCAATTCCCAGCACCCACATGGCAGCTACGAATTGTCCTTAACTCCAGTTCCAGGGGAATCTGAAGCCCTCTTCTGACCTCCGCGGCATTGTACGACACAGGTGCGCTCACATACATTCAGGCAATACACTCATACACATAAAATAAAAATAATAAATAAAAAATATTAAAATGCAAGACAACTTGGTCCTGTAGCACTTAGGTCCTGCACCCTCTCCGAGGCTCCCTCCTCCAGTGCTCCTCTCATTATGTCCCAGTGTCACCATCTCTGTTCTGTGCCTCAACAATACTAAGATGTTTCTACCACACAGTGTTTGTATTGCCTATCCCCTCTGCCTGGAATGCTTTCCCCTTCATCTTTGCCTCTGTCCAGTGTCACCTGTCCCATCTCTCCCCAGCCCTCTGCTGCTCGTTACTCTATGTGGGTGCCATGCTGCTTCCTCAGTCAGCTCCTCCAGGATCACCCAGTTATCTGCTGGTTCATGTCCCCACCCCCATCTTCATCCCTGCCATGAAATTCTGCCAGGGCAAACCTCACATTTTGTCCATCTGGCACAGTAGACACTGTGAAGGTCTGCTAAGTGGGCAAATGAATGGATGGACATGCACCCCGGGTGCCCCAGACGCAGGCCGGGAGGGCTGCGCACCACACTCACTGTGCACGGGGTAGGCGTAGGGGCTCTGTCCAGCAGATGCGGTGCTGAAGCTTGGCCCATAGCTCAGGAATCCGCTCTGGCTGGGGGAATGGTTCAAACTGTCTTCCGTCTTGATACCTTGGAAGGACAGAAGCACCAAGGACACGATTAGCATCCTTCCTTGTCACCCACAGAAGAGCTACCGAGTCCACAGAGCACTCTCATTGGCTCCAAACCAGATGCTGCTTGAGTGCTGGTCAGCTTGTTTATAAACTTGTGTGAATGTGCATGTGTGTGTGCATGTGTCCATGTGTATGTTTTTTTGAGACAGGGTCTCATGTATACCAGCTTGCCTCAGACTTACTATGTAGTAAGAATGACCTCGAAGTTCTGGTCCTCCTGCCTTCACCTCCAGATTACAGGCATGAGCCACCACACCCAGTTTATGCAGTACTGGGGATGGAATACAGGGCTTCATGCATGCTAGGTGAACACTGTCCTAACTAAGCCACATTCCCAGCCCTGGCTTGTATATCTTAAAGGAAAATCTATACTTGTTGGTTTGATTCAAAAATCGTGAGATTTTTATAGGATGGACTTGTAACCAACAGGATGGCCGAGCAATGCCACGTCCGTGTCCCCATGATGACAGGTTATCCTGTAAGACCTTCATTTCTGTTTCTCATGTCCCTTGTGCATCCACGCTGCCTCTGTGACTTGAGTCCGGTGTTAAAATGCTATTCGCCAATCACAGTTGCACTTTCTCTAAACAAAGTTTGTTTCTTGTTCTGGGGCACTATGAGGATGGTGGAGGGAAGGCAGCTGGGGGCCACATGCTGTATGAGCCATGAGCTTTGCGCTAACTACTTGGTCTGTGGGCACAGGAGTTTGCAGTCCCTAGTCACTGCACCATGCATGGCTCACATGTCCCCTAGGATGGAGTCTGACAGTATCAAGTCAGCCCCCTTCCTTTGCAGAGGCTGTGCCTTCCATGGTGATATATTCTTTCCTCGTCTCATGGGGACCTACTTATCCAAACACCCCATCTCTGAAGTCGAACATCTGCTTTCTGCTCCAGCTGAACCCCACTGGCTTACACAAAACCCCAAAACAACCGCATGGAAAACTGGCTGGGATGAGGGTTAGACAGAGGAAGAGAGGCTAGCCCAGCACTGGGAGTCCATTTCTTTTAGTTTTTATTAAAAATTGTAACAAATAGCGAGTTTCAGGCCAGCTGGGGCTATAGGGAGACCCTGTCTCAAAGAGACCAAAAAATATTGTAACAAAGACACTGTAGAAAATTCAAGTAGTCCAGTAGGTATATAGAGGTGTCCTTCCTCATCCCTAACCCCAAGCTCTCCTTCCCAAAGACAGCCAGTATGACCACTCTGCATTCAGGTCCAGACATGTTCTACGCACACAAGAATTATGTACTTCATGTGTATATATGTATAATACATATTTCCCCTTTTTCCATTTTCATGTGTATGTGTGGTGTGCATGCATGTGTATATCTATGCCTGCATGTGTAAGGGTGCAGGTATGTGTGTGTGGGTGCACATACGTGTCTACATGGAGACTAGAGGGTAATGTTAGGAATCAACCCTGATAGATTTTTCACTTAAGGCAGGTTCAATCAAACCCAGAGCTCGTCAATATGGATAGTCTAGCTGGTAACCAGCTTGCTCTGGAGCTCTTGTCTCTGCTTTCTGAGGCTGGAATTATAGGCGAGGCACCACACCTACCCAGCAACTACATGGGTTCTGGGGTCTAAACTCTGGTCCTCTGGCTTCTGCAGCATGTGCTTTAACCATTAAGCACCACCTTGATCTCACAGAGGTCTTCCTGCCTCTGCTGAGATTAAAGGTGTGCACCACCACGACCCGCCGTTTCAGTTTTTTGCTCTGTAGACCAGGCTGGCCTCAAACTCGCAGCCCTCCTACCTCTGTTCCCTGCATAGAGGCATTCCAGGCATGTGCCACCGTATCTAGGACACACACAGAAACACACACACACACACACACACACACACACACACACACACACCCCTTGTGTGTGCCTTTTGTGTAAACTCCCAGTCATTAGAATTGCTGAGTTCAAAGGCAAGGACATCTTAGATTCTCATGGGCATTGCCTGACGATGTTCAAGACATGAGTTTGCCTGCTTCCCCATCCTCTGAACTAATCGTCAGGGCACACTGCTCAGCCTTGTCTGACTCCAAGAATAAAACAGTATCTTGTGCTAATGAGGTAGCTCGTGAATAAAGCACTTGCTATGCAAGACTCATGAGCTGAGCTCGAGCTCCAGAACTCATGTAAAGGTGGAAGAGAACCAACTCCACAAAGTTGATCTCTGCCCTCCACCCATGTGCTGTGGCATGGGTGTGCCAACACACACTCATCATATGCACATATAATAGAAAGGAAAAAATTACAAACCAAAATTCAAACAAGCAATACCCAGTATCTTACTCCAGTCTAGACTGTTTTGTTAAAGAATATTTCTAGTTCTGAAGATGGCTGTGTAAGAAGGTTTCCCTCCTCCCCACTCAGTCACCCCACAAGACAAGGGATGGACTGCAAAGGCATTCCAAGCAGAAGTCTTAGATACATTGCTTAGTTGCATGGCAACCTGGACAGTTTCCACTGCGAGTCTAGCTCAGAGCCCTGCCTCCTCATGGTGCACGGTTAATAGAAAATGAAAAGAGGGAAGGACGGGCATGTGAGGCTCTGAACAGGGCACAGGAAACCCACAGAATGGGCAAGGTTTTTCTGCTCTAAAGATGTGGAAACTGAGGCTCAGAGAGACTGACCCGGGTCTTGCAACTGACAGATAACCCACACTGGAAATGTCCGGCTTTGATCTTGAGTGAATGGAACCCTGGAGGGCTCTAAGCGGAGGGCAGTGCCTCTGTCTCCGCTATCTAGGTCAGTTGTAAGACAGCAGGCCTTTGATGTGTCTCGGGTGAATGCCCAACATGCTCTGAGCCCCAACAGTTTCTCATGGAAACACTGAATGGCGATGGCTAATCTTCATTGTCAGTCTGACAGGATTGGGATAACAGCACCAGAACTCATTGCTCTCCACTTCCTGAGTGGATGCCATGTGCCCAGCTGCCTCACGCTCTAACCACCAGGCCTTCCCTGTCACAATGGACTGTACCCTCAAACTGTGAGCCAAAACAAACCCCTTCTCCCTTAAACTGTTGTGTGTGTTTGTGTGTACAGGGTGCGCATATATGCCTGTACATATGGAGGCTGGGGACGACAGGTGATATTCCTAAGGCACATTCACTTTGTTTTCTGAAACAGGGTCTCTCATTGGCCTGGAACTTGCCAAGTTGGCAGCCAGTGAGCTCCAGAGATCTGCCTGTCTCTGCCACAAAGGATTTGCCTGTTTCTGTCTCCCCAGGGCTAGTATTACACCACCATGCCTGTTTTTTTTGTTGTTGTTTTGTTTTGTTTTTTACCTTTTTAACATGGGTTTAGGGATTGAACTCAGGCCCTCACACTTGCAAATCAAGCACTTTCCTCGCTGAGCCATCTGCCCAGGCCCTGAACTGCTTCTGTTAGGCATCTTGTGACTACAACAAGAAAACCAGATGAGTTTTCCAAGCTTGGACACTGCTCCTCCTGCTGGGCTTTTCTGCTTCCTGAGACCATGATATACCTTGGTTATTTATTTATTTTTAAATCAACTCAACTTAAAAACTGCTTGCTTGATACCAGGTGTGGTGGCATGTGCCTAGCCCTCCAGAGGCAGAGGCAGGTGGATCTCTGGAAGATTGAGGCCAGCCTTGTCCACACAGTAACTTCCAGAAGGGCTGGGACTAGGGAGATCCTGTCAAAAACAAAAACAAAAACAAAAACAAAAAACCCCAAACTGCTTGATTAAGCAATCAGATTTGTATAGGTTCCATCTAATGTCCTTTCCTACAACCCTGCATGAATGTTCCTGGGTGCTGGGAACCAAACCTAGGTCCTTTACAAGAGTAGCCAGTGTTCTTAACCACTGAGCCATCTCTCACCCCCCATTATTGTTTCTTACAGAAAGAGTTTGCTGACTACTCACAGGAGAGGAGCAGGTGCCGATGACCCCAACCCCCTGATTCAGCACAGCTCTGAGAACGAAGTGTAGACACCGCCATTTATTTTTCTAAGTTCATGGGATTTGTTTTATCACCTTTTATACTTTTCTTCATGTCTTAAATACTGCATGACAAGCCAAAACCAAACCCCAAACCAATCCTGGGTGCTCCTAACGCCCTCACCCTTGCTTGGTTCTGTCATTTCTCCGTAGCTATTTAATCAACAACAAGAATCCTATTTGCCAAGGAGCAATGAAAAGAGTTTCTTGCCTAGACTCAGAAAGGCTCATCTGGACCTGTGCGAATGTAGGTGAAGCAAGTAGCTTCCCAAATCTGCCCATTATTATTCTGTGCTATGGCACTACAGGCATGTATACCCGTCCACCTTCTCCTGACCCAGCTGGCCTCAGGAGCATTTCTGTGGGTCAGACTCCATAGGCTAAGTCTTTTATATAGCTCAGGTCCGTTAGTCAAACCTGGCCCCCTGCCTGTTTGTGTAAATAAAGTTTTATCAGAACACAGACACACCCATCCACAGACACACGGTCTGGGTGCTTTCATGCTAACATGGCAGAGTTGAATGGTCGCCATGGAGACCACACAACCTACATAGTGGAAACTATCATCTATCTCTCTATGGTTAGTTGATTTGACAATTTCCACTGTGGGTGATTTTATTTAAGCCTTCCAGCCACCCCAGGACCGAGGAGGAAGATTTAACATCATTCTGGGTGTGGATGAGAAAATCGAGGCTCAGGGAGATGAAGTCGTTTGCTCAGGGTTGCTTGTTGCTTGGGACCAGCTTAGACAGAGGCAGGATATGAAGTCAGACAGAAGAACTCCAGGCTCCTGCCCCCTCACCCACCCTGTATAGTCTTGAGAACAGACGCTGCGAACGTACTGAGACAGTGAAATAAATTCCAAGCAAATTAATTCCCACCAGTGCTGTCGTGTCTGGAAGTAGGGCCGTTTTTCTCTTTATGAATATGGCTGTGGTGTTCTGGGCCATGAGCCAGGTGGGACTGTCTCACCTGGCTTCTAGAATTGGAAGAAAGACAGTTGACAAGCAAGCCCACACCTGCCAGTTTAAGGCTGTCACAGCTCATTCCCAGGGGCTTACAGAGCACATGTCCAGATGACCTGGTTTAGCCAGTGGGGGGAGGGAGGGGGTGGTCAGTCTGCTGAGCTGAATCCAGCTGCCACCAAGCAGCTGGGTGACTGTGAGCCAGACATCTTCTCCAAGTCTCAAAGGAAGATAATGTTGTGGGGTTGAGGTAGGATGAAAGAAGTTGGTGGACACATTGTGAAGTCAGTGGGGAAAAGTCAACTGCTATGACTGTCATTCATGGCCCACCTGACACCCTGTCAGGACCTTTCACCTCTCCCTCTGGAATGCTCTTGGTGCCTTCTGTCACTGTCTGTTCACTGTCATGGCCTGACTCTGACTTCTCTCTCGCTCCAGGATCCTTACCCCAGCATCAGCAGCCTCCCAAGAGCCCTCCCTGCTACCCTCGTATGTTGTCTCCAACGCACACAGCTCTTCTCTCCTCTCCTCCCCTCCCCTCCCTCCCCCCTTCCTGTTCTTCTCCGCTCCTCCCCCACCTCAGGACTGTAGGCCAGACTCAGCCACCTCCCTTCACCCCTCCCCTCCCCTCCCCTCCCCTCTTTTCTCTTCCCAGGACAGGAACTCTGGACCTCAGGTGTTCTAGCCAAGTGCTCTATCATTGAGTTACAGTCCTTTTTAATTTTTATTTTAGATAGGTTCTTACTTTGAAGCTCAGGTTGACCTTGAAATTGTCTGCCTTCCGCTTCAGACTCCTGAGTAGCTGGGATGACACGTGTGAACCGCCACACCTAGCCCAAGTCATCTTTAAACACTTAAACTGTAGCACACCACCTCTGCTCACAGACTCTCCACTGGTTTCCGTCCCACTTGGAACAAAGTGCAAATCTTCTGTGGGCCTGCAAGGCTCAAGCTACCTGGCCACCTGCATTCCCCTTGTGTTCCAGAGGCTGGCCTCTTGGGACCAGTCAAATTCCTGTATCCCACCTCTGCTCTGCAGCGATGCTCTCTCTCCTGAGCCTGCACAAGCTCACTCTGTCTCAGCTCAACTTGTGCCTCATTAATTCTACGCCCTACCCAGGATGGAGCCCAGGGCCTCTGCACTACCAGTGAGTCACAGTCCAGTACTCAACTGCTCATTTAAAAGACTGGCCAGGGCTGAAGACTTGGCTGAGTGGTTAAGAACCCTGGTGGCTCTTGTATAAGACCCAGGTTCAGTTTCCAGCACCCACATAGCAGCTAAGAACTGCCTGTAACTCTACTTCCAGGGGATTCAATGCCCTCTTCTGGCCTCCATGAGCGTTTGCACACATGTGGTGCACTTACACATAGGCAAAACACTCATATAAATAAAATAAAATAAATAAAATAAAACAAAAATTTAAAAGGCTAGCCAATGCCAGTTGTGGTGGTGCACACCTTTAATCCCAGCACTTAGAAGGCAGAGGTAGTGGATTTCTGTAAATTCAAGGCCAGCCTAGTCTACATAGTAAGTTTCAAGACAGCCAGGGCTACATAGTGAGGCTCTGTCTTAAAAAACACAAAAAAGAGCTGGGCTTGGTGGTGCACACTATTAATCCCAGCACTCAGGAGGCAGGGGCAGGCCGATCTCTGTGAGTTCAAAGCCAGCCTGGTCTACATAGTGAGTTCCAGACCAGCTTGGACTACAGGGAAACCCTGTCTTAAAAAGACCAAAATAAATAAATAAATAAATAAATAAATAAATAAATAAATAAATAGTTAATTAGTTAGTTAACTAATTAGAACAAAGGCTGGCCCAGGAGCCTAAAATAAGTCTTCCTTATTTTCTGTTCTTAGAGTGTCATATCTATATTTGCATTACAGATAACTTTAAAATATTGTTCTAAGGCCAGGCATGGTAGTACACACCTTTAATCCCAGCACTTGAGAGGCAGAGGCAGGAGGATCTCTGTGAGACTGAGGACAGCTTGGTCTGCATAGCAAGTTCCAGGCCAGCTAGGGCCACTTGCTCTTTTTTTCTCCCTCCAGCACAGGGTTTGACACCTTAAATGTCTTTTCTGGGGACAGGCAGACAATGGGCTGGACGGGGACTGTGGCAAACTGTGTCTCCTGGAAACAGTCCGATCCAGAGCCACACACTCCTGACCTCCAAGTGTGGGCTCAGTGCTCCTGAGCATGTGTTCTAAGATGTTAGAGATGTGAAAGTGTGTGTGTGTGTGTGTGTGTGTGTGTGTGTGTGTGTGTGTGTGTGTGTGTATGTTCATGCATATGCTGGTGTGTGTGCACCCAGCCTGGGGATCAAACTCAGGTCCTCATCTCATGCTTGGGTGACAAACACATTAACTGTGCTTGCCCTAGAGAGAGAGAGAACCATTCCTCCCACAGAATCTGGCCTCCTTAGCTCCCTCACCCCACCTCCTTGCCTTGCTAAGCATTGTCACATGACCCAGTTTGGCCAGTGAGGACCAGCACGGCTCCTGTGAGAAGCACTGTTGGAAGTACCTTCGGATCACCTTCAGAGACCAAAGTTTATAGGTACTATCTGTGCTGCTCCATGGGGACAACTTCCATGGGAATGGAGGCACCCGACGATGCAGCAAGACACATTTCCCATGATGTTATGGTGTATGCTGTGTGTGTGTGTGTGAAGAGGACAAATCTGTAGACTCAGTTCTCACTTTCCACCTTTACGTGGGTACTGGGGATTGAACTCAGGTCATCAGGCTTGTGTGCCAAGTGCTTTTTCCACTGAGCCATCTCATCGGTCCCTCATGATGTCATTGGAGCACCAGGCTCCAGTCCTACCTTAGATCTGCCAGGATGTGAATCACTAAATTCTCATTTTCCATAAGCCAGCCTGGATGAGTGCTCTGACTCTTGCTATCTAAAGAGGTATTATGAAATGGTCTAGAAGAATCTGAGTCACACTCCACCATCTCTTCTCCAGCCAAGATTAGTCTGACTGCATTTATCATTCTGCACTGAGGCAGGAAGGGATGCCAGGGGGATACAAGGGCTTGCTTGGTACTCACTGTAAGAAGAAATCCCGTAGGCTTGTCCTGGAGGTGGGTATGCTGTGTAGGGCGGTGCCTGCTGGATGCCTGTGCTGTACTGCGTCTGGCCGTAGGCTGCCATGGCTGCAGAAGGCTGGCCAGGAGGGACACGTGGGTGAGGCCTGGTGGAAGGAGAGAAGGTTAGGTCTCCTGGCCTTGCCCAGCATTCCTCCTCCTGGATCCTGAGGTCACAACCACCATTTCCCCTTGGGCCTCACCCTTCCCAGAGCCCATTACATGCATTTCATTTTCTTTTCAGAGATGTGGTCCCGTCTCCCTTGCAGTCAGATTCTACCATGGGGCAGGGTCTAATCATGGGCAGGTTCATCCAACAGGACATGGGCAGGTACATAGTAAGCTGCTCTACAACAAAGTCATCTCCTGTGACCCTTCTTCCCTCCCTCCCTCCCTCTTTGGACAGCCATGGAAAAGGTCAAGTTTTCATCAGCAAAGCCTTAACATGAAGACAGTAGATCCCTGTGTCAACCTGAGCAAGAGAGGAGCCCTCTGGGGTGTTTTACAAGATCCACATCAGATTTCATGTGGGAAACAGAAAGCCTTTGGTGTAGACACTTCTGGGTTTATTTGTTACTGTGGCAGAGCCTGAGCCTGTATCCATCTGACTATCCATCCGTGTGTGTGTACCTGTACATCTTGTGTGGGTGTACACATGTGTGCACATGCATAAAAGCTGCAGTTTTATGTTGGTGTCTGACCACTGTACACTTGTTTTTTGAGACAGGGTCTCTTACTAAACCTGGAGTTCACTGGTTTGGCTGGATTGACTGGCCAATGAGCTCTGGGGATCCTCCTGTCTCTGCCTCCCCAGTGCTGGGGTTATAGACTTTATAAGCCTCACTGTGTCTCCCAGGACCCCCATGTGCCCAGTCCTCCGGGTCACAAGAGACACAGTCAAGGGGAGCTGTTCTAACACAAAGGTGTAAAGAATGGCCCATGGGCTGTTTGGTCCAAGGACCCATGAATGGGACGGCTTTGGTTAGTGTAGTTATTTTATTTTCCCCCTAATTTAAATTAATTGCTGACATTTTAGAAACCAGTGAAAGACACAGATACAGAGATACACATGCAACACACACAAATAGACATATAGAGACACACATACACAGATACATGGAGACATACACACAGATACACACCACACAAACATACAGAGATATACATATAGACACACAGACAGACATACAGAGATAAACACACCAAACACAGATACACACACACACACACACATACACACAGACATATAGACACAGAGACACAAAGAGACATACAGATGCACACACGCGTTACACTTCTCTTGGATGGCAGGTGCTTGGGCAGCTGGGTCCAGCACTGTCATCTGGAATTTCTATGACCACACCTAGACTGTCTTTACATGAAGACACCTCTGTCTACAAGGTCCCCACTGTGCCACCTGATGCTAAAGCAGGGGGCGATCCCCCTCCCACTTCGGGTCAGGCTCCGTCTGGATCACTTCATGCGGCTCAGTGAAACCAGCTCTGAAGGCAGTAGTGGGTCTCACTTTTTTAATCACCATTTTACAGAAAAGGAAACAGAGGCTGAGAAAGAAATTAATCCATCCAAAACTCCAGATGGTCACAGCTCCAGAGGACACACCCCGAATCCCTTTACTTCCTGGGACTCACTAGACCCATAGTGGGCTGAACTTGACCCCCTGTGTTTATTCCACAGCTTGGACATACTATGAGCAGGGACGGGAGCCTGAAGCTGGGTCTGGTTTTGTTGCATCATTTTAGCAAAAACCCGTCCACCTACCAATATATTTTTTAGCCAGACACAAAGCCTATCGGGTTCTCCCTGATCTGAAGCATCACGGCAGGTGTAAATCAAACGTAAAAGTACATGGGATCATAAACAGATGTGCTCTTGTTTTCCAGAGGTTTCACTGTTATCCTATGGGATTCCTTTGGGGAACTTCTGCCAAAAGACATCGCAAGAGCCCAAAGCTCATCTGAGCTGCAGACGCCAGGTCTGCTTCTGGAAGGTGTTTCATCAGCCTATATCCCAGCTCTGCAGGTACCTATGGTTCAACCAGTGGGATGCTGGTCTGTGGGATGGGACTGCCTGCAGAACAGAGGCCCGTATTTCAAGATGTCCCTGGGTCATACCCTACCCTTCCATAGAAAGGAAGTTTAAGGTGAGAACCCAAGCCCATCCCTCCTGTTTCCCATCAAAGTCCTTTGAATGGACTTGGATTGAACTGGGACTTAAGTTAAAACCTAGAGAAATGTGGACTGGAGAGATGGCTCAGTTGGTAAAGTGCTTGCTTTACAAGCATGAGGACCTGCGTCTGGATCCCCAGAGCCCATGTGAAAAATAGTGCAGTGACACACGTTTATAATCTCAGCACTGGGAGGGAGAGACAGGTAGATCCCTGGAGCTTACTGGCCAGTCAGCCTAGCTCAATCCGTGAGCTTGAGGTTCAGTGAAGAGACCTTGCCTCAAAAAATAAGGTGGAGAGGGGGCGTGTCTGCTGCACACTCACCTTGCAAAGAGCTGAGGCACGTTGGGAGGGGCCGATTTGGAGATGCCTGAAGAAAGAAACACATGAAGGTTTTAGTTACAGATATAGTGTTCATCACAAACTGTGACTTCAGACAGATGCTTGAATGGGGAGGAACTTAGAGAGCCACTGCACAGAAGTTCTTCCAAGGTGGGGCACTGTAGTGCTCTCCTTCTAGAGAGGCTCACAGCCCCTTCTGGGTGCACCTCATCTAGGGGGTCCTTGTCCTTGAGGAGGTAAGGATTACAGGCCATGCATAGCACCTTGAAGCATCAGGGTAGGATCCATACCCCACATGCTGCACAGATGGGGAAACTGAGACCAAAGAGATGGAAAGAACATGCCTGAGACAGGTCACATGATCAAATAGACACATACTTTGGGACCTGACACAAGTCCATGATGTTTCTGCTCCTGGAAAGAACAACTGTCCATGCCTCAGAGGCAACAAGAGCCTCAGGAGGAAAACACCAGGGGCTAAGACCATGACTTCCCTTTTTCCTCCTCCTCCTCTCCCTCCTCCCCCTCCTCCCCCTCCTTTTCCTCCTCTCCTTCCTCCTCCTCTCCCTCTTCCCCCTCCTCCTCCTCCTCTCCCTCTTCCCCCTCCTCCTCCTCGTCTCCCTCTTCCCCCTCCTCTCCCTCCTCCTCCTCCCCCTCCTTCTCCTCGTCTCCCTCCTCCTCCTCCCCCCCCTCCCCTCCCTCCTCTTCCTTC
>NW_008332217.1:263221-265383 GCF_000622305.1 Nannospalax galili | reverse complement strand
TCCCCCTCCTCCCCTCCCTCCTTTTCCTCCTCTCCCTCCTCCCCTCCCTCCTTTTCCTCCTCTCCCTCCTCCTCCTCATGTTCCTTCTCCTCGTCTTCTTTTTGCACATAAGCTTGCGTGTGCAGGTGCACATGTGTGCAGCTATGGAAACAGAGGACAACCTCAGGTGTTATTCTTCAGGAACTGTTCGCTTTATTTCTTATTGATTTGTTTTTGAGACAGGGGCTTACTATATACCCTGGCTAGTCTGGAACTCACTATGTAGATGAGGCTAGCCTCGAACACATAGAAATCTACCTGCCTCTGCCTCTTAAGTGTTGGGATTAAAGGCGTGCGTGCATCACCATACCCTGTCTCACTTTGTTTTTTCAGACAGGGCCTCACTGGCTCCACTAGTCTGCCAGGGCAGCAAGTCCCCAAGAGAGCCTCTGTTTCCACCTCTTCAGTGCTGGGATCAAAAGTGGACACCATGCACCTGGCTCTTTCTTTACATGGGTTATGGGCCAAGAACTCAGGTCCTCATGCACGGCAAGCATTTCACTGAGTCCAGACAGCACTGTCCGATGACATTACCTTGCTGTTCCGCCCTCCCCAACGCTACCTGGTGGAGTTCAAACCAGGCTGGCTCCAGCATGTCCAAGGAAGGCACTTCTTGCACACACTGCCCCCAACCCAAAGCGTCTTATACCACATCCCTGGATACCCTGCCTCCAGTCGCCCCAGGGAACAGCTGTGGGTGATGATGAAAAGTGTCAGACTTACAGTGGGAGAGATATTTGTCAAGGGATAATTGACCAATGGGTGGCACTACTACTCAATGTTCTCAAAGCAGAGCCTGGACAAATTCCAGCTGGGGACCCTGTGCGCCCGCCTGTCAACTCTGTCTCCCAGACAGAAGAGCTCCGAGCCTCTCTCAGCCCCTGCATTGAGACCAACATGAGCTTCTAACTCCCCCACTGCACTGTGAGATGTGGCAGGCTGCCTCGACCTCCAGCCTCAGAACTGTCCTGTGCAGTGGGTGAGAACACTACTCCCACAGGCTTACATGAGATGCCGACGACAGAGCTATCCATCATTCACTTAGCACTGTGTGCCAGGCTCCTCTTTAAGGGCTTTATCTTTGTTAATGATTTTAATCCCTAGGTAAAGAGCTGCAGGCCACAAGTCTGTAAGGCTCCTGGGGCCACACAGGTTGTAAGAGCTGGATCTGTGATCTGAACCCAGGAGGCCCAGCCCTGCAGCCTGTCTCAACCATGACACTACAAGCCACAAGATAGCCACCAACATAATCACAGCAAATTCTCTCTTCAGAGTTGACTGTATGCCAGGCCCAGTGTTAATGGCTTAGACAGGCCATCCCATTCAGTCCTCAACACGAGACTACTATGAGGCAGAAAAGGAAGGTCACCCCCACACACACCCCCAGTCCACCCACCCCTGCCCAGAAGCTCCAAAGACTGCACAGCTTTGGACTTGAACCCAAGGGCTATGTGAGCCCAAGCTCTGCACTTATAACCACTTCCCTCAGTCATGTCATGGCCGAGTCTCCACTGGTGTGAGTGGTTTTGAATTTCACTTAGAGAGTTACAGCTGAGCTTAGACATACAGGCTGTTTCATTCTATATAATGTCAACACGTATTTCTCATGGGAAGAAGGACCTGTGTCCAACTTCCACCCTAGTTATAGATGTGAGAATGTATGTATGTATGTGCATATGAGTGTGTGTTTGTGTGTATGTGTTTTGTGTCTGTGTGCTGAGTAACACAAAATATATTCATTACATACCACACTTAAAAAACTCCCAAAGATCCCAGACGTACTGGTGCACGCTTTTAATCTCAGCACTTAGGAGGCAGAGGTGGGCAGATCTCTGTGAGATCGAGGCCAGCCTGGGCTACATGGCAAGTTCCAGTTCAACTGGGGCTACAGGGAGACCTTGTCTCAAACAAACAAACCCTAAAAGCTTAGAACACCACTAGTCCCATGTGAAGGGGAGCCCTGGTACACAGCAGGTGATTCCTGACACGTTCCTCCCTCCTAAGGTCTGGGCTCTAGGAGGGCCCCACACTGCCTCCTCTTCCTACCCCAGGACCAGTCTCACTGTTGGTGAAACCTCAGGGCTCCACTGTGTTGAGCAAATCCAGAACTCACTGAATAAAAC
>NW_008332217.1:251931-262713 GCF_000622305.1 Nannospalax galili | reverse complement strand
GAATGAGAATATCCTTCAGAAAAACGGAAGATGTTTGCAAAACATCTCTTTTATTTGGTCTTTTTGAGACAGGGTCCCTGTAGCCCCAGCTGTCCTGGAACTCACTATGTAGACCAGGCTGGCCTTGAACTCACAGAGATCCGCCTTCCTCTGCCTCCCGAGTGCTGGGATTAAAGGCATGCACCACCACATCCAGCTTGAATAAAACATTTTTAACAGCAGAAACAACATTTCCATGGGCTCCTGTAAACTTGCCCTCACATACGCTTAAGTAAGCGTCTTTCCTTATAGTCACAGCATGCTTGGATAGCCTGCCTCACTCGCTCAGCCTCCTACTTCCTTCCCTTATCTCCATTTTAGGATGGAGCTGCTAGCCTTCTGCACAAGGCCAGGCCCCAGCTTCCACTGCTCTGCACACCGAGGAATGTCTTGCTGACTCCCTCCTTTCTTTTCTCCTTCCTCCCTTCCCCCATGCTGGGATGGACTTCATCCACAGCCAGCTTGTGTCAGTTGCGATGCCTGGAGATTCTGGGTTGAGCAGGAAGGCAGACCAGGCTCCCCAAAAGCAGAGGTGAGCCCTACACACACACACACACATACACACACACACACACACACACACACACACACACACACACACAGTGCTCTTGACCCGCAGCCTCTAGTCCTTGGAAGTAATGCTGGTCAATGGTCAGTCTGCATGTGTCACAGCCAAAGGTCGACCTTGGGCCAGAAAGTGATGTCACAGAGGGTCACTGTGGGGAAGGTTAGCCCTAGGGTGGCAGTTGGAGAAGGGGCATCACTGTTAGTTTCAGGAGACACTGTGGTCCTCAGTGAAGTCTGGGGTGCTTCCTTCCCACCCAGGATGCCCTTCCCACCCGGGGTGCCCTTCCCACCCAGGATGCCCACATCATTACTTCTTTTGGGAGGTGGGGTAGTTTGAATCAGGGTTTCCCTGCAGCCCCTGGTGGCCTGGAACTCAATATGTAGACCAGGGTGGCCTCAATCTCACAGAGCTCCACCTGCCTTTGTCTCCCAAGTGCTGAAATTAAAGATGTGTGCTACCACAGCCAGCACCACTTCCTAGTTGAAAGTGTATTTTAGGGAGCTATGGAACTGGAGCTGACCTGGAAGCCACTTCCCTGTAGGCTAGATTGCATAGTTTTGGTGAACACTATGCAAATTGTTAAGGGAGAAAATCAATCGATGGTCCAACCCCAGCTTTTAAGGCCTAGTAACCACAACGACTGGCATAGCAAACTATATTGGGGCAGTAGTGGCATTTTTATCTTGGGGATAATCAACAGCTACCTAATTGGACTTGTAGCCCACTCAATGGGAGGAAACTTATGTGTGGTACTGTATAAACATAGCCAAATACACATGCCTGGAGAGGTCATAGATCCTAGAGAAAACCCTAAGGCTGTCACATCCTTAGACAAATGTAATTTCTTACTATGTGCTAAATATGGATTCTTAAATTTACAGACAAGTATTTCAGTCACCACCCATCAAAGAAGCTTCTTTTGCAACAGACAGATATTATTACAGAGTTCCACAACTGGCCACCACACAGACATTGTTTGTGACTTGTCAACCCTAAGTGACACATCTACAATGCAACCTCTACACTTAAGGCTCATGGAACATAGTGGAACAAGGGGTAGAGAGAACACTAATGCATCTCTCACCTCTCATCAATGAAGCTCCCTCATACAACAGAGGCCATGGACACAAAGGACACAAATGGCCAAAGCGTAGCAAACAAGAGTCTGCAGAGTGTGGGTTCTTGGACAGGGCTCCTATATTAAACTCCACCTGCCCAGAGCTCAGGGACCATTGTGGTAGAAGGGGCAGAAAGATTTTAAGAGCCAGGGAGGCAGTGTATGACCATATAGAAATCGAGTCCTATAGGCTCGTGGGACCCTGCTCATAAGAATCTACAGCAATGGTGTCAGCATACATAAGACCCATGCAAACTCAAACACAAAAACCCAGCGTAGGACTGGGGAAATGGACAGTAGGGTTCCAATCTTAGCTGAAGAACTATTGGCAACTGATTACTGCTGGGTAAGAGCTGATCTTCTTAAAAGGAGGGAGTCTAGACAAACTGACTAGACCTCAGTGGATGAACCTGCACTGAGGGATGACTGGGTATGTGTATGAGTGTACTGCCTGCATGCATGCATGTAAGTGTACACATGTTGTGCAATGCCTGTGGAGGGCAGAAGAGGGAATCTGGATCTCCTGGCATTGAAGTTATGGTTGTTAGCCTCCATGTGGGTGCTGAGAACTGAACCTGGGTCCTCTGCAAGAACAGCCAGTGCTCCTAACCACAGAGCTATCTCTCCAGCCTCTAAAAAATATTTTATTTATTTGTTTTTGTCTTTTTGAGACAGGGTCTCCCTGTAGCCCCAGCTGTCCTGGAACTCACTATGTAGACCAGGCTGGCCTTGAACTCACAGAGATCCGCCTGCCTCTGCCTCCCAAGTGCTGAAAAAATATTTTTTTTAAAAGAAAAAAAAGGGTTGTTCTGGTTGGTTCACAGTTCTGGAGGCTCCATCCAGGGCTGGGCAGCCCATTGCATTGGGTGTTGGTCAAGGGCAGCAAACCATGGTGGGAGGACATGGCAGAGAAAAGCCGCTCAGTCACAAGCGAGGTAGCAAAAGGGAAGAGGAGGAGACCTGCTCCACAATCCCTTTGGAGGGCATGGGCCCCCCAAACCAAAGGACCTCCCACTAGGCTCCACCTCCTGAAGGTCCCAAACACCATGTGACAAGGTCTCTCTGGGGACCAGGCCTTTAACACACAAACCTT
Source organism: Nannospalax galili (assembly GCF_000622305.1). Taxonomy (NCBI): domain Eukaryota; kingdom Metazoa; phylum Chordata; class Mammalia; order Rodentia; family Spalacidae; genus Nannospalax; species Nannospalax galili. The sequence continues at coordinate 259,896 of NW_008332217.1, read as the reverse complement.
CAGAGACATTTAGTAGCCAACATGCAGCAGGATGCGACCTAAGTCCAACCATGAAATCCATTTACGCTCCCTATGCACCCCACGTGCACAGCCTGGAGGTAGGTTTATACGACACATTTTATAATCCTGTGCAGGAAGCATGGCTCCACCATATGGAGCTTTCCACTTGGGGGCACCATGTTGGCATTGAAGAAGTTTCAGATTTTGTATTTTCAGAGTAGGGACTTCCATCTGTGCAAAGGAACCCATGTGATGGTTAATACTGTCAACTTGACAGGATCTGTAATCGCCTAGGAGATAAGCCTGGCACTTCTGTAAGGGAGTTTCCAGATTAGGTGAGTTGAGGTGGAAGACCCACCCTAAATGCGGGCAGCACCATTCAATGCACTGGGGTCCTGATGGCATAAAGTAGAGAGTGAGCTGAGCACCAGCGTCCATCTCTTTCTGCTTCCTGACTGCAGATGCAACCCGCTGCCTCACCCTCCTGCCACTGGGACAGACTGTGCCCTCAAGCTGTAAGACCAAATAAACCCATCCTTCCTTAAGCTGCTTCTGTTGGGCATTTTGTCACAACAATGAGAAGAGTAACTAAGACAGCATAAAATGCAGGGGCTTGAAGAAGGCATCAGATGCCCCTGGGGCTGGAGTTACAGTTGGTCGTGAGCAGCCCAACGTGGGTACTGGGAACAGAACTCGTGCCCTCTACAAGAACAGTACATGCTCTTAACTACTGAGCCATTTCTCTAGCCCCATGATCCAGTTTTTACATGAGGAAATGACAAGTGGAGTCTATGTGTGAGCGCACACATTGTATGAGTACACATGTGTGTGTGATTATATGTGTATGTGGTTGTGTGAAGGACACATTGGTGATTCATTCACTCGTGTATGTAGCAAGTATTTATCATGGACAGAGGATTTCACAAGCCAAATCTCACAAGTGGTTAACTTAATGTTCTTTCCAAAGAAAAAAGGTCCAATTTTAAGTCTTGGCTCTGCTGCACCCTCACTGTCGGTCTGTCTGTCTGTCTTTCTCTCAGGCTTGGTTTCCTCATCTGAAACACTAAACAACTGCTCACACCCACAGAGGAAGCATGGCTGCCAAATGGTCCCCCGCCCCCCCCCCCCCCAGCTATTCTTAGCTTTTCCACTTTCCTGGGGTCCCTTTGCCGGGCACTTAGGTCTGGGAGCTCATTTGTATCCTCCACTTTAATCATCTCTCACTGGGCTGGGGGAGCGGGGGGGGGGGCACGCTGAGAAGCTAACAAGCTAATGGCTCTTAAAGCAGCCGCTGCTGTTACACATAATTGGACCCCTGGGCTGACTCTTAACTGGTCCCCATGAGATGAGCCACTTGTGCTGGCACGATGTTGAGGCAGGTCCATGTATGTCTACAGGGTTCATCTTCTCATCTTCCCCAAGTGCATGGTTGACATGGCTCCCAACTAGTAAGAGCACTGTGTTAGGAGTCCAGAAGTGTGCCTCAGCTTCTCTCTTTGCATGACTATAACTGTGAATACCTCGTTTGTCCCCCATGAGGTGTCATTGAAGGCAAAGGCAAATTGGAAACATGTCTCAGAGAGATTTAGGAGGCCATAAACACGGGCTCCTCTCCTGAAATCCTCACAAATTAATTTTCATGTGTGTTAGGATCCAAAAAAGGCTTCAGAATTCATAACTTTTCTGGAATTGGTTTGAGTTCTCCTCTTAAAATGAATTTATTTTGGCTGGGCGTGGTGGTACACACATTTAATGCCAGCACTCGGGAGGATCTTTGTGAGATCACGGTCAGCTTGGTCCTTTCTCAAAAAGACAAAAAAAAAAAAAAAATCACTTCAAGGTTGTATTTGTTTGTTTGATGTTGTTTGTTTAAAGAAAAATTAGGAGCAGGAGGGGGCTGGAGAATGAGTGCGTGAAGTCTAGGCACCTGCTCCTTCAGTGTGAGGCATGCTGCAATTCCCAGATGTCCATGTTTTTACTCCCACAGATATAAGCAGTGTCCTCCACACTGGGACACTGTTAACCAAGTGGTGCAGGTTGCTCTGGGTGTGAGGGCTCTTGGAAAGCTGCCAGGAAGCTCAGAGAAGGGACAGGGAGCAGATTCAGACTCCCTGGGGCTGGATGGGGCAGAGCTCTGGGCCTGGATGAAACTCTTCTAGCTGGCCAGTCCTCTCAGGCTGTAACTGGCAAGACTGAAACTGAAAAAAATCAGCCTCCCAGGGCGGGAAGTCAGAGAACTCAGCTGCGGCTCCCTGAGGCAGTTTTACCTCCTCTGAACCACTTAATGAGATCATGGCTTTTCAGAGAAGCACCGCGTTTTAAAAGACATCTTGGTATCTAGAAGTTTCTCCTCTCCTTCCAGAAGACAGGATATAATTCAGATCCAATTACCTCTTAAATAGAATGAAGCAAGAACAGGCCGGGTTTGTCAAGTGTCTCCTGCAAGCCACAGACACTGTGTTAGCTTAAGTGGTATCTCTTTTATCCCTGAAAGAATCTGTCCTACTTAGTTTTAATTGTCTACTTGACACAGCCTAGAGTCAACTGAGAGGAAAGCCCTGATTGAGGAATTTCCTAGATCAGATTGACCTGTGAACATGTCCGTGGGACATTTTCTTGATTATTAATTGATAGAGAAGGGCCCAGCCCACTGTGGGCAGCACTATCCCTAGGCAGGTGGACCTGGGCTATATAGGAAAGCTGGATAAGCATGATCCTGTGATTGATCCAGAGAGAGAGTGCCAGGAAACAGCATTCCTCCATGGTTTCTGCTTCAAGTTTCTGCCCTGACTTCCTGCTCTGGCTTCCTTTAATGATGAATTGTGACCTGGAAGTGTAAACCAAAGAAATCCTTTTTTCCCCTAAGTTGAGTGTTTTATCACAGCAACAGGAAAGAAACTAATAAAGAAATTGTTACAGAAAAATAGGGTGTTGCTGTGACAACCGAGACTATGGGGCTTTTTATGCCCTTGGACTATTTGATGGAGAATTGTGGAGGATTTGGGAACTTTAAGGCGGGAAGTCATTGGATGCTCAGAGCTTAATGGGCTGTTCTGTGGGAGCTGGGGAGGTTAAAGTGCTAGAACAGATGTGGACTGTGGAGGCCTATGGCTTGTGAGGTTTCAGAAGGAAACAGACTTCATTGGGGCCACTTGTGATAAATTTTAAATTAAGCATCTGTGGTTGCTGGTCAGCTGCAGCTGAAGAATCACTGTTATTAATAAGAGGGCAGCAACATTGATGTGAGATCTGTGCTTCATTGAGACAGTGGAAAGCAGTTCCTCAGGGTCAGCACATAGAAGATAATGTCCAAAGGGCCAAGGCTACATCTCAAGCTGATAGCCCCATTTGGCAATGTATGAGTCTCCCAGTCAGGCATGGTGGCGCACGCCTTTAATCCCAGCACTTGGGAGGCAGAAGCAGGCAGATCTCTGTGAGTTGAAGGCCAACCTAGTATACATAGTGAGTTCCAGGCCAGCTGGGGCTATAGGGAGACCCTGTCTCAAAAAGGCGAAAAAAAATTTTAAAAAGTCTCCCATGCGGTACTGGTTTTGAAAGCATGAAAACTGCAAGATTGAGAGGACTGGCACTCTGGCAAGGTCAACATCCCTGAAGAGAGGTCAGGAGAGGTAAAGGTAAAGCCTCAGCTGCAGTGGAGAACCCTGGATATTCAATACGCCAGGACTATGGGATGACATGGGAACTTAGGAACAAGGAACTGAAAGGTTATGTTTTAAAAATGTGTTTGGGGCTGGAGAGATGGCTCAGCAGTTAAGAGCACTGGCTGCTCTTGCAGAGGACCTGGGTTCAATTCCCAGCACCCACATGGCAGCTAACAACAGTCCTAACTCCAGTTCCAGGGGATCCAACGCTCTCTTCTGACCTCTTGGGTCATTGCATGACAAGAGTACATTTACATACAATGCAGGCAATACACTCATACACATAAAATTAAAAAATAATAAATATTTTTTAAATGATGTGTTTGTGTCAAACTGACAGGGGTGGAGTATCCTGCTTAAGGCTCTAGTTGTTAACTTGACATAACCTAGAGTCAACTGAGAGGAAAGCCTCAATTTAGGAATTTCCTACATCAGACTGGCCTATGGGCACGTCTGTGGGAGATTATCCTCATTATTAATTAATGTAGGAGAGTCCAGTCCACTGTGGGCAGTACTATCCCTAGGCAGGTGGTCCTGGGCTATATAAGAAAGCTAGCTAAACAATCCTGTGAGAGAGCCAGAGAGCAAGCCAGCAAATAGCCTTCCTTCATGGTTTCTGTTTCAAGTTCCTGTCTTGAGTTCCTCCTTGATGACCTTCAGTGATGGAGTGTGACCTGGAAGTGTAAGCCAAATCAACCCTTTTTTGCAAGCTGCTTTTGGTCAGAGTATTTTATCACAGCAACAGAGATGAAATTAGAGCATAATCCAAGAGGAGTTTACTGTCATCTCTACCTTACAGAAAGGACAAACCAGGCAAGTGGAAGTTAAGGAAATTTTACTAACAGTTCAAAGGCAATAATGACCTAGAGTTGGTCAATCCCTCAAGTTAGAATCTATCCATCCATCCACCCATTCATCCACCCAACCATTACTCATCTATCCACCCAACCTCACCACCTCTCCACCCAACCACCTATCCCTCTATCTATCCCATCTCTCTCTCTACCCATCCATCCATCCAACCATCCAACCAGTCACCCATCCACCCTTCCATATATCCACCTACCTATCTACCCAACTACCCCCATGTGTTCATCCATCCATGTGTGTGCATGTGTGTGTGTGTGTGTATACATACCTACTCATCACCCAACCACCAACCATTCATTTATCCAACCTACCCATTCATCTGCCTGTCTACCCATCCATCTACCCACTTATCCTTCCATCCATCTATCCATCCACCATCCATCCATCCATCCATCCATCTATACATACATACATACATATACACATACATATACACATACCTACTTATCCAATCATCCACCCACCCCACCCACTGAACTATCCATCCATCCATCCATCCATCCATCCATCCATCCATCATTTTGAAGGTTCTCCCATAAGCCCAGCACTGGGAATTTAAATGTGTATATAGGAACGAAACATTGTCGCTGGTAGATTCTAGGCAGGTACTACTGCTAAACCTCATCTTTAGCTATCAGTTCACAGCAACCACCAAGTGTTTTCTGTGGTGGTGATAGAGAAGGAAAGAAAGAGGGAGGAAGCAAGATTCCCAGGGCTGGGCTACGAATGTGCCCCAAAGTGACCCTGCTCTGCAGCAATGCTGTTACCATTTCTTGGAACCTAGCCGAGGAAGGGCCTGGCTCAAAGTCAGTGGTCAGGAACACCAAAGACAAAAGCGGGGTTGGGGACGGGAAGCGACTCATCTACAGGAAGCTATTCCTCAGCTCTCATGGGTGGTGGCCAGGAAGGTGGGCCTCAAGTAGCTGAGGGGTTCAACTTTTCATGGAAAAGGAGATTTTGATATGCAGTCACCCAATTTTCCCAAGTTCATTATTTTTACTTAAAACACTATGGATACCAAACAGAGGCATGGCCCACTACCAGACTCCCGTCCTGGTTTTGATTCTCTGTGGCTGTCTGATTCAGGGGAGAATGACAATGGTCTACGTTTAATCATTTACCATGTCCGCAGGGTGGGCCAGGTCCGTCACACACCGCCACCTCATCTAATCCTTGCTACGGGCAGATCATTATTACGGCCCATTTAACAGGGAAGGAAACTGAGATGCAGAAAAATCTCTGGGCTGGGCTGTAGCAGGACTGGGAGTCCCATACTCGAAGTCCAGACCCTTCCCTGTCCTGCGGCGCTGACACACAGCAGGATTTGACCTGGGCTTCCACCCAGAAAGAAAAAAGATGTCAGTCTTTGAACGGGGCTTAGCAATTCCATTTAAGCCCTCAAAGAGCCAAGGGGGGTTTTCATGGAGTTCCCAGCTGCCAGGAGGCCTGAGGGGTGCTGTTTACCATCCAGTCCTGGGAGCCCAGGCCCTGGTGAAGAGATTTTGAACAAGGCTGTTTAGCCTCATAACCAGCATGCAGAGGCAATGCCATTGTCTTGGTGACAGAATAATTACTCATGAAAGCCTGGATTTGCTCTCCAAACAGTTTCTTGTGATGTCACTTTGCATCAGATACACAACCCTTTGGTCACCCGTGACAGCTCTGTAGCAATCCTGCTCCATCACACACAGACTGTGAAAGAGAACAAGTCAGGGGTCTGAAAACACTGCCACAGAATCTATCTGGGGCTGGCTGCCAAGGAAAGGGTTAAGCCTGGTGCTTCCACATAATAGCTTAATGCCTTCTGCTGACCCCAAGCTCTACCAGGAAGGCTAAGGATTCCAGCGAGCAAACAATAGTTCAGATTGTTCTGAAGAAAACTAGTCTGGCAGCATCATTTGCCAATAATTTTCTGAACAGCTTTAACTTTTTTCTGCTTCCTTGACTTAAACCCAGCCTGAGAGCAGCAGGCAGACAGTTCTCAACCTAACAGAGCCCAGGGAACAAGATGCCTGCCGGAAGGAGGCACTCACAGGGAGAGCTGAGGGACAGAAGTGCAGACCCTGAGGGACACACCCTGGGTGGAGTCAGGAATGCACCCAAGGCAATCCTGCTGAGTAGCAATGTCAGCATTCCTGGGAACCAGAGACCAAGAAAGGCACACATCTGTCCCTCCAGTGATGGACAGGACCATGAGCCATGGTCACCAAAGTGCTGGTTTAGAACTATCCGTGTGAGCGTCATGGGTGAGCAAGGCCCTTAACCCGTCTGGCCATGTTGCTGAGGAGCCCTACCTTCTCTGTCACTCAGAGCCCCCACAGCGGCGCCGTCGTCGCTCCGCGTCAGGGTTTCCCAGCGGTTACTGCTTGCTGCGAGGCTGGGTGAGATCACCAGTTCTAACATTGCCTTGTACCTGAGCAGAGACAAAGGGAAATGTAATTTATTCATTAATTATGCATGCTTACTAATGATTCTGATTTCTTCTCCTAAGGGTATAAATATCAAAAGCTGATTACCTACTCCTACCCTTCTAATAAATTCCACATCATACAAATTCACAAAGTTTTTGTCAAAGGGAGTTAAAATGGAAATGTAGTCTTTGCTCCTGGAGAACACACCCGGCTCCATTAAAATGCACACCTCTTGTATTCTGAATTTTGTCATTAGAAATAGCATGTTTTGGTCTCTGTTCTGTGTCACCCCAATGAACTATCTTAAGACTTCCCAGCAGAGGGACAGATGACAGGTGGAGAGGAATGTTTGAATTTGGACTTTGAGAGACCAGAGGCTGAGGACAGGGGCACTTGGAGTTGGCTGTGGTTATGACAAAAAGTAGCAGATGCTTCTAGGACCAGGCCTGACAGTGTAGATCTGTCATCCCAATGCTGAGGCAGGAAGATCACAAGTTCAAGGCCAACCTGGGCTACAGAGCACATTCAAGGCCAGCCCAGGCAACTTTGTGAGACCTTTCCTCAAAACAGAAAGTAAAAAGGAGGGGATGTGGTAGAGCAAGTGCTTGTCTAGCGTGTTCGAGGCCCTGTGTCCCATCCCTAGGACCACAAAACAAACAAGTAAAGGCAACAGAACCCCAGGATCCTCCAGGCTGTGACTCCACAGCCCAGCACAGAGGCTCCTTCCGAGAAAGAATGCTCCAAGTCTGGGCTTGCTCTGCTCAAAACAGAAAGTAAAAAGGAGGGGATGTGGTAGAGCAAGTGCTTGTCTAGCGTGTTCGAGGCCCTGTGTCCCATCCCTAGGACCACAAAACAAACAAGTAAAGGCAACAGAACCCCAGGATCCTCCAGGCTGTGACTCCACAGCCCAGCACAGAGGCTCCTTCCGAGAAAGAATGCTCCAAGTCTGGGCTTGCTCTGGAATTGGGCAATGTGTAGAATGTGTGTGTATGGCGGGGGTGGGGGAGTGAGGGGGGGAGGGG
>NW_008332217.1:200637-251222 GCF_000622305.1 Nannospalax galili | reverse complement strand
GAGTGAGGGGGTGGGAGGGGGTGACACAAGGCTCCTTACATCTTTCTCACTTTTTACTGAAAACATCAAACCCTGGCACCATAGCCATAGCAACTCCTACCCACTGCAGCTAGGAAATGAGGCTGCCAGTTAACACACGCAGCACATGTATGGGTGTGTACATGTGTGCCTGGGTACACCGACCCACACAGGTGCATGTAGAGGCCACAGGTTGACATCGGAATGTCTTCCTTCAATCATTTTTCCTCCATTTCTTTTGAGACAGGATCCTTCTCTGAACTGAGAGCTGGCTGTTTCAGTGAGGCTGACTGAGCCACAAAGCCCCAAGATCCTCCTGTCTGTCTCCTTCCCCAGCACTGGGGCTACAAGTATACGCCACTGTGCCCAGCTTTTTACTTGGGTGCTGGGATCTGAACTCAGGTCCTCATTGAGCTTGTGCACTCCACTTTACCCACTGAGCATCTCCCCAGCCTGAAAGGGCTTTATGTTAAATTCTTTATTTTTGAGACAGAGTCTCCCTGTAGCCCTAGCTGTCCTGGAACTCACTATGTAGCTCAGGCTGGCCTCCATCTCATATTTCCCCCTCCCCAATCTCCTCCCAGATCTACCCTCACCTCCTTAACCACCCAACTTCCTGTTCTTTTTCCCCTGAGTTTATTCTTTGTATTGCCCAAATACTCTTGGGTATGGAACCAGCCCTGGACTGTGGCTGACCTACCAGGGGGCCACACCCTTTAAGAAAACCAACTCTCCCTCTCCTAACAACTATCAAATGCCAATAGCTCTTCAGCTGGGGGTGGGACTTTGTGCCCACTCCCCCCCCGCCTGCCACACTGGGATTTCATCTGACTTGAAGTAGGTCTTGTGCATGCTATCACAATTACTGAGTTTATAAGTGCATCTGCCCTGGTCTCCAGAAAACAGTTCCCTTGTAGTCACCCACTACCGTATCCGGCTCTCACTCCCTCTTCCTCAAAGATCCCTGAGACCGGGGTGGGGGGTGGGGGGGAGTGATGTAGATGTCCCAATTAGGGCTGAGCACTCTGTCGTCTCTGAGACCAGGATGGGGGGTGGGGGGGAGTGATGTAGATGTCCCAATTAGGGCTGAGCACTCTGTCGTCTCTTACTCTCTACACGTTGACCAGTTGTGGGTCTCTGTTAATTGCCTTTTGCTGTTAAGAAGCTTCTCTAATGAGGGGTGAGAGATGGAAAGACCTCCCATGCTTGTGGATCAGCAGGATCAATATTGTGAAAATGGCCATCCTACCAAATGCAATCTACAGATTCAACGCAATCCTCATCAAAATTCCAACGCAATTGAAAAAATAACCTTAAATTTTCTATGTAAACACACACAAAAACAAGATAGCCCAAACAATCTTGAATAGTAAAAGAACTTCAGGAAGTATCATCATGCCTGATCTTAAGTTACACTGTAGTGTGATAAAAACAGGACGGAATTAGCACAGAAACAGACACATTGATGAATGGACTAGAACTGAACGCCTGGATATAAGTCCATGCATCTATGGTCACCTAATTTTTCAGGAAGAGGCCAGAAATGCACAATGGAGAAAAGACAGCATGTTCAACAAATGCTGGTCAAACTGGACAGCTACCTGAAAAAGAAAGAAACTAGATTCCTATTTCTCACCCTGTACAAACCTTGACTCCAAATGGATCAAGGACCTCAACATAAGACCTGATCCCTGAATCTCACAGAGGAGAAAGTACGGAATGCACTGGAACTTAGAGGGCCAGGAAAGGACTTTCTGAACAGGACTCCAGTAGCTCAGGCATTAAGACCAACAGTTGACAAATGGGACCTCACGAAACTAAAAAGCTTCTGTACAGCCAAAGACACCATCATTCGAGTGACGAGGCAGCCTACAGAATGGGAAAAATTCTTCATAAGAAAGTCTTAATCTGACAAGTGGTTCCCACACAGATCAGAGGGGCAGTTGGGGCTTTACAGTAACTGATATTGGTCCTAATGTTCCCATATACACAGGCATCATAAGTGCCCGTCTCCCTGTTCCCCAAATGCCACAGGCATTCCAGGATGGGGATTTGAGTGTCTCCTTCCCTTAACCTCACAAGGCAGATTATATGGGTGCTTTAAAACCTCAGGCTTTGAATCTGTCGCCTGATTTGTAAGTGATAGAAAGTTGCATTGTATCCAAACTCATTCCCTTCCTTCTTCATGGTGTGTGTGAATAATTCAATTTTAAAAGAACAATGAGGTGAAAGCCTTGGTCTTCACACATGTCCATGCTGCCTATGAGCCTGGCTATCAGAGGCCAGGATTGTTAGTTAAGTTGCCAAATCTAGTTAAAAACAACACACATTATTTTCTCCCCTCCCCAGCCAGAGCTCTGAAATATTAGAAGTAGTTGGTAAGAGCTTAAAACCAGGCAATATCACATAAAAATCTAGGGTTTGGGCTTCTTTTGGAGGCATTACAGCCACAGTTTTGCACAGCGACCACCAGCTGAGGTGGAACAGCAGGAGTCGGGGCGGGGGAGACTGGTCAATATAGGGGGCTCAAAGTACCCCCCAGACTCCACCATGCTTCTCATCCCCTGGACCCTTTTTTATTATATACACGTCTTCCTGGTGTAGACATTTGCAAAGGAGGCACTTGGCAAATATATTTTCCAGAAGAGAGACGGCAGTGTGACACTTCTGGTTGCTGTCTCTTGGTTTATGGATTTTACAGGGTGCTTCTGTCTTCTCTAAGAGCTTTGCATAGCGGAGCAGCACTTGCCAATTTTACAGCTTGGCAGGGGTGTGTCTGGGAGTCTCTGCTGAGGGACAGAATTAAAGCCACTAAAGCTCTGGTGGATTTGCTGTGGTCTCCTGCGGACGCTCCCAGTGGCTTGGAAATCAGTTGTTTCCCCCTTAGAACTGACACAGCGTCCTGCTCATTCTGTTGTCCAACTAACCACCTGTTGGAAGATAGAGAAAGGAAGGGAGGGAGGGAGGGAGAGAGGAAGGAAGGAAGGAAGGAAGGAAGGAAGGAAGGAAGGAAGGAAGGAAAAAGAAGAAAAAGAGCAGTTACTGTTGCATACCCCTATAACAGTCTGTCACTCTTGCACCAGGGCATATCTAGTCTGACAGATCAGTATTGTAGCATGCAAGGTCTAGCACTGAATAAGAATGTTGATGTCTTTTCTCCCCCAGAACCTTACATAGCACCTTCCAGCACTAGAGAGAGAGAGAGAGAGAGAAAGAGAGAGAGAGAGAGAGAGAGAGAGAAATCTGGGCTGGGAAGATGGCTTAGTTCATAGAGTGCTTGCTACACAAGCATGAGGACCTGAGTTCAATCCTCAGCACCCGTGTTAAAAGCTGGGCATGGTAGTACACCCTTGTAATCCCTGGGGCTCACTAGTCAGCCAGCCTAGCCTAATTCCCTGGTGTCAATGAGCGATCCTGTCTCAAAATACAAGGCTGATAGTGCCTGAGGAGGGACAGAATGTCCTCTGGCCTTCACATGCATGTGTGCACACAAATATATACCTATGAAGTTCAAGGGCATCCTTGGCTACACAGGGAGTTTAAGGTCAATCTGAGCTTCCTTCCTTAGGAAGGAAGGGAGGAAATCTATACTTCAATTGGCTTTTTCCCAATGAATTTTAAAAACTTTTCCACTTATCTCCATTTTCCTCTGTCCCGCAGGCAATGACTCTAATGTATCAAATATGTAAATATGTCTCCTTATAAATGATGCTGTTGTTTTATGGGTGGCATGTGTTTTAATTTACATACTTATTGGGCTTTTTATCTTCAATCCGCACTGTGATTTTAAAGCTCAAAGATGTCCTGGTGGAAGCCTAGCTGTGGCTGTCTTTCCATCATGTGTGCTCACCATGTTGTATCTGCCATTGTCCTGGAGGAGGCATCAAGGCAGCTGCCATCGTCTCACCCACCCTAAGCAATGCTGCAATAAATGGTTTCATTTAAGTAATGTCTTATGCCCGTTTCTCTATCATCGATCTATCCTCTATCTATCCTCTATCTATCCTCTATCGCTGTGTATACATGCTGTGTGTGTGTGTGTGTGTGTGTGTGTGTGTGTGTGTGTATGTGTGTCTGTAGACCAGAGGAGAACCTTGAGTGTTGTTTCTCAGGCACCTTCCACCTTTTGTTTGAAACAGGGTCTCTTATTGATCTGGAACTTTGCCAAATAGGCTGGCCAGTGACCTCCCTGTACTATGGTTTTGCTATGAGGTGATCCCCAGAAAGGCTCATATGTGGTGGGCCCCAGCTGGAGGATCCAGTCCCTGAGAGGTGATTGGATCCTGAAGGTTCTGACCTAATCGGTGGATCGGTCCATTGATAGATTCATACTGTGATGGTGTTCCTGGAGGTAGTGGAAAAAGGTGGAGCTGATATGGAGAGGTAGGTCCCAGGGTGGTGCCATAGAAAGATGCCCCTGGTCTCCAGCCCCTTCCTGTCTCTCTCTGCATCTGTCCATCATGAGGTGAATTGCTTTGCTCCACCACACGCTCCACATGGTCAGCCTCACCTCAGGCTAACAACGATCCAGCCAGCCAACTATGAACTGATGGCTCTGGGATGAAGTGTTTCCTCCTTTGAACTGTGATGAAGGGGGCTGGACAGTTGGCTCAGCAGTTAAGACCACGGACTGCTCTTGCAGTGGGCCCGGTTAGGTTCTCAACATCCGCATGGTGGCTAACAACTGTCTAGGTCCAGGGGATCCAACGCCCTCTTCTGACCTCTTCGGGCATTGCAGGACACGAGTGCTCTCACATATATTCAGGAAATACACTCACATACACAAAATAAAAATAAGTAAAATATTAGGAAAAAAAACCCTTAAACTGTGATGAAAGATCTGATTAACATGCTTGGCAATGCCCAGCTCTGGAACTGACAAGCTGATGGGTAAAAGGCAAGATTTCACAGTTGCTTTGGTCTGCATTTCTAAGGTCACTGTTGAGTTACAGTGCAGAATCACATAAGGGCTTTTGAAGGAAGTGTGCGTGCTTTTCCTTCGTTCTTACCCATCCTCATTACTGTGGGTTCTCTTTGCTGCTGTTATTTCAATCCTCCTGCCTCTACCTCCTAAGGGCTGGGGTTGCAGGAATGTGCCACCATCACCAGCATGCCTAGCTCAAAATGGCTATTTTTTTTCTAGGATGAGGCTCTGAGGCCTTCCTTGTGTGTGCAAGGCAAGTGTTCTACCACTGAGCTACAACCCCAGTCCTGGATGTTGTAAAATTCTTTTCTGAGTCATTTGTCTGTTTTCTTTATTTCTGACATTTTTATAGTACAGAATTCTTTATACACTCACTAAATTATTTCTTATTTAGGGATAAAAATTATTTCCCTATTCTTATTTAAAATCTTATCTATATTGTAAGTTATTCAAACTTTCACCTTTTCTACTTAAGTCTTTATCTAAAACCTTCCATTTTTTTTCCCCACTTAAAGTTGATTAAAATAAGTCATTTTTCCTAGTATGTGTTAAAGGAGCCGACTGAGCGTTGACGACAGCATGGTTTAGTTTTTAGATCTCTTTCACAATCACGATAAAAAATAAACACTAGGAAAAAAATGTTTTAAGACATTCAAAGACAATTAAGGTCTGACCCAGGATCCCCAAGAGAAAGAAACGGACAGTTAAGTCCAACCTCTACCACTTTTCCTCTCAAGACATCTACCATTTTATAAACAAAGAATGTGAGAGTGTTTTTCACTCTCCCTGGGCTGGTGAGACAAAACCTGGAGGTCAGGGTCATTATGCCAAGGAGAAAATCCTAGAAATAGGAAGACTCAGACTGCGACCTGAGGCGGCTGACGGTTCAACCTTTGGGAAATTGCTGGTGTTAAGCTGGTGAGGGGAACCAAGAGGCCAGTGAGAAAGGGGTATCCTAGCAAGAATCAAAGCAGAGCTTCTGGCAGTATTCCACGTAGTGTTCAGGGCCCCTCAAAGACGAGGCACCTTAATCAATACCCAGAGCATGGAGCTGAGGAGATAGCTCATTTGATAAGAATGCTTGCTCATAAACATGAGGACCTGAGTTCTAATCCCAGAACCCACTTAAAAAGCCAGACGTGTTTGCATGTGTACCTGTAACCCCAGTGCTGTGGGGGTGGAGATAGGATACAGGGGCTTGCTGGCTGCCAGTCCATCTCCACATTCAGTGAGAGACCCTGCCTCAAGGGAATATGGTATAGAGCAGGATACTCTGGACTTGACATGTGTGTGCACCTGCTCATACACCCCACACACATGCACCACAGACACACAAACATAACCAATAATAATAATAATAATAATAATAATAATAATAAAACATTTTAACTGAAATCCCTGAAGGGTTTTTGCCTGGGATAAGGGCAATCCTATACCACATCATGTCTTAATTCACATTGGATCAGAGTGATTGGCTTCTGCCATCACCTTTTGCCAGAAGTAAAGTAGCTTTTCCTTTGAGAAAGATGTCATCTTCCAGAGTTTTCAAAGCGTTTTTCCCAAGTGCAATTTAAAAATTACCACACAAGCAAGGAAACAAGACTGAAGGATCAAAAACCAAGACAAGAAAACAAAACAAACCCATGTGAGATTCAGATATTAGACCTGTCAAATATGGTTTCCCCAATACCTGTGAAAGCAAGATCAAGAAAGTAGATTAAAGCCAGGCATGGTGGTACACGCCTTTAGTCCCAGCACTTGGGAGGCAGAGGCAGGCAGATCTCTGTGAGTTCAAGGTCAGCCTTTATTTTGATATATCACAGTGAAAGATTTATCGTCCTCTTTTTTTTTTTTTTTTTCGAAAAAAAAAAAAAAAAAAAAAAAAAAAAAAAAAAAAGGTTGACATAAAAAATTCTACTAAAGAACTAGAATTTTTTTTAAAAAAATCAAATGAAACTTATACAACTACAAAATAAATGAAATTCAGAGCAAAATAGGTCAGTGGAATCAGAGTAGACGTGGCGAAAGAAAAGATCGGTGGAGTGGAAGGTTAATTGATAGACATATCTCAGGAAGATTGGAAAGTGGTTTTTAAAAAGTACAAAAGAGCCGGGTATGGTGGTGCACGCCTTTAGTCCCAGCACTCGGGAGGCAGAGGCAGGCAGATCTCTGAGTTCAAAGCCAGCCTGGTCTACATAGTGAGTTCTGGACAGCTGGGGCTACAGGGAGACCGTGTCTCAAAAATACCCCCCCTAAAAAGTACAAAAGAAACTGGATTTGTGGTCCCCTCCTGTGAGCCAGAGTTGTAGTTCCTTTCTATGAGCCAGAGCTGTGGTCCCCTCCCATGAGCTGGATCTGCAAGCCATGGTTTCACATTCCTCTGGCATGAGCAGAGTGGAGGTGGAGGGCTTCCCGATGCTTAGCAGCAGTTTCAGCCTTCTCTGAGTTGTTGCATTGCCCACAACCCCCTCCCCCAAGGTCCCAGGTTGTGTACAGCAGTGGTTTGTCTCTGTGTTGGGCTATGCTGGGAGCAGAGGAGGTCTCTGTCATTTGCATGTTCTACTCTTGGGAAGCTTGGTTCTCAGGAATGGATTTCCCACCTCCCTTGATAACCAGCTGTGGTCTTGATTCCATGTGTGGTCCTGGGCACTCACATTGAACATTTCTCACTCCCAGGCAGTAAGAGATTTCCCATTGTTTTTTCTGTTACCTTTCTACAGTCCTGTGTACCTTTACCCATGTCCTAAAGAAATTGTGAAACACTTAATTGAACTTCTAGAGATAAAATCAGTCTGTGAAGTTAAAAATAATAAATTTAAAAAGCACAAAAGAAATATGAATCATGTGAAAGAGCTTAACATACATGTAACAAAGCCACATAGGACAGGAGAGAGAAGTAAAGGGCACTGGTCATAGAATCAAGAAGTTCTGTGAAAACATACAGGAAACACAGAGAAAACCATCCCTGGCATTTCACAGCTAAGCTGCACATATGTAAGGATATGCTAAATCTCAAAACAGGAAGAGGAAATGATACATTTTCCTTAAAGAATGGTAAGAATAATCCAAAGAAACTCAAAAACGGAACAAAGGCAAACTGACCAAGACTAAGTCTCAATGTAGAATTCTAGGCCAGCGAAGGAAAAGAAAAATCTAAAAAATGCAGAAGAGAGCTGGAGAGATGGCTCAGCAGAAAGAACACTGGCTGTTCTTGCAGAGGACCTGCACCCATATGGTGGTTACCAACCACCCGTAACTCCAGCTCCAGAGGCTCTGGTGCCCTTTATGGCCTCTGAGGGTATTACACACATGGAGTTCACAAATATGCAGGCACATATTCATACATATAAAAAAACAAATTTTAAAAACCTTTTTTAATGAAGAAAAGAGGCTAGGGAGATGGGTCAGTGGGTAAAATCCTTGCTGCTGTGCAAGCATGAGGACCTGAGTGTAATCCCCAGCACCCATATGATAAACTGGGTGTGGCAGTAGCCATTTATAACTTCAGAGCTGGGGCTAGAGTAGACAAAACAGCAAGTTCCGGGTTCAGTGGGAGACTGAACTCAAAATACTAAGGTGGAGAGTGATAGAGGAAGACCACCAAAGTCAACCTCCAGACTTCACATGTACACACCTGGACAAGTACACATACACACACACACACACACACACACACACACGGATATACATATGCATACCTCCCTACATACAAGATGACAAAACAAAAATGAAACTAATAAAAGTTGAGCATATTTGCCACCAGCAGACCTACAGTACAAAAGATTGTTTTGGAAGCATGAAAATTCAGCAAGGATGCCCAGCAACACAAAAGGATAAACAGGAGTAGCTAGTGGGTAAATGCAATCAGTCTGTTTGAAGTATCTTGAATTTTCTAGAAATGAAATAGAAACAGGTGCTAATAAATGTTAAGGGTATCTGGGATGGGTATTATAATTCTTACAGTAGTCATTTAAAGAATAAATTGAGGGCTAGGTATGGTGATTCATGCCTTTAATCCCAGCACTTGGAAGGCAGATGCAGGCAGATCTCTTATGAATTCAAGGTCAGTCTGATCTACATAGCAAGTTTCAGGCTAGCCTGGTCTACACTGTAAGACCCTGTCTGTCTCAATAAAACAAAACAAAAGAATGTAAACATTTACTTTACACTCATACTATTTTATAATAGTATAAATATAAACAGAATAAACACTCCAGTTAAAAGACAGGGATTGGGCCAGCGAGATGGCTCATTGGGTGTAGGCGCTTGCTGCCTGACGCAAGCTTGATGACCTGAGTTGGATCCCCAGAACCCATGTAAAGGTGGATGGAGAGAACCGACTCCACAAAGTGGTCCTCTGACCTCCACACATGCTGTAGCACATGCCCCCCAGTAATAATGAGAATGATAATCAAACCAGATTTTTTTTTCTTGGCTTTTGAGACATGATCTCCCTGTAGCTCCCAGCCTGGAACTCTCTATTTAGACCAGGCTGGCCCGGATCTCAGAGATCTGCCTTCCTCTGTCTCCCAAGTGCTCAGATTAAAGGTGTGTATCACCATGCCTGGCTCTCAGATTTTTAAAAACTATGTTTCTTGCCAGGTGTGGTGGCAGTAGAGGCAGGCAGATCTCTGTGAGTTCAAGGCCAGCCTGGTCTACATAGCAAGTTCCAGGTCATCTGGTGCTACAGGGAGACTGTCATGGTTTGTTTCTTCATTGCTGTGACAAAACACTCTGACCACTACCAACTTGGGGAGGAAAGGGTTTATTCAGCTTACATCTCCCAGGTCACAGTTCATCAGGGAGCCCAAGGTAGGAACTCAGGGCAGGAACCTGGAGGCAGGAGCTGGAGTACAGGCCATGGAGGAATGCTGCTTACTGGCTTGCTCCCCTGGCCCCTGCTCAGCCTGCTTTCTTATGCAACACAGGCCCACCTGCCCAGGGGTGGCACCACCCACAGTGGGCTGGGCCCTCTCACATCACTCATCAAGAAGATGCCCTTCAGACATGGCCATAGGCCAGTCCAATAGAGGCAATTCCCCGATTGAGGCTCCCTCAACCCAGGTGTGTCAAGTTGACACTAAAGCTATCCAGCACAATTGACCCCTTGTCAACTTGACACACAAACACATCACTATTAAACCATAAGCTTTCCAATTCTTGTCCCCAAGCTATGATGTTAACATTAATATCACAACATAAGACAGTACAACTTTAAAAACTCCAGTCCTTAAAAAAATCCAACACTTAAAAGTCCATAGTCTCTTAGACAGTGCCTACTGTCCTCCTCACGGTGACAGCTTGCCTCTTAGGGGACTTTTGGAGCCCCCAGGAGAATTTCAGATGTGTTGTGTCACTCTTATTTTAAGTAATGCCATCCTGTCTTTCCTCCAAACTTGATGTGTTAGTCAGCTTTCCATGACTATAACAAAATTCTTGAGACAATGCATTTACAAAGCAAGCAGGTTTCTTTTGGTTAACATTTTGGAGCTTTCAGCCCAAGATTGGTTGGCCTTGGGGCTTTGGGACTGTCAAGGCACTGCATCATGGTAGGAATATATCTCACAGCCAAAGCATAAAAGGAGTGAGGGGTGGATCCCACAGTCATTTCCCCCATCGCTGTAAGTGCAAAGGTCTCCTGCTGGACCACCTTTTTTTAAAATAGAGTCTCATGTAGCCCAGGTTAATATCGAACCTTCTGTGTAGCCAAGGATGGCCTTCTGCCTCCACTTCCTGGGTACTGGGATTATAGACATGACCCATCATACCCAGTTTTATGTGGGGTTGGAGATTCAACCCAGGGCTTCATGTATGCTGGACAGCACTCTACCAACTGAGCTACAGCCCTAACCCATAGTCCCCATCTCTTAAAGGATCCACTAGTAGTGCCACCTTAAGGACCATATTTTCAACTTCTGGGCCTATGGGGACATTCAACATCCAAACTCTAGTACTGGGTAAAACCCATCCAGAAGTTTCTATGGGAGGTGGTAGCACAGGCCAAGGGCTATTTTAGCTGACAAGGAGGCCCAAGGAGGTAGGGGCAGTGATCCCTGCCCTGCAGCAGAGGAGACCGAGGTCCAACAAAGTGATGAATGCCCAGTGCTATATGTCAAAGTTGGGATTCAAACCCTGTCTGCCTAGTTCTATTCTCTTGGGGCCTCAGGAGATAATTATTTGTGTACCCCATGTGCAGTGGCCCCATCTGTCCTAGTTTGTTTCTCCATTGCTGTGACAAAACACTCTGCCCAGTACCAACTTGGGGAGGAAAGGGTTTATTCAGCTCACAACTCCTAGGTCGCAGTTCATCAGGGAGCCCAAGGTAGAAACTCAGGGCAGGAACCTGGAGGCAGGAGCTGGAGCACAGGCCATGGAGGAACACTGCTTACTGGCTTGCTCCCCTGGCCCCTGCTCAGCCTGCTTTCTTATCCAACACAGGCCCACCTGCCCAGGGGTGGCACCACCCACAGTGGGCTGGGCCCTCTCACATCACTCATCAAGAAGATGCCCCTCAGACATGGCCACAGGCCAGTTCAATAGAGGCAATTCCCCAACTGAGGCTCCCTCAACCCAGGTGTGTCAAGTTGACACTAAAGCTATCCAGCACAGAGACCTTGTCTCAAAAAGACCAAAAAGAAAAGAAAAAAAAATGTTTCTTATGATATCCCTTTTAAAGATAAAGCAAGTTCATTGGAAGATTACAGAATAGAAAGCAAACTCAAAGAAAAACTAACTGTAAAAGCCCACATTATAAATAAACACTAGGAAAGCTGGTGTAATTCTACACAGACTTTAAATTAAAAACTACTATTCAAGATTTAGAGAAATATATTTTAAAAGTCCATCCATCAAGACCTAATCACTTAAAATGTGCCTTTTCCAAGTTCATTTCTATGGTACTGCCTCTGAAAAAGAGATAAAGATGGTTGACCAAGTTCAAGTCTCTGCTAGACAATGTAAGACCTCAAATTCAAACATACACTAAAAGACTTGGGATTGTAGGGCTGGCTCAGTAGGTAAAGCACTTGCTACCCAAGTATGGGGACCTGAGTTCAGATCCCCAGGGCCCATGTAAGGCCTGACGCAGTGGTGTGCAGTTATAATCCCAGTGCTCCTCCAGCAAAATGGAAGGCAGAGACAGGCAAGTCCCCAGAGGCTCCTAGACCAGCCAGCCTGGTGTGTACAGTGTTGAACAAGAGACCCTGTTTTAAACAATGTGGAAGGTGAGGGCCCACATCCAAGGCTGTCCTCTGTCCTCCACCCAAGCACTATGGCACATGTGTGTCCACATTTACACACACATACACACACCCACACACACACAGACTAAAACGAGACAAAAAAATTACAAAGGCAATAAGCACAGTTGACTGAGCCTGAGTCTCTGCTAAGACCTAAAATTCAAACAGGCCAGTAGCAATTTAAGCCCATCAGGCTTGGAGACGCACAAGCAGGTTGCACTAACAAGCCTTGGCGGTAGAAATGTTGGTCTTCACAAAGCATCAAGACCCAAATTTCAGAACTTGACAATGTCCCTTCCTGCTGCCAGCTCCAGCTGCAGACTCCCAGGGAGGGACTGACCTTCACATGAAGTATGGACGTTTACAAAGCCAGGAGACTTCCTAAATTCCCATCACAGCTCTTATAATCCAAGTGCCAGCCATACGCCAGGCAATCTGCCCGATCTGTTTCCTCCAACGCGCCCTCCCAGTCACCAGGGAGATGAAAGTACCTGCCCTGTATTTTCTAACAGGTGACTAAGCCGAGGTTCAGGTTTGAGCCAAGCCTGGATACTAAGGAGCTGGTGGGTCGTCCCTGCTTGGCTAGTGTTTCCTGTTTGCCATGATTTTGGCACAGTGAGTTTTGTGTTTTTTGATCTGTATTTTTTTATTAGTGAATTATGGGGCCAGTAGAGGAGGGAGGCAGCTCTTTTTTGGTGTCTTAAGACTGTCAAAGGTCTTCAGACCTGGCCCTGATTATGTATGTGCTGATTTTACAGTAAACAGAAATTTTTTAAAAGTTCCCTCTTAAAAAGCGTTCACGCTGGGGTCAAGAGCACTTAGTCAACATTGGCTTCTGTCATCCTATGACTCGGGTAGAGATGAGGAGACTGAGGTTCAGAGTGACGTCTGAAGTTCAGATGTGGCTACTTAGTGAAGCAAGCAGGATTCGCAGTGTCTTGGCTCTAGGATGCCTGCTGTGAGCCATAGCTTGCAAAGGAGAACGTGTCCAGCTTCGGAGCTCGAGAAAAGGCTCAGTGGGTAAAGAGCGCTTGCTGGGCAAGCATGAAGACCTGAGCTCAGATCCCAGCACCCACATAAAAAACCAGGTGCGGCTGCCTGTGCCTGTAACCCAGGCACTGTGGGAGGCAGACAGAGGATTGCTGGGGCCTGCTGCCCATTAGCCCAGCTCCAAGCTCAGTAACAGACCCTGTTTCAAAGGAATAAGGTGTAGGGGTTAGAGCAGGACAGCTGATATGTTCCCCTGGTCTCTGTGTGTGCAGAGCATAGGCACACATGCCTACACACACGTGTATATATACCACACAGACATATACATACATACACTAATACACACACACACAAATGAAAATAAAATAACAGAATGGGGCATGTTTTGAACCCAGGACCCATTCTACAATAAAATGTACTCTAAAACCCAGAGTCTCCGGCCTGCTACCTGCTACAGGGGCTGAATGCCCGGCTGGCACCTCTGATCAGCTGTCTGACCTAGGACAAGTTATTGAAACCCACTGAGCTTCATGTATATGGATGAGACACTAACAGAACCTTTGAGACTATCAGGTTTATCCTGTAGATAAGTCAGAGAAAGCAGAGTTCACCAGTGAGCTGCACACCATGGGATAGGGTTCACTGCAGGTGGTCACTGTGACAGCATCCTCAGAAAACTGAGGTGCCTATGCAAGTTGGGGGAACTCTTCCCTAATGGCGTCTCTCTGCAGGGGGTAGGAAGATCACACAACCTGCATCAGGATGGGCTCAAGTCTAAGGTATTTGAAAAAAATAACACCCAACAAGCCTTTTTTTCTGTTACATAGTTGCAAAGCCTGCTACCTAATTCTTAGATCCTGAAATCAGGCGGAAAGACACTTCCAAAAGCCCCACCCCCTGGCCTTCTCAGGGAGGGGAGCTGCAGCGGAGCTTGGACCATTTATTACCCTTGTCACCACCTGGGTCCCCAGGGACTGAGGAGCGTTGAGGGAGCCAGGGCTGCCCAGGAACAGCCGGAGGCTGGGGGCAGGCCGACTTCAAAGGCTGGCTAAGATCAAAAGCAGATGGAAGGTCCCGGGCAGAGGGTCTACTCACCTTTCTGTACCTCTCTGAGTGTATGGCTACCTTGGCTGAGCACAGGGGGCCCTGCCTGGGAGATGGAGAGAGGACAGACTGAGCAGGAGGACTTTGGAGAGGGCCAACACCCGGCTTCTGTGGAGGACTTGAAATTGAAGCCTGCCAACAGCAGTCACTGGCTTCTGGGCAGACAGCTATGTCTCAAACCTGGCCCCACTGGCAGACTCGCATCTGCTGGTCACTGACAGTCTGAACCTCCTCTCTCCACGTCAGGCACAGGGGCTCACATCAAAAGCTTTCCTCCAGTGGTCCCTCTTCTTTAGCTCCCAAGCCCGATCCATCACCAGGGCTTACCAAGTTCACGTCCAAGGCCACTGTTCAGGGCTAGGCCACTACCCTCTCTGGCCTGGAACGCTACCCCAGCCTCCACACCCATCTCCCTGGGGCCAATCTGGCCTTCTTCCAGTGGGTTCTCTGCACCTTGGGTAGACGGCTCAGATCAGAACCAGCTCCTCTTACCTCATTCCTACATGACCCTGGATTACTTCTGTTGTTCTTACCTTG
Organism: Nannospalax galili; assembly: GCF_000622305.1. Lineage (NCBI taxonomy): Eukaryota > Metazoa > Chordata > Mammalia > Rodentia > Spalacidae > Nannospalax > Nannospalax galili. The sequence continues at coordinate 236,408 of NW_008332217.1, read as the reverse complement.
GTGTGAACCCTTCTGAGCCAGGTCTTCTGGTGTCTCTCTCACACTTCGTCTTATAACAGGGCCTTTGCATGTGCTGTTCTTTCTGCACACCATTCCCTGCAGCCCACCTTCAAAGGCCTAAGCTCTTAGGCTTTCTCCAGCCCCAAAGCGGCTGATTCCACAGGCCTTTGTCTCTTTTATACACTGGTCACTACAATTTTTGTAGGTGTGTGTGAGTATTTCATTTCCATCTGTCTCCCCACCATACTTTAAGCTCTCCAATGGCAGGGATTTTGTCTATTTAAAAAGTCCCAAGCCGGGTGTGGTGGCACACACCTTTGATCCCAGTATTCGGGAGGCAGAAGCAGGCTGATCTCTGTAAGACTGAGGCCAGCCTGGTCTACATAACAAGTTCCAGGCCAGCTGGGGCTACAGGGAGACCCTGTCTCAAACAACAACAACAACAACAACAACATAAAAAGTCCCACATTATACACTCCCCCAAATCTTCTACAGGGATTTTAGTAGAGGTTTCAGAAGTATTTGTGGTGTGGTGAATGAACTAGCATTATGGAGAAACACACTCACTCAACCAGTATTTATTGAGTTCTTATTAAATGTGTCCAACTCTGCTGGTCACAGCTGTTATCAAATCTCCAGACACTGCCTTGATTATAAACATCACCTGCCCAGCCCCTCTGGTCATCGAGTTTGAGAATTCCAACCCTCTATTTGTAGGACATGTTCATAAGTACCCGAAGAATGGACACCACTGTCCCCCACTATCCCAGGAAGCAGAAATGGTCCACACGGCTCGAGATAACACCTTTATTATGACTGTTGAACTCTGCCTGGCTTTCATGCCTGGGGTGACTCTGAGCAAGAGAAAGAGGAGGAAGCATACATGCCCAGAGCCACAGTAGGGAGAGGGAGCCAGGGTCTGCTCCAGGTACAGAGGGCTCGGCATCAGGTCCCACCCACGAGGGCTCTGCTCTTCTGCTATCCCAGCCTAACTGCATTTCTGCAGTGGCTGACTTCAAACAGCTGACATGCCGACAGCATAGGCCCAAGCCTCTGCCTACTCAAACAGGAACTGCTGTGCCCTTCCCTGCCACCCTCCAAGGTCTCATGTAGCCCAGGCTGGCCTGGAACTCTCCATATAGCCAAGGATGATCTTGATAGTTGATTTTCCTGCCTCCACTTCTCAAGTGCAGCTATTACAGGTGTGCCAGGTTTTTGGGTGCTGGGGATGGAACCCAGGGCTCCATGCTCGCTAAACACTCTACCAAGTGAGCCACATCCTCAGTCCTTATGCCTCTTTTTCTAAGATAAAATGTTGATTATCCAGGTAGCATCTCATAACATTTTTAAATGATTTTTAAGGGGGCTGGAGAGATGGCTCGGCAGTTAAGAGCACTGGTTGCTCTTAACTCAGAGGACCTGAGTTTGATTCCCAGCACCTACATGGTGGCTAACAACCATCTATATCTCTAGTTCCAGGGGAATCTGACATCCTCTTCTGATCTCCTTGGGCACTGAACAACACGAGTGCACTTACATACATGAAGGCAATACAGTCATATACAAAAAATAAAAATAATAATTTTTTAAAATAATTTCAAAATTTTCAGATAAGGATCAAAACCCCACCACCTCCCCTACATAATTAATGTGATAGACCTCTGCTCACCTTTTAATTCTGTCATAAACACACACAAACACCCACACCATCCATAAATATGTTGTTCCTATAAGCATTTTATGAATTGTACTTATTTAGTTATTTTGACTTTTTGAGACAGGATCTTGCTGTATATCCCAGGTTAACCTTAAACTGGTGATCCTCCTGCCTTAGCCTTCTAAGTGCTGGGATTAGGGACATGTCTTACCATGTCCTGGCTAGGAATACATTTTTTAAAATGTGTATGAGTGTTTTGCTTGTATGAATGTAAGTGTATCATGTGCCTACAGTGTCTGTGGAGGCCAGAAGAGGGCATTGGATTCCCTGGAATTGAAGTTACAGATAGTTGTCAGCTGCCATGTGGGTGCTGGGAATCGAACCCAGGTCCTCTGCAAGAGCATCAGGTACCCCAATGGCTGAGCCATCTCTCCAGCCTTAGGAATGCATGCTGTTCATCTGTACATTTTGTTCCTGGACCTGTTTTTTTCCATTCTGTTAATGAAATACCTTGGCATCTCTTCCAGGTTATGACCCAAAGGTGGAATTGGCTCTTTTCACTGCCGTGTAGTATTCCAGATTCAAAGCTCAGTCTTCTGGCCAGCTCTCCTGTTTCCAGCTCTGTGTGACTGAATGAACCCCACATGACTTGACAGAGCTTCTTCCATGTTCTTCTTTAGGGGTGATCCCCCGAAATAAAATTCCTGGGGCCCCTGATTTAAAACTGTAAAATCTATTTCATAGTGCAATTGAGAGAGAGTCATCCCAGTGACTCTCCTAGTGGTGAAGTCTCACCTCTTCACATCAAGCTAACTCTACTTGCTCTGAGGAAAACACGAGGAATTATTGATATATAATAATATATTTATTGATATATCTGTAGTGATGAGGATCAGATTCAGGACTTTGAGCATGCAAGACAAGTGTTCCATCACTGAGCTACATCCCTATCCCTAAAGGATGGTTCAAGGTGCTTCTGTGGCACCATCTTTCAGCGCATTAAGTTCTGGGGAATCCTTCATAGCCAAAGAAACCCAGCCTGGGTCCCGAGTCACAGTTGGGCTATGCACCCAACTGCCCGTGGAGTTCTCGTCCTAAGAGCCTGGAACAGGAACACACCTTGTGTGTTGTGCGATTCTAGGCCTCATGATCAGGCTAATGCATTTTTGTTGTCTATGGTTGTTTTTTTGGTGTTTTTTTTTTTTTGTGTGTGGACTCACAGGACTTGGCAAAAAAAATAATAGAGGCCCTGAGAATCTTTGCCAATTTCTGCCTATCTGCAGTGCGGCACAAGAGACTGGCACTGGTGCATCATGGGTGTAGCTCGCCATCAATTTGTCATGTGTGCAGATTCCTGTCACCACTGTTGTCATCAAGATGGAGGACAATTCCATGGCACAAAGATCTCCCCCGTGTGGCACACCCCATGTCATCTCCATCAATACCCTTTACCCCTGGTGACCATTACCCCATTCTCTGTCTCTAAAACACCATTTTGAAAGTGTTATATAAGGGGCTTGGAAAGATGACTGAGCGGTTAAGAGCACAGACTTGCAGAGGACCTGGGTTCGATTCCCAGCACCCACAAGGCAGCTAATGACCGTCCATAACTCCAGTTTCAGGGGATTTATTGCCTTCTTCTGACCTCTGTGGGCATGGGTACACTTACGCACATGCAGGTAATATGCTCATACACATAAAATAAAAATTAAAAAAAAATTTTAAAGAAAGTGTTACATAAATGGGTCATACAGGTCAAGTGTGTGGCATGTTCCTGATTACAAGGAGGATTACCCAGCACTTGGAAGGTTGAGGCCAGGGGATGGTGAGTTAACAGGCCAGCTGGGGCTACATAGGGAGATCCTGTCAAAAAGTTAAATGGCAAAATCAAAACCCAAAACAAAACCACTGGATTAGACAATACTCAGCCTTTTAAGACTGGCTTAACGAAAAGTGCACAGCACAAGCAGAGGCCACACTCTGCCACATGGTGCCAATGTTTCCCAGGCCTAGAAGAAGCAAACTTTAAGAGAGACCCACTGTGCACTGACAAGCAGACAGGACCACCCATGTTTCTCCTGATTCCTGGGTAGGTTCAGAAAGGCCCTGGAGCAAAATTCAGAATTTTATAGAATATTTCTTATGCATAACCATAAAAAAAATTAAAAGCCAACAACCCAGACCTATACCCTAATCCACAACCAACAAAAACAAGGCATCGAGCAATACTCCAAGGACTTTTACTGTGAGGGAAGGCTGCCTGGCCACGGACACTTGGGCAACAGTGATGATGAGAGCCATGGGGCCGGAGTGGGGGGCCTGGGCTACCATGGGGAGGCTGGCAAGATGGCAAAATGGGATCTCTGGTAAGAAGAGCATCCACCTTCAGCTCCCTCTCAGCAACTATTTCCAGAAGTCTCTATGCCAGCACCCTCACCTCCATTCTCCGTTTCCCGCTCTTCTTCCTGTTTTCCCTATACATGGTCCGTTACAATGATCAGAGCCCACCCATCTGAAGCCACGAGAACCATGGTGAGCTTGGTTCTAAGGCTACATATAAAGCAAGGGGAAGACAGGTGTGTGGGAGAGAAACACTAGAGAGCTTGGCAGTTAGAGACAGGATATTAGAATGACTTTCTTCTGCCCTATCCTCATCTGTAATCCAGGAAGCACTGATGCCTGAAAAGAGACAGAGTGAGAGTTCACTGAGAATCAGCAGTTGGTTATAAGTCTCTCATCTTCCCAATAGCCCCTTTGAGGTTGTCAGAATCCTCACCTGTGTAGAGAAAAGGAGAGTGGGGACAGAAACTTTCAGACACTTGCCTTAGATTCTGCAAGCAGGAGAGACACATTTAAAGCCACCATCTGGGGCCTGAGGAGACGGCTCAGTCTTGCCTGCCACACAAGATTGAGGACCTGAGCTCAGATCCCCAGCATCCACATAAAAAGCTAGGCACAGTAGTCTGACTCTGTAATCCCAACACCAAGAAGGCAAAGACAAGCAGATCCCCGGAGCTCACTGGCCAGCTAACAGCTGGATGGGCAAGCTCCAGGTTTCTGAGAGACCATCTCAAAAATTAAGGAGAAGAGCAATTGAGGAAGACATCCAATTTGACCTCTGGCCTCCACGTGTGCACACATGTATGTACGCAAGAGTGCACACACAAATACACATCATATGTTACACACACACTACAAGTGTTTAAATAATAAAGCCACCCTCTAAAGCTGATGCTCAATCTGGAATGTTCTACTACCTGGATCTTTAAATGTTTTATCCTTGTTTGCAAAGCAGATCCTCTTTATGAGATTTCAGTGAAGTGTTTTGTCTTGTTGGCTCCCCTTCCTTTTTGAAGGGCAGTTTCAGGGCAGAGGCTGGGAGATTTACTCATGAAAATTTCAAACACAGAATCAGTTGGGGAAAGAGGGGGCTGCCAAGACCCCGACACACAGGTTCAACACGTTTCGGGATTTTATAGAATGTGTGTCTGTGAGATTTCTGGTTTGTTTCCCTCTTTGCTGAAGTGCTTAGACCCATTTGGACTTGAAGTCTCTGGTCTCCACTCCACTCCATGACAAAGAGGGGCGATTTCTATTATCATGCCCAAATTCACAATAGTTTATTGTACCTCCCTTTTTTTTATTACATTTTATCTACTTGTTTCTATCTATCTATCTATCTATCTATCTATCTATCTATCTATCTATCTATCTATCTATCTATCATCTATCTATCTATCTATCATCTATCATCTATCATCATCTATCATTTATTGTGTGTGTGTGAGTCAGAGGTGGTACATGCATGCTAGGGTGCAGACAGCAACTTTCAGGAGTCAGTTCTTGCCTTCCATCATGTAGGTCCTGGAGACTGAACCCAGGGTTGCAGTCTTGGTGGCAGGCGACTTCACCTGCTGAGCCATCTTGCCAGTGCTCTTGTACCATCTTGAACAGTCTTCTTGATCATCTTACCACGCCCTTCCCACGCTGGCTCAGGAGAAGGGCGGCTGTCTACACAATGCTTACGGGCTGCTTTGCTCATAGCGCCCCTTACACTTACTCGATGGGAGCAGCCACCTGTCCTTTTTTGTACAGACAACTGACACGTGGGATCCACCAAGCTACCTGGGCTGCAGAGTACCCCCATGCTCAGAGTTCTCTGTTCCTAGCCTAATTTATTTCTCCCTCTAGTATATTTCCTGTAAGCTAGATTTAAGATGTGAGCAGGCTCAGCTGAGCTGAGGGGACAGTAATGTTCAGAGGTGATGCTAAGCCCTTCTACTGTCTCTCATCAGGACCCTGTTGAGTGATGTCAGCAGGGCCCTGTGTATTCAACTGCAGCACCCTGCTTACCCCATCAGGGCGCTCCCCACCAACTTTGAGCCTATCGGTTTTACTCTCAGATGATGTGGTCCAAATCAATTATTTCATGAGGGGTTTAGAGTTTTTAAAATGTTTTTTTTTAAGTGAGTGGCGATTCAAGCAAATTACAATATTAAAACAATATTATATTCTGTGTTAGTGTGGGGGACAGTGTACTCATGTATTTGGAAGCCAGAGGTCTACATCAGCTGTCTTCCTCAATCGCTCCCAATTTCTCTCCACATTGCTTTTGAGGCAAGGTCTCTCACTGAACCTGGAGCTCATCGATTCAGTTAGATTGGCTGGCCAGGGAGCCTCAGCGATCTTCTGGTCTCTGCCTCCCTAGTGCTGGGATTACATATGGATCACCAGCTTTTCCCATGGGTTCTAAGGTCCTCATGCTTGCACTGGGAGCACTGTACTGAGGCATCTCTTAGCCCCTAGCACTTACATTCTCATACACTGTCCCAGGGAGTGTGGGAGGTGGGCAGAGCCAGCCGGGGCCAGCCATAGGCTCCCTGTGGGTACTGGACACCTGGTCCACTCCAGCTCTGTCACTCACTAGTGATGAGGAATCTTGCTTCACTTTTTCTGCCTTGACTTTCTCAGCCTACAAATGGGGGCACGGGCAGTCAGTAGCCATTTCCTAGAACTTTGGTGAGGATGGTACACCTGGCTGTCTGCAAAGTTCTGAGGGCAGAGTGTGTACAGAGAAACCTCTCCTCTCCATCCTCCAGAGGGGTGGTACTGAGAAGCCATAGAAGAAAGTTCCCTCAGGTTCTGTAGCCAGTGGCAGGCACACCTCTCATTCCACCTCCCAGCATGGTGTGGATGGAATGTTCTTCCACTTTGAAAATAATTGCCAATGGTCAGAAGACACCTGTGGGCCATGATGACCCAGGTCTGATATCAGACTTCCTCCAGGCCTTGCCACCCTTCCCATATGCCCTCCAGGAAGTGCTGCCCTCCTGCCATCTCCCCCAGGGACATCACAGAGCAAGTTGGTTCTGCCAAAAGCCTTTTCTTGTAGTTCCTTCCTGCACTTAAAGTGTTTCCTCAAATGTCACTTCCTCAGAGATGCCCTTCTTGATCCCACCACCCAATACGATCCCCTTCTACCATCCCTTCCACCACCATGCTTTACGTATCTTCTCAATTTGAGTCACTCTCCTGAAATAGGGTGCGTGTTCATTTGTCCACTCTGAGGGTGCCGCCCTGCTCAACACTGCCTCCTTGCCATCTGTCACGATAGCTGGGGACAGCACAGGTAGCTGATGCACATCAGAGAAATGAACACTGGTGAGTGACCCTACCCAGCCTTATCCAGCATTCCATGCAATCACCTGTCCATCATCCATGTATTATCTTTGATCAACCTGTATCTATTATCTATTCCCTACTATCTAGCATCTCTCTATCCAGCCTATCATCAATCAATCATCTACCATTTATCTATCATCTATCTATCATCTGTCCATCTATCATCTATCACCTATCATCTGTCCATCTATCATCTATCATCTATCATCTATCATCTGTCCATCTATCATCTATCATCTGTCCATCTATCATCTATCATTGGTCCATCCATCATCTGCCAATCAGCAATCTAGAGTTTCTGATCCCAAAATATAATTTCATTTATAAATGTCACAGTAGGAATCTCTAAAGACTCCTTTGGGAAATAGTCTAATACCGTTATCATTATGACTAGAAAATCCCTTACTATCACTTACAATTAATTTATTTTAACAAAAAAAATCTGTTGTATATATTTTTTTTGAAAAAAAAAATTGTTATTTTTACTTTATGTGCATGAATGTATTGCCTGCATGTGTCTAAGTACACCCACGCCATTCAATGCCCCAGGAGGTCAGAAGAGGGTGTCTGATCCCCTGGAACTGGAGTTAGGACAGTTGTTAACCACCATGTGCATACTGGGAATCAAACCTGGCTCCTCTGCAGGAGCATCAGTGCTCTTAACCACAGAGCCATCCCTCCAGCAACCTGTTGTATATATTATAATCCCATTAAATAATACATCATGTGCAATTTTTGGTGACAATATGCAGAGAACCTAGTTCTTTTTAACAGTTGCATGATAGACCAGAGATGAATTACCAAGGTTTATTTAACCTTTTCTCAACTGATGAGCATTCAGGTTATTGTATATGTGTATAAAATTTGTACTCCTAACAGGCATAGAGGCAGACATACATATTTGGTTCTATATACCAGAACACAAACCATTAACCAATGATGCAATGAACATTTTTCTGTCTCAGTATTTCTCAGTCTTAATACTACTTAGATTTGGGTCAGATGACGCTGTCTGAGCAGGCCTAGCCTGTCAACCATGGGCTCACTCCTCTTCTCTCTCTAGACACCAGTGGCACCCTTCTCCCCTAGCTGTAACACCCTGAAGTGTTTGCAGAAGCTACCAGTGTCTCCTCACAACTGGAGGACCTGCCCTCTGTTTACACACTTAGGCAAGTGGAAAACTCTGACATCTAAAGCAGTGGCTGTGGAGGGCGAGGGCAGGGATTTTGAGATGGTGACCACTTGAGAGCAATGTCCTGTATACCCACTCTGAGTGTGTAAATGTAATCACTCCATTCATGCTCACCACGAAAACCTCTGCACTTCAAAGGGCTCTAGTTTGCTATCAGCAAATTTAGCGTATTAGCCAAAGGTCCCTTGATGGTACATTTTTAACATCTGTTCAATAGAGTGGGACAGTACCTCTCAATGCCAACGAGAGCCCAAACCAGCCTCAGGGACATTCCCTGGACCACATGTAACATCCAGGCAGAACCTTCCAGGAAAAAAATGAAACCCCTGCAGTAAAGACTTAGCTGCTCAGAGAAGCAAAAATTCCAAGGTCAAGAGATGCTGTTTTAGAGGAATGGTGGGTATGTGGGGGGATAAACTTTTAAATTAATCAGTTAAAAAACAAAGGGCTGGGGAGACAGCTCAGTTGGTAAAGGACTCACCACATACGCTGAGCTTGTATCTCCAGCATTCCTATAAAAGCCATGGCAGCGTGCACCTGCCAGTACTGGGGAGGTGGAGACAAGAGGGTCCCAGCACTCACTGGCCAGTCTAACCAAAACAGTGAGTTCCAGGTTCAGTGAGAGACCCTGCCTCAAAAAATAAGGTGGGGAGCAATTAAGGAAGACACCTGACATCAACCTCTGCTGTCCACATGTAACTGCACACACGAACACATACACACACTAACATATGGGGGGGGAGAGAGAGAGAGAGAGAGAGAGAGAGAGAGAAAGGTGGCACAGTATGAAAAAGCCAACCAAGCTGAGTGAGTGCTGGATCTGAATGCTGGATCTGAATGCACACCCCTAAGATCCAGGGTGGGTGGCTGACACTATTTTTGAGTGGTGACTGTGGGCGGCAATTCTGGGGCTCTGAGCCCTTAGCAGGCACAGGCACAAGGCTTAGCTGTGAATCCTTCCTTCCTCAGCACGTGCCTAAGAGAGGTGCTATGAGGAAGAAGCTCAGGACAGAGGAAGTGCCAGATAAACGTTTGCTATTCCTGGGCTCTGTCCACAATGCACACAGAGCAGCCAGAAGAGCTCACTTTACCATGATGCAGACAGAAGACACAAATGGTGGTCTACAAGGGTCAACAGTAGCTGAGCACCTTGCATATGGCTGCGTCTCAGGACTGCATAAACACCACCTGACAGGAAGGAAGAAAGTGGACCAGAGCTCCCTGTATAGTGTCTTCATTTTATCACAGGGGAGACATCTCCATGCCTCATTGACCAGACCTGGGCCACATGGTCATACCTAGCCAATCACAGACGAAGGGCTTAGTTTCTTCATCTTTTATGCAATTGGCTGAGTACATCATGTCAACTGGTTAACTGTCCAGATGTGTGCACTAACCTGCCCACAGCAGCTGTCCCCAGGTGCCAGCAGCTCTGCTCTTCATGAAGTCTGAATTCTATACTTCTTCTCCTTTGGTGGCATCTGCTTTCTACCCAGTGTCCCTTAAAGGCAGCAAGCTCCTGCCACGCTGGGATCTATGCATAACTGTTCCTTCCGCCTTTGACTCTCACCTTGCCCACTAGGTTTCTGGGTAACTGTCACAATGTCCTTGCTTCCAGGAAGCCCAACACTCTACTGGAGTGGTTGGCATGGTGTCCTGACCTTGTCACACACGCCACGTGTCACTGCCCGTCTGCCTCTCCCTCCAGATACTGTATAGTCACCATGAGCCACTCGGGTCTCAGTGTACCTAGCCCAGATTGACAGGTGTCTAAACACACTAGCTCGCCAAGACTCAGAACCAGAAGCAACACAATGTGATGCATTTTGTTCATGAATGTTCCAATTCAAGCTGCACGTGTGGCTTGTATGTGTAACGCTTGTCATATCCTTTATGAACTGAGCTGTTTGAGACCTTAATACACCCCATGAGGTAGGGAGTGGAACTAGACAGTACTTCCTGTGTCTCTCCCGGCTTGGAGAAGTGCCTGGTGTAGAATACGCACTGAATCTTTGTTGAGTGAATGAACGGATGAATAAATGAAGTGAACAAATAAAATTTAAAGATGGTAGTTATCTTTGTTCACTTCCTGGCTGTTGTGCTGGGGATGCAGCTCACTACAGAGCACTTGCCTAGTGTGCAAGAGGCTCTGGGTTCCACCCCCTGGTGCCACAGAAACAAATAAACGCATCCTGGTTGTCAAGAGCACATCCTTTGTACAGTGTTTAAAAGTTCTCCAAAGACTCATCAAGTGCCACCGATCACAGAATCACAATGCTCCCTCATCCCAGCCCACATGGATGGCAACTTTCAGACCTGTGGTTCTGTGAACACAGCCAGCCTCCCTGCCTTCCACACCCACTCCACCCCAGAGAGAAAACAAAGCCAGAGAGACAATCTGCAGAGCTGGGGAGCCAGGACTTCCCAGGAAAGTCAACAGACGGTGGCTTGGGGAAGCTGTCAACCTTGACTGGACAAACATTCTGAAAAGGGCCACTCGTCCTTACAGGGCCAAGCCTGGCGGATGGGAGCCAAGGCAGGCTGAGCAGTGCCAAGCCCAGAGGAGTCAGGAGGCCAAGCCTCAGAGTGTCTGGAGACCGAACAGGCCTGGGCCCGAATCAACCAGATGGGATCACCTGTCTCCATCCAGAGCCAAGGAAAACAGCTTTCCACAATGGGAAGGCAGGTCGGGTCAGACTCAGGAGCTACAAGACACAGGGCCTAGGTCCTGAAGTAGCACCTGGGGGCCAAGGCCTTTCCAGAATTCTCCACAGCAGAAGGTGAACTGAGGTACCATGACTCTAAGGGCTCCCGGGGATTGGAGATCAAACTTGGGTCTATAGCTGGGGGTCAGAAGTGGAGATTGGAAATTTCGGATTTGAGGAGCCGGAAAGAAACCAAACTTTGAGGCCTGACCCCTTTGCTCAGGAGCTAAAGGCTCCTTCCTGTTTGACCTTGTATAATGAGGTCAACAGCTCCCACTTGGCCAGAGGGTATCAGTGGGGCCTGAGTGCTGACACTGAGTACCTCACCATAAGAGTCAGCTTGGATTGGGAGGTAGGGGTGATGTAGCATACTTGGTGAATTTGAACCCAGCTCAGGTGCTCACTCACTGGAGCAGGCTGGGGACTCACAGCAGCACAGGTGACTCCTATCCTTCGAGGCTCTGAGGTTCACAGCTCTAAGCTATCACTCATCAAATCGCTGCTTATCATCAGCCAATGGTTATCCCCAATTCTACCCATGTGACTGTCACCTGTGTGACCACCACAGATGCTGCAGGACAAGGACCTGGGGCCGCACTGCTTGGAGAACCAGCTATGCAACACCTTCGTGTGTGTGTGTGTGTGTGTGTGTGTACGCATGTGGGGGGTGTTCGGGCACATGTAGAAGCCAGAGGTGGACGTCAGGTGTCTTATTCAATTGCGTCTGTACTTTGTTGTTGGATCTAAGCTTTCTCACAGAACCTGGAGTTCACTGTTTTTACCAGCCTGACTAATAACCAGCGAGCCCCTGGAGTCTGCCTGTTCCCCTTCTGCCAGTGCTGGGGTTAAGGACACCCGCCAACATGCCCAATTTTTCACATGAGTGCTGGGGAGCTGAACTCGGGTCCTTATACCTATACAGTAAGCTCTTTACCCACTAAGCCATCTCCTCAACCCCTTTTGCTTTTGAGACAGTTACTCTGTAGACCAGGATGGCCTAGAACTTACATGTAGCCCAGGCTGGGCTTGAACTCACAGCAGTTCTACCTTAGCCTCCCGAGGGCTGGGATTATAGCTGTGATCCTGGATAAGTTTCCTTTTCTGAGCCTCAGTTTCCTCATTTGTGAAATGGAGACAATATCAGCACCTCCCTATAGGGTTATGTGAGGGTGCTAAATGAGCTAATGCTTCAAAGTGTTCTGCTGATAAGAGCACTCTGCTGTGGAGGTGGCTTAAAGGGTAGAGCGCTTACCATGGAAGTGTAAGAACCTGGTTTGAATCACTAGAACCCATGGAAACCCAGGTGCAGTAGCTCCTGTCTGTAACCCCAGCAAGCAGAAGCTTATGGGCCAGATAACATGTGGTACAGTGGTAAATAACAGAGAGACCCTGTCTCAAACAGGGTAGAAAGTGGAGATCCACACTCTAGGGTGTCCTCGGACTCCATACGCACACTATGGCATGCACATGTCGACACACATTCATGCTCACACATCAGACAAAAATAAAACAAAATAAAACCTTTTTGTCTACCATGCTTGGGATGGCTCTGACCCAGAAAACGGGTGAGTAGGAGGTTGGGGCTCCCCAGGGAGGGTCAGGAGGCAAAAGCTGAAATGAAACCTTTCAATACTCTAGTCCTTTGCGTCTTGCGGGGACACACAACACTTAGAAAGTTATCTCCACCCTCCCCTACCCGCCAGCTGTCTGTCTGTCACTCCCGGGTGACTGATTCCAACAGCCTCCTGGCCTGCCTCCCCCAGACCCACTCTGCCAACTCCCTGAGCGAGGTTTTTAAACACCATTGTAACCTTGCCTTGCCCCCACTAAAACCTCTTTAATGGCTCCCCACTGCCCTTGGGCTAAATTCCAAACTTAACAGGAACAAAAAAACAGTGGCTTTCAATTTCTTTGACGGAGGCTCACAGTAAGAAACCCATTTTACAACGAAGCACAGTGCACCCCTTTATCAAACTGAAAAGAAAGGCTCAGACACCACGCCGGCCTCATAGGCAACACACGCTGGTGCTTTCTGTCCTGTTCACCCCAAACCCCCAGCATGCCCCTCCCCTCATGCGTTCTGGCTGTGGTTCATCCAGTTGTCTAACTGATTCAGTGAGCAGACGTCCGAACCCTCCTTCTCCACCCCAGCTTAAGAACTCTGAGGCCTAGGACCAATGGTTAGTCTTCTGCCTCCCTGAAGCCCATGTTCTGTCACCCCGGTATTACACGCCCATGGGACACTGGGCTTTTGCACATGCAGAGTTCCTTCAACATAGAGCACTGTTTCTGCTGTCTAACTGGTATAGCCAAAGGCCACCTCCTGGGGGAGACTGCCTATCCATCTACCCCACATCACCCTGACTACCTTTGGGTCCTCTCTTCACATTTCACTCACCTTTAGACTTTAAAAAAATAGTATCTGGGCCCACTTCAGACCAACTGAATCAGACATGTCTGGGTATTAAAAAAAAAAAAAATTCAGGCCAAGGAGATGTCTCAGTGGGTAAAGCAAGAGAACTATGAGGTACATCTGGACACTGTAACACTCTATGGAGAGACAGGAGGAGAAGACAGGAGATTCGCAGCACGCTGTGCAGGCTTCCTGCACAAACCAGGAAGGTTTTATGCAGCAGTGGACAACAGGAGACCCTGTCTCAAACAAGTGGAAGGTGAAGACTCACATTGGAGGCTGTCTCCTGACTTCCATACATGTACCTGCATGCTCGCGCACGCACACACACACACACACACACACACACACACACACACTTGTTAAAATCCCATGAGAACGGGTCTAGAACATCACCATCTTTGACTGCTGCATGCACCAGACCTGGGCTCAGCCCTGAGGACACAGAGTACCTCAGAGGAGACAGGATGCAGAACTGCTCTGGGTCCCCTGCCAAACATATAGAATCAGGGATGTAGGATGTAGAGTTTGTTTGGGAAACACCTGCTAGGGCCAGGTATGGCCAGAGTGGCAATCTGTCCATCCTTCAATAGGGGGACTCCAAAGCCCAGCCACATGACCTTGGACTGGTCATACAACTCCTCTGACAGGTCACACAACTTCTCCGTGCCTTCGTTCCCTGCCCACCCATGGGAGTCATGCAATCTGCAGTCAGAGAGGTCATTGGGGGCTGGGAGAGTTAACATAAATTTGTACGGGTGAAACACTCTGGGAAGTATCTGGTGTTCAGCAAGCAGGTCAGGAAATCTCAGCTGCTGTAGCTCCTGCCATCTAGAATCACAACACTATGAGATCAGCCTCCATGCCTCCTTTTCCTAAGCTTAATTCAGAACTGGGGTCTCCAATCCTAATCTGCTCTGTGTGGCCAGAGGGGCCCTTTCAAAAGTCATCTTCTTGGCTGGAGGCATAGCTCAATGGTAAAGCACTTTCCTAGCATGCATAAGGCCCCTAGATTCAATCCTCAGTATCTCCTCCCCACCCCAACAAACAAACAGCAAATAAAAGTTGTTTTCTTGCAAGCTTTTCCAAGCTTCCTTCTTGAGATTTTTAGATTCAACTGGTCTGTGCCCAGGGCCTGTGGCTTCTGGCATTCCTCTCAGTGGACAGGACTGAGCAGGACTCAGGGCCTGAGACCTCAAGACAGGATCAAGGCATCCTTCCTTCTCTGATGCTTCCAGAGTGGGCAAGCAGAGGGAGAGGGGTGTGTGTTTGTGTGTGTGTGTGTGTCTGTCTTGGGGGTGCAAGTGGCAGGGCACAGGTGGAAGTCAAGGACACTGTGGGAAGACTGAGATGAAGCCATGCTGGGAGACCATGCCCTACTGGGATTGGCTAAGGTGGTGAGGGGCTACTGTGCAAACCCACCCGACCCCATTGCCTGGCAGAGAGGATACCTGGCAATGTCTGCAGGCAGACTTTTTTTTTTTTTTTGTTACTAAGTCTCACTATGTAGCCCTGTCTGGCATGGAACTCACTAGCTAGCCCAGGTTGGTCTCACACTTGGGGTGATCCTCCTGAAGATGCTGCTACAGCAAATTCTGAAATGTGCAGCCCCCTCCAACAGAGAGAGACTCCCAACCTCCAGAATGTCATGGGTGAGGGCTCTGAGGAAAAAGAGGCATCCTGATGTGAACAGCAACAGGCACAATGCTGTGCGAAAGACCATTGTCACCCAGCCAGCTCCCTCCTGTACATCGTTCCCCAAGCCAGCTTCACTTCCTATTTCCTGAGCATGTACTTTGTGTCCGATGGTGAGGAGTTTAACCAGGGTCCCTCATGGAAAATCTTGTATCTGTTTAACGTGACTTTCTTGACATCACTGACAAGCACATTCAACATGGACCTTGCTTTCTCAGAATGGCAGAAAACCCGGCATTTTGTGGTGGCGACACACATTTGGTTTCTAACTCCTCCCTGTGTGGCAGGAGCTGGCTGGAGGGAAGAAAGTGCCAGAATGAGGGCTGGGGGGATGGCTCTGTGGGTAAACACCTGCTGTGCAAGTATAAGGACCCAAGTTCAAATCCCAAGAACACAGAAAGCCAGGCAGGGTAGTGCATCTGTAATCCCAGCACTCCTGTGGAAAGATAGGAGGAAGAGACAGGACAATCTCAGAAACGAGTTTTCAGCAGCAAACAAAGAGACCATTTTAAGCAAGGTAGAAGGTTAGGACCAACACCCAAGATTGTCATCTAACCTCTACATGTGCACTGTGGCATGCATGTGCCCGCATTCACACACAAGGCACATACACCATACATACAGCACAAAATAAATGTAAATATTTCTTTAAAAGAAAGTGCAGAGTGTGTGTCAAGCCATTTCAGAGTCATTTAGACAAGTCTCAGTGACCAGTGGGGTGTAAGAAGCAAGGGACAGGGGCTGGAGAGATGACTCAGCAGTTAAGAACACTGACTGTTCTTGCAGAAGACTTGGGATCGATTCCCAGCACCCACATGGCAGCTAACAACTGTCTGTAACTCCAGTCCCAGGGGATCCGACAGCCTCTTCTGTCCTCCGCAGGCATTGCACGACACAGGTGCACTTACCTACACACACACAGGCATAACACTCATACACATAAAATTTAAAAAAAAAAAAAAAGCCGAGTGAGGTGGCGCACTCCTGTAGTCCCAGCATTTGGGAGGCAGAGGCAGGCGGATCTCTGTGAGTTCAAGGCCAGCCTGGTCTATATAGTGAGTTCCAGGATGGCTGGGGCTACAGGGAGACCCTGTTTCAAAAAGACCAAAAATAAATAAATAAATAAATAAAAATAATTTTTAAAGAAGAAGCAAGAGGCAAAGAGGCACCCAGGTAAACTGAGGCTTCTGTGCCTGTCATCAAGAACGGATGAGCTCATGCGCTTTGGGACAAGCTACAGTGCAAGGTACTTATATTTTATCACTCAGAGATGCCCCAGAAAGCCTCTTGTCTTGTTTCCCATAGCTGCACTCTTACGTGGCTTAGAACAAACACAAATGCATGCTCTCACTCTTTGTAAGAACAGAAGTCAGCATCACTGGCTCCTCTAAGTCAAGGTATCTACAGAGCTGTGTCTCTCAGAGCCCTCAGGGAGAGACTGTGTCTTGCCTCAGTTTCTGGGGGCTGCCACTGCCCCTGGGCTTGTGGCTACATCCCTCCAGTCTTCTCTTCAAGGCCAGTATCTTCAACTCTGTCTTTGTACTGCTTCCTTGAGTGCGTGCATGCGTGCGTGCGTGCGTGTGTGTGTGTGTGTGTGTGTGTGTGTGTGTGTGTGTATGAAGTCATCTTCCTCTCTTTTAGAAACACATGTTATTGCATTTGAGGCCAACCTGGATAATCCAAGATCACTTCCTCATCTCTTTAACTCAATCCTATCTGTAAGGATTTTTGTCACCTAAGGTAACGTTTACTTTGGCTTTTCTTTTATTTGTTTTTGTTGTTCTGTTTTGGTTTTGGCCAATACCGGTGATCAAATTCAGAGCCCTGTACGTGCTCTTGGGGAGCTGATGCCCTCTTTAAATGCTTTACCAACAAATCACACCTCCAACCCTTGGTTTTTGGGGTTTTTTTTTACTTATTTTTATTGTTTTGAGACAGAGTCTCACTTTGTAGCCCAGGCTGGCCTTGAACTCATGATCCATCTACCTTTACTTCTTGAGTGCTGGGATTACAGATACATACCACCACACACACTGCCATTTACAAATTTCAGTATTAAGTATCTTTGGGAGCCAGCTATGGTGGCATATACCTTTAATTCCAGCACTCAGGAGGCAGAGGTAGGCAGACATCTGTGAGCTCCAGGCCATCCTGGTCTACATAAGTGAGTCCAGGCCAGCTGGGGCTACAGGGAAAACCTGTTTTGAAAAAGAATAGAATCTTTGAGGACCATGTAGGTCCTCAGAGCTCAAACTCAGGCCATAAGGCTTGGCATCAAGAGCCTTTCACCTGCTGAGCCATCTCCCTGGCCCTAATTACTTCTTTTTAATTAGAAATAAAAGTGTGTAAATAAGGGCTAAGGTGGCTCAGTGTGTAAAGGTGCTTGCCACCAAGTCTGACAGCCTGAGTTCCATCCCTGGTAGAAGGAGAGAACTGGTGACCTACAAGTTGTCTTCTGACCTCCACACGTGCTTCATGGCATATGTGTGCACACATGCATGTGTGCATGTGTGTGGGTGCACATACACACAAAAATAAATAAATGTAAAAAATAAAATAATAGAATAAATGGCTGGCTAAGGTGTGACCCAGTGGTAGAGCACTTGCCTAACATACAGAGACTCAGGGTTTGAGCCTCAGCATTACAAACAAAACAATACAATAAAAGGAAAAAGTCACAAAGAACCTCAAACCCCAGGGTGTAGAGATGGCGGGTAAGACGGAACCTACCTTGGGCACAGCTTCTGCCCCTTCAGACTTTTAGATGCCAGGTGTGAGGCCTGGCTGCTACACAGTAGGTGCTCATTAAGTGCTGACTGCATGACCAAGTCTGGAGGCAGTGGCTAGCTTAGAAAAGAAAGAAAATCAGAGAATCAACCAGGGAAAGCTCACCTTCCATGCCTGCCCAGTCAGTGCCAGGACCTCAGCCCAGGCTGAGAAAGTACCCGCGGGATGCCGCATGCACCATGCTGGCCAAACATGCTGTCAGTGCTTCCTCCTCTTCCCATAACTCTACCTGTGCTCAGCAGGGCAGGCTGCCAGGCCCTCCCTTACTGCCTGGTAAGAACTTTGGGGTGTGGAGCCATTTTCCCAGCTCCAGATCAAGGTTAATGTGAACTCACAGTTCTGATCCAAACCCAGAATAAGACCACGTGGAGATTTGGCTGGGCATCTGTGGAATTCAGAGTTTCTCTAGTCATTCACCAGCTTGAAGGGAGGCGTGTCCCCGATGACACCCACAATTTTTGCTTGGTTGTTCCATTGCTGATGGTCTGAAGACTACTGGGTTAACGTGGGTCCCTATACCATGGTATTACTGGAGAAATGCAGATTTTTTTTTTAATTCTATCAGGGGGCTGGAGAGATGACTCACTGCTTTATACACTGCGCTTGCAGAGGACCCAGGTTCAGTTCCCAGCACCTACTTGGCAGCCAACAACTATGCATTAACTCCAGTTCCTAGGGATCTGATGCCCTCTTCTGACCCCTGCAAGCATTGCATAACACGGGTGCCTTTACATACATGCAGGTACTACACGCATACACATAAAATAAAAACAAAAAATTTCAAAATTCAGTCAGCTGAACATAGTGGAATACTTAGAACCCCAACCTTGGGAGGCAGACGTTGGAAGATCATCATAAATTCAAAGCCAGCTTGGTCTGCATAGTGAGTTTCAGGCCAGCCAGCCAGGACTGTATAGCAAGACCCTGTCTCACAAAACAAAACAAAACAAAACAAAACAAAACAAAACAAAACAAAACAAAAGCCAAGCCAAGCCAAGCCAAGCCAAGCCAAACCAAACCAAACCAAACCAAACCAAAACAAAACAAAACCTCAGTGTTTTACCCCCAACGGCGATCATTGTGCAAATCTTCTGCCCATGAATGGCAAGTTGATGTGAGCTGGGATTTAGAGGAAACACAGCTGTGTGGGGAGCGATCACAAGTGTACCTCGGTGCCTGAGTTGGCACATTTTATTTTCCTTAATTACTCTTTTCTCCCAGCTGCCTGCCTTCCACAAACGTGTACGGAACTTATACTCTGTGCCAAGGACTGTTCTGGATTGAGGGATGAAACAGAAAATAAAATAAAGTCTCAGTCCTCAGTCCTGGGCTTGACATTCTATCGGGGGATGAGGGCAGTGAACAGCGAAGTTGTGTAAATACTGAGGACAGGGTGACCTCAGAGAAGGTGATGTTTGAACAGGTACTCAGAGGTGAGGAAGGAGCACAGAGAAGAGTCAGGGAAGAGTGAAAGGGCAGAGCAGACATGTGCCAAGGTCCTGTGGTAGAAATGAACAAGATTTGGCTGAAGAGCAAAAAGAGCCAGCGGTCAGGCTGGAATGCAGGGGGGCGGGGGTGCTGGTTAGAAGGATCCAGGAAGTAGCCTGGGGCCAGACCACACAGGCCTTGGAGGCCTGGGTAAGGCTGTGTGTACAAGGTTTCCAATGGGAGACTCTCTTAAGTGTTCCTACCTAGAGTGCCATCTTAGCCAATGAGAGGAAGCCCGGAAGCAGATCTCAGCACCAATACTGGTTCTACTGGGCGACCCCACCCTTCCAGGGACATCTGGCAATAACCAGAGCCACTTCTGGTTCTCTGACTGGAGAAGACCCAGTGGGTGGAGGCCCAGTACAGCCCATGGGCCTGTCTGAGTCTGTTTCATGTGGCTGTAACTGAAGTGAACCTGGGCAACTTGTAGAGTCCAGAGTGTACCAGCAGGTAGCTCTGGAGTCTGGAAGTTCAAGGTCATGGCACTGGTGTCAGGGAGGGCTTCAGGCTGTGTCAACCCACAGCATCCAGAAGGGTGAGAGGCAGCAGAAGAGGGTACTGAACTCACTTTTAAAACAAACCTGCTCCCACAAGGCCATTGATCCAGGCCACAAGGGCGGGGCTCCTCTCACAAGACTCCTCCCACACTGCTACAGAGGGGTAAGTTCCCAACACACACGACCATTGCGGACACATTCAAACTACAGCTGACCCCAAATGTCTCCACGGCCGAGGTTCACAAGCCCTACACACACACACACACACACACACACACACACACACACAATCTGAAAGACTACACAAGACAGTTCTAAGAGGCCATTTAACCTACTTCAGGTACATGACAAAAGGCTGCTGTGGAGCCTTTGTTCTCCCGCCCCTAGCGCAGGCCCAGCAAATATTGTCTGTGAATTGCTGAACTGTAAATAATTTAGGCTTCTGGGGGATCAAGAAGTCTCTGTCTCTTCGTCATAGAAGGAAAACATGCCAATGATACGGGAGCCAGTGGGCACGGCCATGTGCCAATAAAACCTTATTTATAGGTTTTATTGGCACATGGCCAAATAGCCAGATTTGACCAGTGGGGTTTGGTCTGATAACTCTGCTCTAGGGGGTCAATTAAAGAAGTGGAAACAGGTTGAAGGGCTTAGAGTGGAGATGCATGGAAGGGTTAAAGAGGAGTTCCCATCTCAACAAAGCCTACCATCTACACTGGGGCCTATAAACCATGGCTCCTGGCTCAGTTCTGGCTGCTGTCTGTTGTCATAAATAAAGTTTTATTTGTATCTGTATTATCTGTGGCTGCTTTGACACAGATGACAGGAGTTAAGTAGCTACCAGGGGGACCATCTGCCCCTCAAAGCCTGAAATCTCTGCTCCCTGGCCCCTGGCAGAGCCTGTTTGCTGGCCTCTGTCCTTCACAACTCTCCTTGTATTCAAAGAACATTATTTAGGGGCTTCGGGTAGACCCAGGGCCACATTCACAAAAGCTCTGAGAACAAACACAGCCCTGAAAAGAATATTTTTAATAAAGTAAATAGGGCAGAAGCCAAAAACAAAACCAAAGAACTCTTAGCTCTGCACCCTGGAGGGGCTCTGACCACAGTGACGCGGGAGAAGCAAGTTCACAGCTAAGACGCACTCCACAAATGTTAAGATAACAAGAACAATAAATAGTAATAAAACACAAAGCCCCGCACACGGCTCCACAGGCTGGACCTCCCAGGGTTTTGAGCTCTGGAGCTGGGAGGTCAGGCTTGGCAGCAGCTCTGCAGAACCTACAAGAGCTCAGTGGGACTAGAGAGGAGGAAGTTCAAGTTTGAGCAAGCGCTGGGAAAGACAGCCTTGCACCGAGATGTTACCACCCACCACGTAAAGAGACCCAGGTCCGAAGACCACCACTGATCGTCAACACCCTCCAAGATGGGGCTGGGAGATGGTCCAGTCAGTAAAATGTAAGCTTGAGGACCCGGATTCAATCCACAGCACCCACATAAAAGCGGGATGCGGCACCTGTAACCCTACTGCTAGGGAGAGCAGAGGTATATCCCTGGGACTCACTGGCCAGTCAATCCAATAAGCTTCAGGTCCAGTGAGAGATCCTGTCTCAAAAAATAAGGGGCAGGTCTGGAGAGATGGCTCAGCAGCTAAGAGTGCTTGCTGCACAATCATGAGGGCCAGACCGCAAATCCCAGCACCCACATAACAAGCCAGGTAGCCCACGAATGCCTTGTAACTCCATCTCCAAGAGATCTGATGCTTTCTTCTGGTGGGTGTGCACACACAGACACACAAACACACATATACACACATACACACAAAGATACACATACATAGACACGCATGAACAAACACACAGAAATATACAAACACATATGCATACACACAGAGAGACACATACATTCCCCACTGACATACATAAACACAGACACACACATAAATAAAACAACTCTTAAAAAATGAAGTGGGGGAATGGAGAGATGGTTCAGTGGTTAAGAGCATTGACTGCTCTTTCAGAGGACCCAGGTTCGAAGCCCAGCACTCATATGGCTAACAAAAGTCTGTCACTCCAGTTCCAAGGGATCTGACACCCTCTTCTGACCTCTGTGGGCACTGTACAACACAGGTGCACTTACATACATGTAGACAATATGCACATACACAAAAATTAAAATAATAAAATATTAAAAAAAATAAGGCGGGAAGCAAAAGGAAGATACACAGTATCCACCTCTGGTCTCCACACGCAGATGCATACATATGCACACACACATACACATGCACACACATGCACAAAAACCCTCCAGGGGTGCTTAGCCAGCCTGAATGCTGAAAATTTCTGTATTAGTTTGGTTTCTATTGCTGTAATACAACACTCTGACCAAAACCACCTGGGAGAGAAAGGGTTTATTTGGTTTACACGTCCTGATCACAGTTCATCATCAAGGGAAGCCAGGGCAGGGGCTGAAGCACGAACCATGGAAGAACACTGCTTCCTGGCTCACACCTCTGGCTTGTGCTCAGCCTGCTTTCTTACACAACCCAGGACCACTGCCCAGAGGTGGGACCTCCCACATCACTCAACAATCAAGAAAATGCCTCACAGACATGGCCACAAGTCATTCTGATAGAGGAAATTCCCCAATTGAGGCTCCCTCTTCCCAGGTGTGTCAAGCTGACAACTGAAGCATCCGGCACAATTCCCTGGTCTCAGGCATACGAGATCCCACAGGGCAAGCCTTCAGGAAGCCCCAGGAGCCAGCTCAGTGTTTCTGCCTTGCAGGACCCCCCCCAGGCCCACCATCAATAGCTAGTACTCGACTAGATGGTCCTGGTATCTCCACCTCTACCCAAAGAGACAAGCCCTGCCCCAGGGTGTCAGGGGCTGCTGCACAAGCAGAAGCAGCCAGGCCAGGACACAGGCCCTTACCTTCACTGCAGCACGTCCAGCAGGGTCCCATAGGCCATAGGAGTGAAGGGCTGATCACGTCAAATCATCAATGAAGTCTAGAGGACTGAGCCACTAGAGTTTTCACAGAGCTCTGAAGACCTGAGAACAATCCAAGGCTCAAAGCAGCTTATGCTCTTGTCCTAGTTTGTCTCTTCATCGCTGTGACAAAACACTCTGACCACTACCAACTTGGGGAGGAAAGGGTTTATTTGTCTTACATCTCCCAGGTCACAGTTCATCAGGGAGCCTAAGGTAGGAACTCAGGGCAGGAACCTGGAGGCAGGAGCTGGAGCACAGGCCATGGAGGAACTCTGCTTACTGACTTGCTCCCCTGCTCAGCCTGCTTTCTTATGTAACACAGGCCCACCTGCCCAGGGATGGCACCACCCACAGTGGGCTGGGCCCTCCCACATCACTGAACAATCAAGAAGGTGCCCCATGGACATGGCCACAGGCCAGTCTAATGAAGGCAATTCCCCAATTGAGGCTCCCTCAACCCAGGTGTGTCAAGTTGACACTAAAGCTATCCAGCACAGCTCTGCAGGGCCTGAGTCTCGTGGGCATCTCTATTGTGGGCATCATCTCTATGGCCCACAATAGGGGATGGGAAGACAGGATCTTTCCATGCAGCTGCTCCCTGCAGATGTCTTAGAGTTGGTTAAAAACAGCTGTTGGGGCCGGGCGTGGTGGCACAGGCCTTTAATCCCAGCACTCGGGAGGCACAGGCAGGCGGATCTCTGTGAGTTCAAGGCCAGCCTGGTCTACATAGTGAGTTCCAGGACAGCTGGGGCTACAGGGAGACCCTGTCTCAAAAAGATCAAAACAAACAAACAAAACAGCCATTGGACACAGTTGACCTGTCCCCAGCATCCAGCTACCTGGCTTCACGCAGCTGATTCCTAAAGAGCTCTCAGGAACCTCAAGGACCATTCTCAACCCTGTATTCAACCTACTGCTTCTCATTCCCCATGTCACTGGGATCCCACCTGACAAAGAGGCTGAAGTTCAGAGGGCGAGGCCAGCAGGAACAGGGGACCTTCCTGCTGCTGTGGTGGCGGGTGACCAAGCAGCATCTTTGCCACCACACCCTTCCAGACCAGACCAGCCTCTTCTCAGCAGGCTGGAGGTCTGGCACAGACAACACCTGAGTTCCAGGTCCTCCCGGTGACTGCTTCATGGTAAAGAGCTTATAGAACCTTCTGAAGAGTATGAAGAAGCTGGTCTTGTCTTTCCTCACAGCCTAGAGATGGAGGTGCTAAGGTCAGTCAACACCCTGGGGGATGTAGTCAGAGCATCGTAAAGAGCAGGTGCCAGCCCAGTCCACATCCTCCTGCCAGTCCCAGATGCACAGAGGCAGCTCACCCTCTGCAGCATGCCCAGCAGGAGGCTAAGGCCACAGCTGTCCCAACCCCAGTGCACCCCTTACCAATGGTGATGGTATTAGATGACCACCCCAGATGGAACCTCTAACATCTTTTCTCCACCCCCAGTCCAGTCCTTGGGGCTGGAGCCAATGTACCCATCATATATACACAGGACCTACACATGAGCCCTGAACTAGGACCCTTCCTCTTTGGACCCATGGACCACAATATCCTCAGATTTCTTTGGGGGAAATCACAGAAATCTGCTCCCTCTGTCACAGGCATTCCCACACACGAGAGCCAGGCAGTGATGAGGGACTGCTGGGTGCAGCCAACTTCCTGTGCCAGGAAGAAAAGATCACTTCTTCCCTAGAAAGAGAAGGAGAGACTGCTAGGGAGATGGTTCAGCGAGTAAAGTGCTTAACACACAAACATGTAAAAAAGCTGGATGTGGTGGCAAATGCCTACAACCCCAGCACTGGGAGGCGGAGAAAGGAGGCTCCCCGGGGCTCGCTGGCCAGCTAGGCTTGCTGAATGGTGAGCTCCACGCTGGGTGAGCGACCCTGTCTGAAAAACTAAAATGAACAGCAAAAGAGGAAGATCCCGCTCTCCACACACACACAGACACAGACACAGACACACACACACAGACACACACACACACACACACACACACACAGACACACACACACACACACACACACGTACACAGTGATCTCTGGCGTCCACGTGCATACACAAGAACACAGAGGCTCAGGAGAGAGAGGTATGAGCGTGGAGGGCCTCCAGCTCTGGGAGGTTCATGTATGTGTACACATGCCCATGGAGGCCAGAGGTCCATGTCTGGTGTCTTCTTATCACTCATTTTAGTTGTTTTGCTTTTGTCTTTTTGAGACAGGGTCTCCCTGCAGCCCCAGCTGGCCTGGAACTTACTATGTAGACCAGGCCAGGCACCACGTTGGCTCACTCATTTTAGTTTTTGAGGCAGGGTCTCTCACCAAGCCTAGAGTTCACCAATTCAGATAGATTTGCTGACCAGCAAGCCTTGGGAACCCTCTGGTCTCTGCTTCCCAAGAGCTGGGATCACAAATGCACATCATTGCTCCTGGTTTTTTTACACAGGAGCTCGGGATTCGAACTCAGGTCTTTATCCTTGAGCTGTAAGCTCTTCACCACGGAGCCATCCACACAGCCCTTGGGGCCTATATTCTTTACTTACTAAACTGCCCGTCTTACTGCCTGCTGAGGCCTAAGCATGCCACACACAAGGGTGCATTTACCTCCTTGTGGTGGGTCTGTCGCGAGATAACATCCCATTTTACATATTTAGAAGCTGAGCCCCTGAAGCCTAAGGAAGCTGCTCCAGGCCCTGAATCTGGTGAAGGTAGGGTTCCCTGCCATCAGCAGGCTTGATTCCTGCCAGGCCGCAGGTGACAGAGCCATCTCGTTAGTCTCTCCAGCTCTGTGGGGGCAGGCAGTGCCCACTTTACAGGAGGTACATAGAACAGAGCATCCCCATGGGACCCCACTGCCACCTGGCATGGTGTCCCCCCCCCAGCTTTCTGTCAGTACAGTGACAGCCAGCCTGCAGGGGCCTTTGAAAGACAGGGCTTTCACCACCACGGCTTATTCTGTACATAACTGCTTCTCCACTGGGGCTGAAGGGGAGACAGCAAAATGGCAGTTCCAGGTGGCCAGACAGATGGTGAGGCAGGAGGAGGCCGCAGGCCACAGGCAAACCTCTCACCCCAGGGTCACTGGCCCCGCTCTGCAGGTCGCCTGTGGCCAGCAGGCACCTTCTACTGTGGCAGCTGTTGGGGTCCCCCCGTGAGAGGCCTGAGGGGCTCAGGCCTGGTCAGCAGGAGGCAGCTGGCTACAGTCCCCCATGGCACCAGCTGCCTGGAATTCTCCCCACCCACTGCTTTCAACCCAGCAACTGTGTCTTCTTCCCAGAGTCCTTTGCCTGATCCTCACAGAACAAAGCATTTAATCCCTGGGAGAGGGAGTGAGACTGAGTGCTGGATGCATGGTCCTGCCTGTCTCCCTCCTTCCATCCATCCTTTCTTCCCTTCCTTCCTAACTCCCTCCCATCCTTGTTTCCTTCCTTCTGCCCTCCCCCCTCCTTTCGCCCTCCTTCCCTTCCTTTTTTCTTTCCCTTCTTCCCTTCCCCCTTTCTCCTTTCCTTCCTTCTTTCCACCCATCCATTTCCACCCTCTTCTCTCTCTCTTCCTCTTTTCTTTCTTCTTCAGACAGGTTATCAACACATAGCCCAGGGCGGCCTCAGACCAACAATCCTCTCAACCTCCTGCAGGCCAGGATTGCAGTGCTGACACTGGGCAGCTTGTCCTGTCTGTCACACAGAGTGCTGCATCTGCCCATGGCTATAGCTTCAGTAGCTGTGGCTATGACAATGTCATTCTTCTTAGCAGCAATAGTGATCTTAACGATGTGGGGTGTGAGGAACCAGTTTAAAGATCTGAAGTCTGGCTTCCTGTTTCAGCCCAGTGTGACCTTGGGCCTGTGACAGCGGCTTGAGGGCATAGGCTGATGTATGGAGCACTTACAACTAAATCTGGCACACAGTAGGTGCTCAATAAATGCTTGCACTATTAGTACTGACTTCTGTTCCTGGCCATTCTGTGTAGGAAGTTCTCCCTGTTCACTTGCAATTTTAAATTTATTTTATGTATATGAGTGTATTGCTTGCATGTATGTGAGTGTACCACGTACATGCAATGCCCATAGAGACCAGAAGAGGACATTGGATCCCTGGGAACAGGAATTAAAGACAGTTATTAGCTGCCACGTGGGTGCTGGGAAATGAACCCTGGTCCTCTGCAAGAACAGCCAGTGTTCTTAACTGCTGAGCCAGCTTTCCATGCCCTCATTTAAGGTTTTAAATCTGGGTAAGAGTTTGAAAGGCTAGCCTGAGCCCTTCCTCCTCCACAAAGCTTCCTGAGACTGCCAGGAGACCTATCTGATTTCCTGTGCACCTCTAAAGATCCCTACTGGGGCCGCAGTCATTGATAATGTTGTTCTGTTGAGTCCTCACTATATTTCAGTATCCTTCCCTCACTTAGTACACGTTATCTTCTTTAAACTTTCACCTTAATAATAGGCCCACTTTAGAGATGAGGAAATTGAGACTTGGAGGAGCTATATGACTTACCCCAAGTCAGGGCAACAACACAAGGAGCGCCTGGAATGTGGCAGCCCAGGGCCCAGGCAAACATTTCACAGAGGAGAGAGCACTGAAGCCTCCCTAGCACCATCTCCCAAACTCTTATAAATGAACAGAAAATGACTGTCATGTCTAAGAACATCAGTCGGTGGCTTTTCAAAGCAAGCTTCTGCTGCAATCAAATTCCTGTCCGTGGTGAGGAGTTCCAGTAAACAGCCCTCTTTGCCTGGAAGACACCCATACTAGTCAGGACCCTTCCCATGCAGATAAGGGGAAAATTAGCTCAAATTGGTTCAAATTAAAAGGGAGAGTTACTGACTCACATAGCTAGAAACCTGAAGTCATTGGCTTCTGGCACAGCTTGATCAAGGGATTTTTAAAAGAATAAACTCACTATCCTGTCCCCTACTCTTGTCCCCCATCACCCCTTTTTATTTCCTTTATGCTCACTTTATCGCCTGACAGCCTCTCCTACAAGCTGTTGGCAAAGATGTCTCCCTGGCCACTGGCCCCTAGCAGAAAGAAGAATAGTTTTTCCCTAACAGTAAGGGCTAAAAATCTGGGAATTGTTCTGATCAGCGGGGCTTGTGAGTTTAGAAAAAAGAGGGATTTTTTTCCTTGGCTCCAAGTCCTGAAGTCTTTTTCTTCACAGGCAGAATTGATGTGAACTAAGAGGCCCCCTTCCCGCTGTCACTTAGTGGGCCTCTTAAAATCTCTCCACGCACTTTACCACCAACCGTTGGAACTATTGTCCACGTCCTGCTGTTTCTGGGATAAGGACGGAGTTGGTGCATCGTAAGAGCGATGCTCTGCAAATGGTGGAAGAGGAAATGTATGAAACCAAAATACCATCTGCAGTCACATCCCAGAGCCTCAGAGATGGCCGGGGGTATAGGGGGCACTCTGGTCACCCTACAAGGCCAGGGGCGTGGGTAGCTGTCCCCTCATGCCCACTGGCAGTATTTAATGTCCATACTTTCCAGTAGGAAGGTACCCACTCTGGTGGCAGGAAATACAGTCTCTTTTGTCTCTAAAACCAGATGTCATCACTTCCCTTCAGAGTATCCAATGGGATGGTGCTGGTGGCAGTGGTAACCAGCCACCAAGCCGAGCCCTTAAGTCACAATGACAATTGTTACTCTCTCCCATTAGTAATACACCACTGGCCTAAATGCCAATATTTTTAATGCCAACAGTGCTGTTTTATCAGTGTGTACAGTAAAATAGCCATGCATCATAGTGACACTGTAAACGGATGATGACAGTCAATTATCTGACACTTAGAGAGTTGACCGTGTGCCAGCTCTCCCAAGAACATGAGACACTGATTCACAGGATAGACCGCTAGGCAGGTGCCTTCAGACAAGGAGTCAGGGAGACACTGACAGGTGCTATCATCCGCCCAAGGTCACGTGGTCGCCAAGAAATTTCCATCCCATTAAAGTGCACACTGTCTGGGGTCTGGAGAGATGGCTCAGCAGTTAAGAGCACCGGCTATTTGCACAGAAGACCCGGGTTCAAATCCCAGTACCCACATGGTGGCTAACAGCTGTCCATAACTCCAGTTCCAGAGGATCTGACACCCTCTTCTGGCCTCCATCAGCACTGCACAACACAAGTGTACTTATATACATGCAGGCATTATGCTCATACACATAAAATAATAATAAATCAAAAATTTTAAAAACTAAATGTACACTCTTACAGTCCCCCTTTCCCAAGAGAGGAAGACTAGCACTGAGAGGTGATGCACCTTTAAGGCAGTAACAGCAGTGAATACAGTCAATTATGCTGTCATTGTCTGAACCCAGTCCTGTTTCATCAAGTCAGCCCTGGGAGGGAAGTGTCATCATAACCTTTGTGTGTGTGTGTGTGTGTGTATGTGTGTGTGTGTGTGACTTTCTAGCTCCAGCCTGGGACTCACTATGTACACCAGGCTGGCCTTGCACTCACAGAGATCTGCCTGCCTCTGCCTCCTGAATGCTGGGATTAAAGGCATGCCCAGCCCTCTCCACCTTATTTTTTGAGACAAGTCTCTCTCTGAACCTGATACACATGAATTCAGCTCAGCTGGCTGGCCAGTGAGCTACTGGGATCCTCCTGGTTCCACCCCCGTCACTGGGATCACAGGCGCATACTACCTTGCCCAACTTTTACGTGAGTGCTGGGGATTTGAACTCAGTTCCTCATGCTCATGCAGCAAGCACTTTACTCACTGAGCCATCTCCTCAGTCCCCCAGCAGAGAAGAAAGAGGCCTAGAGAGGGCCCTGAGCACTCTAAGTGGGTCTGAGTTGTTCTCTTGATGGCAGCCTCTGCTGACAGATGGGATAAAACTGTTGGCCACGGGTTGCCTGGAAGAGCATCAGACAGGACCCCAGAACTGGGCTTCCCAAACTCACTCTGCCTGGTAAAGGACAGGCTCTGAGCACATGTGTGAGAGAGAAGTGTGCTCCACCCAGCTAAGTCTGGTCCTCTCCCACCTAGCGGAGGCTGCAGTCTCTTTCCTGGCCTCTCCACCTCCTGACCACAATATCCAGTTTTCTCTCCTGTTAGCGTACAGTATCATCAGAATAAGTTGGGGATTTTGTGTGTGTTCACCTGGTAAACATGTTGTTTGAATGAATGAACTCAAAACAATCAGCCTCTCTTCTCTGAACCACTTGCCACCCAGCACTCAGGGCATCTGGGTGCTCTCCAGCCTCGTCCACTTGCCGTGTCCCTCTGAGGCCTGGTGCTCCACTAGCCTCAGCTCCTCTCCCTTCCTAACCATGTCCTGGGTCTCTGCTTGGCTTGACACTCCCTTCCTGGTCCCCGCCCCCGCCCCAGTCTCAAGCTCCCCTCAACCCTCTATAGGGTCAGTGAGAGAGCTGCCTTCCTTGCTGGCCTGCTTTGGCAGTGACTCTACTCTCCAGATGCTGAGTGGAGCCAATCACTCCAAGGCCCACAGCTCTATTTCCAAAGCCACTGCATTCATCCAGTCAGCAATCCTTTACTGAGTACCTACAGTGGGCCAGACACTGTTGTAGGTGAGAGAAACTTGTCTGCTTCTCTCCAGGTGATTGTCCTCGTGATCTTGGTCCTCATGATCTTGGTACCACTGAGTCACACAGACCACAGAGGACAGGCTCAGCTGCAGTCCCAGAAGGAGCTGCAGGAGACACTCCCCCTGCCCCCATTCCTTGGTTCCAGTGACTTGGGACACTTTACATAGTCAGCTGCAGACTGCAAAGTCACCAAACTACAGCCTGGATTTGGTTCCACAGCAAGTGACCTGACACTTCTATCATGTGTCATTTGCATTTGGAAGCAGCACCAGGTTGTTGATATCCCTGCCCCCACCCCAGGTCTAAAGATGCATGGGCTAACTCCTCAGGGCCAGAGGCATACACTGTAATGCTGCCACTTGGGAAGTTAAGGCAGGAAGGCTGAAAGTCCAAGGCCAGCCTGGCTACATAGCAAGTCTCTGTCTTAAAAATAACACTTATAAATAAATTAGAATATATATTTATTAATTTTATTTTTTGTATGTGAGTGTTTTGCCTGTATGTGTGTAAGTGCACCTGTGTTGTGCAATGCCAACAGAGGACAGAAGAGGGCGTTGTATCCCCTGGAACCAGAGTTATAGATGGTTTATGTGGGTCCTGGGAATCGAACCTGGGTCCTCTGCAAGAGGATCCAGTGTTCTTAACCACTGAGTCATGTGTCCAGCCCCAAATTAAAATATTTTAAAAGCACAATCCAGAAAGCAAACCAAGACCTTCTTCTCATGTCTTCCAGCACCTTCTGGTCCTTTCTGTAGTATCCTCTCCCGGCTCCTCACCAGAGTTCTCACCCAGGCAGGAGACACATAAGCATCACCAGTATGAGACTGTATCTGACTTGTGTTATCAAGTGGCTAAAATTCAAGTCACCCACTCCACAGAGCAAAGCAAGTGTTCTTGCCTATTGGCATCTTCTCGCTAATGAGACACTTGCTACATAAAATAAATTTAAAAGCCCTTAGTGCAGAATCTAGCAAGGGAAATTTCTTTTTTTTTTTTTTTTTTTTTTTTTTTTTTTTTTTTTTTTTGAGATGGTCTTGCTATATAGCCCCAGCTGACCTGGAACTTGCTATGCAGTTCAGGCTGGCCTTGAACTCACAGAGATCCACCTGACTCTGCCTTCAGAGCACTGGGATTAAAGACATGTGCTGGTCTTTTATTTTTAAGAAGTTTTAGGTAGGGCTGGGGAAGATCGCCTGACGGGTAAAGGGCTTGTCCCACAGTCAAGAGGACCTGGGTTTGATCTCCAGAATGCACTTGAAAAGCTGACATGGTGTGCATGCTTGGAATCCCAGAGCTGGGGAGGCAGTGGCATGGGGGATGCTGGGTCTCAATGGTCAGCCAGTCTCACCACATCGACGAGTTCCAGGAGCAGTGAGAGACACTGCCTCAACAATCAAGGAGAAAGGCAATTTCAGAAGACATTCAACTTCCTCCTCTGGCCCCCACAAGCACATGTACATGCACATACATACACACACAAAAGAAGTTTTAGATTTTTCCTTAAGTTCCTACCATGCCTGCAAATCGTTTCAAAGCTCACATAATAATACAGAATTGGTCACTGTGGGAAAGTTTGCTGCCAATGCAGCTCTCAGGGATTGGCACCCCCAACCTGCCCACTGTTCCCTACTGGTCATCAGCACCACACTTTAAGTAATGACCCACTGCAGCCCTCAGCCTCACGCTCACTCCTCCTCTCCTGTTTCACCCAAATCAGAAACATATTTTCTAAGACTCACAGACTGTTCATGATGGAAAAGACTAGCAATATTGAAGTTGGGATTTCCAGACGTTTGCATTTACCCCCTGTGCATTCTGCAAAGGACAGCCAAATACCCGACATGGGGAGGGCATAGTCACAAGGGGTGGTTCTTTCAATAAAACAGACTTATGTTCAGCTTAAGAAGATGACTCAGTCAGTAAAGTCCTTCCTGTGCAAGCATGAGTTTGAATCCCCAGCACCCATGTAAAAAGCCATGCACGGTGGCACATACCCAGAATACCAGCGCTGTGGAGGTGGAGGCAGGAGGATTCCTGGAGCTCACTGGTCAGCCAGCCTAGCCAATTAAGTGAGCTCTAGATTCAGTGACAGAGCCTGTCTCAAAAATAAGGTGGGGCCGTCAAGATGGCTCAGCAAGTAAAAGAGCCTGACAACCTGAGTTCCATCCCTGGAATCCATGTAATGGGTGTAAGGAGAGAATCAACTCCTGAAAGTTGTCCTCTGACCTCCACACAATGCCATGGCACGTGCGTGCTCACACCCATGAACAAACATCATACACATAATTGATACATTTTTAAACATTCAAAAAATACAGTACAGAGTATTGAAGAAGGCACCCACCATCTACCCCTGGCCTCCACATGCATGTGCACATATGTGCACACACGCAAACACATATCTATTGTGTCTTCCCAAGTTAAACCTTATTCTCAAGCAGGGCATGGTGACACACGCCTTTAATCCCAGTGCTCAGAAGGTAGAGGCAGGTGGATCTCTGTGAGATGAGGCTAGCCTGGTCTACATAGCAGGCTCCAGGCTAGCTATGGCTACAGGAAGACCCTGTCTCAAAAAACAAATGAGTGAATAATAACAAAAATCCCTCCTTTCTCTGGGTTCACCATGGGTGTGCGTGGTCCCTCTACAGAGACGGGTCTTGGCCTTCTGCTTCAAGCCCTGCATCCTTTCTCAAGGCTGGATTCCTGTATTACCTCCCAGGCTCTGCTTGATTATGCCTGGGGATGCTCACCCGCTACTGTGTGTGGTGCCTTCCTGCAGCGCTGGGTGCACCCACCACCCGGCTTCTGATCGCTCTTACAGGTTTGTATCTTCGGGAGGGATCATCCCTGAGAAGTCCGCTCCTGCCTCTGCCTCACCTTCTTCATGGCCTATTTCAATGAGCTCCTTCCAGCTCTAAAATGGGACTTTTGGGAACATTCTGGGTCCCTTTCAAGGGACTTCCAGGGGACTATGAGGTTCAGGGCCTCACAGAGTTGGTTTGGCTCCCTCTCTCTTCTTCTCAGGGATGGGAAAGCTTGTGGCAGCTCTCTTCCTTCACCACTTACTCTGAAGGCAGAGCGCTCTCCAGGCCTCTTCCAGCCCACGGCAGGCAGGGCCTGCTCCAAGCCCTCAGAACAAAGCCCCCATTTTGCTCTTTTCTCCGAAGTTTCTCTCCTTCTGATAGTTCACTCTTGCTAAAAATAGTTGTTGGCAGAGGTGTCTGCATTTCAAGTGGCTGGGGTGGGAGACCCGGCCCAGACACAATGTGCTCTTGTTGGAGAGGAGAGCCTAAGTGTCATTCCTGGGTAGCCAGGCAGACATCTGTACAGCGCCGCTTCCAGGCCACACAACCTTCTAGAACGCTGTGTGCATAGTGGCCCTTGAATCTACCAGCATCTTCATCAAGAGCAACAGAGAAGCAGGGACAGCTCAGGAGACACCCCATGGCCAAACACCCCAAGCACTGGCGATACTGTACTCCACAAAGGTGACTCATCCTCAGCACAGCTCCCCAAGGGCACAGAGCCTGGGGGTGGAAAGTTGCCCAGGCTCTGGAATCAAATTCTGACTCTCCCACTTTGGAGTGGCCGGAGAATCTGAGCCTCTCTGAACCTTGGTCTCCTCATCTATAAAATGTGGTTAATAGGGCTGATCGGAGGATAATGTGATGTGGAAGTCTCATCTTAGTGCCTGGGGTGCTTGGCACATAGTTAACACCATCCCTCTTTGCACCCCATTTATGTGGGAGAAAATAAAGCTCTTGGGGTATAAAAGCAGCTGTAACTAAACTGGTAAAGCCAGAGGACAGGCCCAGCAGATGCAGCTGAGAGGGTCAGGTTTCTCCTTCAGACTCCTGTCCCTGAGGCCAATCAGAGAGTAAGTGAGGCTCTGAGTGCCTGAGCTGGGCTCTACCTGGGTTCAAGCCCTGCCTCTGCCACTCCGGGGCTGGACAAGATAGCTGACCTCCATGGTCAGGCTCGCACGTGTGACCAGGCATTACTTCACAGTGGGGAGTTCAGGGCTTGGGGTGGTGCCTGGGCTTACAGCTGCCATAGGAGCCTCACCTGCCACTACTGGTCCGAGCAGTTCTGAGTGTCCTGTGGACTGAAAGCCTTCTGTACCTGCTCCCGTTACCCATCTGAACTTCTCAAATCCTCAGTCCCAGGGCCTGTCAGCACCTCATCTTATAGATGAGAAAACTCACAGGGTAAAGGATTGAGTGGCATACCTGATACCCCGTGTGGAGTGATGGGTCCTGTGTCACACCTCTGCACACCTGTTCCTCTAAGAGGCGGTGTGCTCACTAGAGGTGACTTGTACAGATTTCCAACTATCTGAAGGGTGTCTGTGGATTCCACCTGAAGACTCAGTGTTACAAACTCAAGATTAGCCACCACAGCCTGCCTCTTCTGCACTCCCGCCCGACACTGCCAACTTTCTCCCACATTCTGGAAATGAGGAACATGAAGTGAGGTGGTAAGAACGTGCTGGGATGAGGAAGAGAGGCTCTGCCACTCTGATGACAATCTTGAGGGAAGGAAATTGGGATGGAGGAAATCACCTAAGTGGAAGTGTTGTTGAGAGAGTAAGGACACAGATGGAAACACCTCACCTTGACCCTGACACCAACACCTTGAGGGGTGTTTATACCTGCCAGGGCTATGAACCACCCACACCTCATCACCCTTGTGTACTCTTAAAGTTCCCTCTGTAAAGGAAGGTTTTGAAATCACAAATAGAAAAGGCTGTCAAGAAACATAAGATGAGCAGGGTGTGGTGGTGTTCACCTGTCATCTCAGTACTCGAGATGCTGAGACCAGAGGAGTGCACGTTCCAAGGTGAGCCTGAGCTACATAGTGAGACCGTCTCCAAAAGTCAAGGACCAAGTACGGTACGTGGCTCGACGGCAAAGCAGTTGTCTACCATGTAGAGGGCCCTGGGTTTGATCCCCAGCACTGCAAAAATAGATGATAGATGATAGATAGATGATGATGATGGATAGATAGATAGATAGATAGAGGATAGATATAGAGGATAGATGATAGATAGATGATAGATAGATAGATGATAGATAGATAGATAGATAGATAGATAGATAGATAGATAGATA
>NW_008332217.1:195758-200481 GCF_000622305.1 Nannospalax galili | reverse complement strand
AGATAGATAGATAGATGATAGATGATAGATAGATGATAGATGATAGATAGAGATAGATAGATAGATAGATAGATGATAGATGGTAGATAGAGAGGATAGATGATAGATAGATGATAGAGGATAGATAGATAGACAGAGAGATAGATAGATAGATAGATAGATAGATGATGACAGAGGATGGATGGATAGATGATAGATGATAGATGATGACAGAGGATGGATGGATAGATGATAGATAGATAGATAGATGATAGATAAATAGATGATTGATAGATAGATAGATGATAGATGATGATAGATGATAGATAGATAGATAGATAAAGATAGATAGATTGATTGATTGATTGAGGATAGATAGAGGATAGATAGATGATAGATAGAGGATAGATAGAGAGATAAAGATAGATAGATAGATAGATGATAGATAGATGATAGATGGTAGATAGATGATAGAGGATAGATGATAGATAGATAGATAGATAGATAGATGATAGATGGTAGATAGAGAGGATAGATAAGAGGATAGATAGATGATAGGTAAACCTGAACAACCCAGAATGACTTTGCCTAGACAGGAATAAGAGGAAAAGACCTTTCTAATACTGGTAATAGTGGGGAGAAATTTGTTGACAATAATCATTAAAAACTACAGTGTTTTGTTTTGTTTTGTATTGTTTAGAAAGTGTCTCCCTGTAACCATAGCTGGCTTAGAACTTTCTGTGTAGATCAGGCTACCCTGCATCTCACAGAGATCTGCCTTTTTCTGCCTTCCAAGTGATGAGATTTTAGGTGTGTGCCACCAGGCTCAGCTGCTTTAGAGACTACATTTTGAAACTAGATTGTTTATAGATAGATGATAGATAGATAGATGATAGATAGATAGATAGAAGATAGATAGATAGATAGATAGATAGATGATAGATAGATAGAGGATAGATAACTAATAAACAAAGGAATGAAAAGGGATCTAAAAAATACAGGAGACAAATCCACAAGAAAGCCGGTTGATGTTTCTAATGGCAGTCCCTGTTCCACAGCTTTCTGTTATCCAAGGAGAATTAGTGAATACTTAGTTAAGTATGAGGACCTTAGTTTGACACACACACACACACACACACACACACACACACACACACACACACACCCAGAACTTTAAATCTGGGCATGGTGGCACATGCGTATAATCCCAGCACTAGGGAGGTGGAGACAGGCAGATCTCTGGGGCTCACTGGCCAGTTAGCCTAGCCCACTTGGTGAGCTCCAGACTGGCAAGAGACCCTGTCTCAAAAACAAGGTAGACAGCACTCAAGAAAGGACACCAAGGTTGTCCATGGCTCAGGCATGCTATGTGCCTACTCACACATGCACTCATACACATACACACGCACACACACACACACTACCCTGGCACCAACCTGAGACTTTCTTTCCCTGAGTCTCTAAGTGATTTACTGTTACCAATGTTCTGTTTGTATACCATCTAAAGTTACCACAGGGCTAGGGAGACAGTGGACTCCTGGGACACCGTGGATCCCCACAGCCCAACCCGTGCAAGAACAGTGCAGAGGACACAAGTATGCCTTCCACACAGACAGGTCTGCTGCTAACATTTCACTGACAGTGTCACCCCTGTTCTCTCTCCTCACGTGCCAACACATGTTATTTTTCCCTTCTTAAAAATTTTATTATTTTATTTTATGTGTATGAGTGTATTGCCTGCATGTCTAAGTGTACCTGTGTTGTGCAATGCCTGAGGAGGTCAGAAAAAGGCATCAGATCCCCTGGAACTAGAGTTATAGACAGTTGTTAGCCACCACATGGGTGCTGGGAATTGAACCCGGGTCCTCTGCAAGAGCAGCCAGTGCTCTTAACTTCGGAGTCATCTCTCCAGTCCCTACGTTATTTTTCTTTTATGAACCATGTGAGAGAGTAAGTTCCACATGTGACTGTCACCCTTGAACCCTAAGAAGCAGGTCACTGTCTGTCTATCCCAGCTCTACAATCAACTTCAGGAGCTTTCACAGACACTATGTACCATCAATTCCACCTTCCCTAGTCTAGTCTGTTAGTCAGCCACTGTGATGGCCGACCTTGAATGTCAATTTGGTAGGGTTTAGAATCACCATGGAAAAAACCTCTGGGCATGTAAGTCGGGGGTGTGTCTGGTTGAGTTAACTGAGGTGAGAAGATCCAATGGCTGTGGGCAGCACCATTCCCTGGGCTGAGGTCCCAGCCTGGATAAAAGGGAGAAGAAAGTGAGCTGAGCACCAGTACTCACCACTCTTGACAAGGGATGCAGCATGACCAGCCGCCTCACGCTCCTGCCCATGCATCTTCTGCGCGTGGTGGGCTGTACCTCAAACTGTGAGCCAATTACGCTCTTTCCTCTGTAAACTGCTTTTGTCAAATATTTTGTCCCAGCAATAAGAAAAGTAACTCCAGCCACCACTAATGTCCCTCAACAAATCTCTCCCTCTTGCATAAGATCTACTACAAGCTTAAGCAGGACGCCCGGTTGTCATTTCTCTTTGGTGCATTCCTTCTAGAACATTCTCTCATCTTGTCCTTTCCAATACGGGCATTTTTGAGGAGCAAGGTGCCATTCTGCAGTAGGATGTTCTATGTTTTCATGTGTCTGCTCTTCCCCCAGGATCAGACTCAGATGGTGTCCTTTCCCATAATACCCTTGGGCGATGCTGTGTCCTCCTCAGGGCATCCCATCCAAGACCCTCACCTAAAGGGGCTATGGACTACCCAGGTGCCAGGTTACCCAACTTCTCCACCGAATGGTGACTACATTTTCCCTGAAATTAATAAGCCACTTGTGTGGAGATCCTTAATAAGACCACGCAAAAAGTCTTATTCCTCAGAAGCACTTTGTTCCCCATTTAGGGTGGGCACCAAGGGTTGTCCACTGAACCTGTCTTTTGGATGCAGTTCTAGCCAAGCCCCTAGCCCCTTGACTCAGTTGGTGTCAACATCCTGCCCTGTTGGCTTATGTATTGATTTGTTATTAGTAGATCTATGCATGCATGTTTGTGTGTGTTGTATGTGTTCATGTGTGTGTGTAGGGATGTGGGGTGTAGGCCAAAGGTCAATGTTGAGTGTCTTCCCACATTTTTATTTAATTTAACTTTATGTGTATGAGTGTATTGCCTGCATGTATGTAAGTACACCTGTGTCATGCAATGCCTGTGAATGCCAGAAGAGGATGTCAGATCCCCTGTAACTGGAGTTATAGACAGTTGTTAGCTGCCATGTAGGTGCTGGGAATCAAACCCGGGTTCTCTGCAAAAGCAGCCAGTGCTCTTAACCTCTGAGCCATCTCTCTAGCCCCCCCTTCATCCTGGTCTGCCTAGTCAGCTAGACTGGCTGGCCAGCTCGCTCCAGAGAGCCTCCCGTCTCTACCTTCCTAGTACTGTTACAGATGTGCATTGCCCTGCCTGGCTTGTTACATGAGTGCTGGGGATCTGAACTTGAGTCCTCATACTTAGCAGGCCCTTTACTGACTGCACCATCTCCTAATCCCTGGAACAACAGCTTGTAACTCATTACTGGTGTGTTAACTGTTTAGGAAGAGAGGCTGCCATGATTATATCTCAAAATCTCCTGCCTACGGGACTGCCAAACACTCCTCAACCCAGGCAGAGATTTCAGAAAAACGTGCTGTATATCAAGACAGCCTCCCACCTCCTTCTACTCCCCAAACATCATGACTGTTGGTCATCTTTTCTCTCACCTTCCAGAAATTTCCTAGGCATCCACACTTGCTGTTCGTGCCACCCTTCTGTGTCCCTGCAGTGTAGTTACCTTCCCCTGGTCTTGCTGGGCCGCTCGCCACATCATTCAGTGTGGCCCTTTCCCTCAGACAAACCCCAGAGCTGGAGAGGATGTTCCCAGGGAGCCAAGCACAGCGACATCAACACTGACATCATGGTCCAGCCTGCCTCCCCTATCTTCCCTCTGGTGCTCACGTCCATCATCCAAAACACCAGGCCAGTGTTGTCTCCTGATGTGGTCTGATTGCTATCCACAGACTCACAAGGGGGTCTCATGAATGAGAGGTTGTAAGTAGAGGAAGCACTGTGAGTCAGCAAATGGAAATCCAACTGGATTGACTCTAGGAAGTAGGGGAGACCCACTGCAACTTTCTCAAACGGACAAAACCTGAGCTGGTTGATGTAATTGAGAAACAGGATTCCAGCTTCAGACACAGCAGGATCCAGATGCTCCAGACACTTTGTGTCTCGTTGCTGTTTTTCTCTTATTTTTTTTTTTATCCTCAGCAGGCCTCCTCTAATTAAGATGGCCACCTCTGTGAGCCTAGCAACTCAGAGCAAGGAGGTTCCAGCAGAACCCAGCCTCACCCAGCACTGCCTGTTGTGGTTGCCCTGGCAGAGGCTGTGTGTGTACATCTGGAGCAAGGCAGGGACACCAGGAGAGAGAAGGGGTGGGGGGGAGGGAAAGATGAGAGAGGGGAAGACAGGAGAGAAGAGGAGAGGAGAGGAGAGGAGAAGGGAGGGGAGGGGAGGGAGGACCAGAGAACAGACTCCAAGCGGCCAGGATAGGCATCACGTGTTGTAGAGGTGGAAGTGGAAAAGAGAGAAACTAGATGGACATCCTTTGTAAACTGTAAAGTGCCATGCACACATGAGAGGTGACTCCCTGCAGTCCATAGCTTGGGGCCTGCCTCCTAGTCCCAAAGAAATATCTTCACAGCCAG
>NW_008332217.1:181940-195358 GCF_000622305.1 Nannospalax galili | reverse complement strand
AGGGCTGACCCCCCCCCCCCCCAAACACAGGAGGGTCTCGTCAGGAGGATCATGAGTTCAAGGCTCAAAATAAAAAGTATAAAGAGGGTTGGGATGTAACTCAGTGGTAGAGTGCTTACCTAGGATGTTTGAGGCCCTAGGTTCAATCCCCAATAGTGAAATTAATTTAATGAAATAAAAACAAATGGAAAGTAGTCTCCATCTGTCTGTCCTATTGCTGGACTCAGCTCTCTGAGCAAGCTCAGGGCTGTGGCACTCCTGGTTCCTGGTACAGATCCCCCACCTACCTGTCATACTGTCCCTTCAGAGGCAGTCCCCCTGCTGGGAGCCAGTGTGGCTAGGACAGAGCCAGAATCCTGGTGGGGCTGAAGTGGCACTAGCTGCCCTGGGAACTTGGACAAAGTGACCCAGGGTCATGGTGGGCCGACATGACTGACATCAGAGGTGACACCTTGACTGACAGTTCACCTTGTGACAATTCACAAGAAGAGGTTGGATCAGTCTAGAAGGAAAGAAAATGTGCTTCCCTTGGAAACCACAAGAGGCTGAGCCCCTGAAGAGACAGTGTGTGGACTGTGGATGCAGGGCTCCTGTGCTGCCTATGCCTCCCCCAGGGCCATGGCAAGAGTAGGTGGTGGGTGTGGAGAGGTCTGAGGATGGTGAGGAGGGCAGGCCTGAGACCCTCACCCCACACAGGAGAAAATGGGGAATGAGCCTAGAGAACTGGGAACAGAGCCACGGGCTCCTTCCCTCTTTACATAGTCAAAGAGCCTGGCACTGGCTTGTGATTCTCAGACTGAACTCCACTTCAAGTTCTCTCTCTCTCTCTCTCTCTCTCTCTCTCTCTCTCTCTCTCTCTCTCCCTCTGTCTCTCATCTATCTATCATCTATCAATCATCTATCATATCTTATCTATCATCTATCTATTTCTCTCTCTCTTTCTCTCTCTCTCATGGGACTAGGGATTGATTGAACCTGGAGCTCCGTACCACTGAGTTCCATCCACAGCCCTTTTTTTCACTTTTTATTTTGAGACGAAGTTGCTCAGGCAGGCCTTAAACTTGCCATCCTCCAGCCTCAGTTTCCTGAGCAGCTAGAATAAAATTTCCTCAGCCAAAAGAAAAAGGAAACAAAGTAAGAGCAGGGAGAAGTGACAGAAGTGACAGGAGGTGCTGCCACACAGATGTGTTGGGCAACATGTTTAGAAAGAACACATGAGCCGGATGTGGTGATGCGAGCCTGCAATAAAAGCTCTTGGGAGGCAGAGGCAGGAGGATCAGTACAGGGTCATCCTTGGCTGTATAGGGGGTTTGATACCAGCCTGGGTTACTTGAGAATCTATCTAAAAAACAAACATGCAAACCACAGTAGAAATGTTAGCCCTAAAAAGAAAACCCACTGGCATCCTTAGTAGTTAAGAGCAGGTACTGCTCTTGCAAAGGACCTGCGTTCAGTTCCCATCACCCCCATCAGGCGGCTCACAGCTGCCTGTGGCTCCAGCTCCAGGAGATCAGACACCCTCTTCTGGCCTCCACAGGCACTGCACTCACATGTACATACCCACAAATATGCACACGTATACATATAATTAAAAAATAAAACTAAAATTTTTAATTAAACTAGATGGTTTTTCACCCTGAGCCCTCCCTTTACTTTTTGATGAGCCAACTGTCCCCATCTGACCCAAGTGCCATGTATTGGTGTCTGGTAAAAAGTTAGCAGGCTTTATGCAGCCTGAGAGTCATGAGTTCAAATTCTACATAGCTTCCAAACCCTCAGGATACCACTTTTCCCTTCTGATCCTGTTTCCTCATCTGTAAAATGGGAACAGCAATTCCTGTCAGTGGGGTCTGAGTGCCATCCACTGATGCTTCTAGTTTGGCATCCTGTGAGATACGGGGATACAATGAGGATGACAGAACCAGCTCTAGTTGAAAACAGACAGAATTATGCACAAGATGGCATGATTGGCTGTTTAATGACAAGTTCAAGCACTCTGAAATGTATAAGATGCGACCACCATATTTACAGACTTGGGGTGGGCTCCACA
Organism: Nannospalax galili; assembly: GCF_000622305.1. Classification (NCBI taxonomy): domain Eukaryota; kingdom Metazoa; phylum Chordata; class Mammalia; order Rodentia; family Spalacidae; genus Nannospalax; species Nannospalax galili. The sequence goes on along the minus strand of NW_008332217.1, from coordinate 193,308 downwards.
GTACTATGAGGGTCAAATTAAAGCAAACTTTTGGGATTTCTGTCACCTGCATCAGCTACCTGCTGTTTACATCTTTGTCTTTAGATGGACTCTTCTCTCCACCTTGTACAAGTAGAGCCTCATTCTAAGGAGCAGTACTTGTTTATGCATTGTACAAATTACCTATCCTCTTTCTCCTGACATCCACTTAAAGTGAACTCAATACTAAAAGAAAGTTCCAGAGCTCACAGTGGACCAGAGAGAAGTTTCCTGAGAGGGATTTTGAGTTCCCCAGCTCAACTCCCCTAGGAGGTGAGAGAGCCCATCATGGCTGAGCTGTGGTCTTCTCACCTCTTTCTGTCCCCAGATCTCCACCATGCCCCAGGTGAGGTGAGGCCAGCCTTCCTCAGCTCACTGACCCAGCTGGAAAAGAGACAGCCACAGAGCCCCGGGCTCTGTTTATATTTACAGGAAAGCCCATTAGTAGCCAATCCAGAGTTGGAAAACATCCCACAGCTTTGTGCCAGAGAAACTGAGTCAGTCATGCCTAACCTTTTTGCATGACAGCACGATGTTGCCATATGCAAAATTCGCGTTCAAGATTCATAAAATCAAATTACCAAGAAATGGAAATAAATATACCCAAATCTCATAATATTTTATGTAACTTCACCATTTTGTGTTTGATTGCATTCATGGCTATCCTGGGATGCATGTGGCCTGTGGATTATGGGTTGGACGTGCCTGCAAGAAACCACACCAGGTAGACCGGTGGCACAGGTCTGTCATCCACGTACTCAGGAGACTGAGGCTGGAGGACCACAAGTTCAAGGCCTGCCTAGGTAACAGAGCAAGTTTAAGGTTCACCTAGGGTGTGGGATAGCTTTAGTGTCAACTTGAAACACCTGGGTTGAGGGATCCTCAATTGGGGAATTGCCTGTGGGGCATCTTCTTGATGGATGAGTGATGTGGGAGAACCCAGCCCACTGTGGGTGATGCCACCCCTGGGCAAGTGGGCCTGTGTTGCATAAGAAAGCATGTTGAGCATGTTAAGAAAGCATGTTGAGCAGGGGGCAGGGGAACAAACCAGTAAGCAGTGGTAGAACACCGAGGCAACTTAGTGAGACTCTGTCTTAAAATAAAAATTTTAAATGGCTGGATATGTAGTTCTGTGGTAGAGCACTTTCCAAGCATGTGCAAAACCTTATATTCCATACCTAGCACCATTAAAAAAGCCAGGCGTGGTGGCATACGCCTTTAATCCTAGCACTCAGGAGGCAGAGGCAGGCAGATCTCTGTGGGTTCAAGGCCAGCCTGGTCTACATAGTGAGTTCCAGGACAGCTGGAGCTACAGGGAGACCCTGTCTAAAAAAAGACCAAAAAAAAAAAAACCAAAACAACTATGGGCTGATGAGATATCTCAGGAGGTAAAGGCACTTGCTGCCAAGCCTGCTGATCTGAGTTTGACTTCTTGGAGCCCACATTTTAGAAGGAGAAAACTGACTCACACAAGTCATCCTCTGACCTCCACATTCAAGCCATGGTACAAGCACATGCACACACACAAACATGCAATCAATCAATCAATCAATCAATAAACAAACAAGTAAATAAATGTAAAAATATTTTAAGCCATCGTACACCCTCACATACCCCACACTCACATGCATGCCTACACATGCTTACATCCACTCTTACATAGTATACACACACATACACACACACACACTCCAACAATCATACATGTTCTTTCTTGAGCAATGAAGGATTACTTAAACTTTTCAAGCCCCTTAATTTGATTTAATAGCATTTCAAGTTTGAGACAATAGGGGCAGATTTGGGTCAAATAAGTTTAATTTGGCCTTTAAATAAAATAAGTGGAAACTGCAGGCCTGGCATGTGCAAGCGTCATGCTGGCTGAGGAGACAGCAGCCTCAGAGTGACACGCAGCTGCTCCCCACACAGACACACTGCCTGCGTATTAAAATTCATAGAAATCCACCTCCCTCCCTTCCCTGTCACAAAGAAAGAATGCCCTTACCGCTGGCCTTTAGACAAGTGTCATTTCAGTTGACAGGCTATTCCTTTGTTTTTAATAGAGATACAAGTTCAAGAAATATCTAAGCCAGGCCTAGTAACACAGGCCTGTAATCCCAGCCATTTGAGAGGCTGTGGCAAAAGGATCCTGAGTTTAAGGCCGGCCCAGACTACAGAATGAGTTCAAGGCTAGCCTGGCAACTTAGTGAGATCCTATCTCAAATTTAAAAAAATAAAAAAGGACTAGGGACATAGCTCAGTTGTAGGGGACTTGCCTAGCATGTGTGAGGCCCTCCTTTCAATTCCCAGCACCACAATAAAGAAAAAAGTCTGGCCTCTGAGAGACAAGAGAGCTCTTTCTAGAATGGCAACTCACCGAGAGCCCCAGCTCAGCTGAACAGGACATGTTGTAGTGATGGGCAGAGGCAGTGACTGAGTCTGAGTCCCCAACTGTCACCACAAAAGAACGCAGGCCCCATTTGGCAGATCTCCCAAGGGCCCCGGAGAAGCCAGAAACCTGAGTTTTTATATGGAATCTCCTGATTTTTAAATGTTGGCAACTCACTCAAATCAAAACACCCTTGGGCCAAAGAAAGCACATCTGTGGGGCAGAGGTGGCCTCAGCCTGCCCGTTGCAACCTGGGATAAAAGAAGATGGACTTGGAATCCAGAGCTCTAGGTGTGATCCAGGTTCTGAGACCAACTCACTGGGCGGGTAAATCCTCAGCCTTCATGCCTCAGTTTCCACATGTGTACCATGCAAAGCCTAGACAGTAAGCGCACTACCATCCTGCCCCTCGGAAAGGCAGTCAGTGGAAAGAATGGTGTGTCCAGGCCACAAAAGGGGGGTATAATTTGACACCATTTCAAAAACCGGTAATTCAACCAGAAATGTTTCCCTTCCCCGGCTGAGGTTTTTGGAGGCAGTGGGCGTGTTTTTAGAGAAACACAACACACCAAGTGAGGAATTTCATCCGGAAGAACGTGGCAGCCGGAACGGCCACATCTGGGGATCTGCTTGCTATGAGAGTACATGCTGTTCTGCCTTCCCCAAGCGCAAGGCAGGGCTGGGCCAGGCTGCTGCTGGATCCTCTGGGATCTGGGGTCCAGTAGGCGCCAAGGCTGGCCTCCTGGGGTGAGCCACCTCCTGGATGAGGAGAGAAGAATTGGGAAGGTCGGGTCCCAGAGCTCTCAGGCATGAGGTGCTCCGAGTCACTACTGCGAAGGTCAGTCTGCCTTTGGTGACAACTCAAGCCTTCTTCCTAGTCCCAGTCCTGAACAAAACGGTCAAAATGGCCTCCCTTTGTGCAGACTATATGGGTCCAGCACAGAGCTAAGCATTCTGTGTTCATGATCTCATTTAATTTGATGATCTCCTGTTCTGCCTACTCCACAGATGGGGAAACTGAGCTCAGGAAATTGAGACCGTTAAGTGATGGCATCTAGATTTCCAACAATGCCTGTGAGTTCTATGGGAGTACAATCTACGAGTTTCATTCAACACATTCATCATAGAAAGAGACTGAAGATGGGTCTGGCCAGCAGATCGGACACGTGGGTGGACTCAAACATGAGCAGTTCTCTGTGATAAGCAGGTGTGGTGTTCCAATGACACAGAGGAGAACCTGGGAAGCCAGGCAGGATGGTGTGGTCACAGTGCCAGGCACATGCCAGTGGCCATTTTGGTCATGATGTCTAACCTTTTTGAGTAACTGTCACATGCTCCCTGAAGTGAGCCAATAAAATAAATCAGCCTGTAACAATGGAAGAGGTAGCTATGGATCCTAGTAACTGTCTCAGAACTGGGTGCTCAGAGGTATCTGCTCCTCCCTGTCGGCCAACCCACTCGGTATCCTACCTTGTGTAGCCTCTGGGGTCTCCTGGTCCAGACTCTGCCCCTGCATTCTGTTCCCAGGGAAGCTGAGGGATCTGCTCCATCTAAGTGTGGTGCTGCTCTGCTCAGAGCCCTCCAATGGTTCCCACCTTGCTCAGAGCAGAAGCCAAGAATCAGACAGGGCCTGCTATGTCCCTGACTGCTTCTCTGGAAGGCCCCCCCAAGTTCCAGTGAACTCCCCACTATTCCAGAACACACAAGCCACAACCCAGGCAGAGCTTATGTGTTCTTATGTGTTCTCTTCTGCCTTAGCACCAAAGGGACCTTCCCCTGGCCTGTGTGCAAGAGAAAACCGGAGAGTCGGTATGAACCCTGTGAGATGCTGTTAAGCCATCGGTAGCTGGACATTAGCCACCATGGGAAGAGTTGCACCAAGGGAAATAGCTAAGTCTCAAATCAGGGTCTTTAATTTCCAGAGAGCCATTTTCCCAGCATGCCACAGCAATGGCCACAGTTCTTAAATTCATTTAAATTAGGGTTGGAGAGATGATCAATGGTTAAGAGGACTAGCTGCTCTTGCAGAGGACCTGGGTTCAATTCCCAGCACCTACATGGCAGTTAACAACTGTCCGTAACTCCAGTTCCAGGAGATCTGATGCTGTCTCCTGACCTCCGAGGCATTGCAGGATACAAGTGCATTTACATATATGCAGGCAATATACCCATACATACACACAAAAAAATAAAAATAATAAATTATTTTAAAAATTAATTTAAATTTACAAAACCCTAGCTTTCAGTGCTAGCTTAGGAAAGATGATCCTTACCCCACCTGACCAGTCCTGACCACTCTGACAAACTTGGTCCAGTCCTGACCACTCTGACAAACTTGGTTAGGAGTAAGCAGTATTTGGAACCAGTGTTGGGGGACATTTACTCTTGCAGAGTCTCAGACCCCCAGAGGTTCCTTGATCCTCCATCCATTTTCCCACAGGCCTCAGTCACTGTGTGTGCTCCACACCATAGCCTCGCTGCATGGTACAGATTTGAAAGGAACAACCACCAGGACCTCTTGTAGCTAGAAGTTAAGAATTTCTCCAAAAAAGTCAGCCTCTCATCCATGCTGAATTCCTTCCGTAACATCCTAAGTGGGTAGTCGTAAATAACCCCAATGACTAGCAAACCCACCTGATTAAACCAGTCAACTCACAACTGCTACTGCCAACCCCGAGCCACCAGGGAACAACATCAAGCAAGAACAGCCTACTGACCTCTGGCTTCCACATGCAAATGCATACACACATGCATACCCTCACCCGTGTGCACACATGCACCCAACTTGCACATGAACAGAATATTTAATAATAAAAATAAACAGGACAGAGCTCCACAGCAAAGAGACACCCTACACTAAGCATTGACATTGCTGACCCTGAGAAACTGAATTATCCATAAACAATGCTTGCTCTCGCTTTGAATACTAATGTGCAACTTGGTCTACACGTCTTTCATGGTTTTGGTGGAGACTTGGATATAGAAAAGTCTTCCTTTTCCTCTTGAATCAATGGGAGAGCCACCACTACCCTGTCAAGAGTGGGTGGTAGCCTGGGCCTCAGTGTCGGGGAGGCTATAGGGAGAGATGGGGACTGTGGTGAGTTTATTTACCCATCTAAAAGGGGCAGCTGCCTCCTTTTAACCTTCAACTGCAGGCAGGTGAAGTCCTATGAAAATGTGGCCACGGTGTTGACAGATCTTGTCGTTTCTTTTTGAATGGAAGCCAGAAAGCTGCAGTTTTATGTGAAATACTCAGAATTTCAAATGCTGGTCCCAGGCTCTTTTTCAAATGCCTCACAGAACAAACAAAATGCATCTTGGAGCCAGGGAGTAGCCAAGGTTACATCCAACAGTGCTGCAGTGCTCCCGAAGCAGTGCTCCTAGATGGTGAGGGAGGGAGTTCAGCGATGGTAGAGAGTATGCATGTGTGCAATATGTGCATGTGAATCAATGCATGTGTCTAGTACACATGTGCTATATGTGCGTGTGGGTGATATATATGTGCACATGTGTATGATGTGTTCATGTGTGTGCACTTGTGTAGTGTATGTATGTACACATGCATGTACATCACCTGCATATGGACAGAGCTCTGAGGAGGAAGAAAGATTGAATGTCAGAGACTCAGGAATATGAGCCTAGCCAGGGTGTGTATGTGTTCATATGTATAAGTGTAAGTAGGTGTGTGACATAGCTCACGTGAAGGTCAGAGGACAAGGTAGGGGGTTGGTCCTTCCTATCTACCTTGTTGGTGACAGGGTCTCTTGCTGACCTCTGTGTGTGTGCACCTAGCTGGCTGGCCCTGGTGACCACTGTGCATACCAGGCCAGAACGGCCCTGGAGCATCCAGCGCTTATTTTTTGGTTTGTTTGTTTGTTTAATTTATTTATTTTGGTCTTTTTGAGACAGGGTCTCCCTGTAGCCCCAGCTGGCCTTGAACTTAGAGAAATCCACCTGCCTTTGCCTCCCGAGTGCTGGGATTAAAGGCATGCACCACCATGCCCAGCATTTTTTAAATAAAACATTCTTTTATTTTTATTTTACATGTATGAGTATATTGCCTGCATGTGTGTAAATGCACCTGTGTCATGAAATGCCTGCAGAGGTCAGAAAAGGTCAATGAATCCCCTGGAACTGGAGTTACAGATGATTGTTAGCTGCTATGTGGGTGCTGGGATCTGAACCCCTGTCCTCTGCAAGAGCAGCCAGTGCTCTTAAGCGCTGAGCCATCTCTCCGTCCCCTCCAGGGCTTGTTTTTATCTTCTGTCTTGTCATAGGAGTGCTGGAGCACTGGGACTACAGGTATGCACTACCATGACCAGTTTTACCTGGGTTCTGGGGATTTGAACTGAGTTCTTCACACTTTTGGAGCACATGCCACTGAAGCCATCTCTCCAGCCCACTTTTCCTCAGAAGGTCAGCATATCTGCCATGCTTGGGTAGAGCACCCCAAATACTGAGTCCTAATTTTATGCAAAGGCTCCATGAAAGAAGATGACCCATCTCTGAATGCCCTTACTTGGGGAAAAAAAGGTAGTCTTGCAGGCCTATGTGGATGACAGAGAGTAGCATACCTTAACATCGCTGTCCAAGCAGTAAGAAGAAAACTCAGAGGCATGTCGCACATTTTGTAAGCAGCATGGCAGTCGGGAGAAGGGTGGGTCAGCATGTCTACAAGTGTAAGGTAATGCAACTTGGGGGCCACAGGGAGACTGTGCACCCCTCTTCTATCAACTGCTGCTGACTTCACTTTGAGACTCCACCTTTATCCCATTCCCTCCCTAGTTCCAGAGGTGACACAGTACAGAATCCTGCAGGATGTACCTGAAAGACCCTGACCTATTATCACTTCCGAGCCTCACCTGAGGCCAGACTCCCCGGGTCTTCTCAACTCCCAACTCAATAAACTTTTTTTCTTGGACCAATTCAGAAGCTGTCCATCACCTATGTCCACGGCAATCTTAACACCTATTGATCCTCTTGGCTCAGTTTTTGCTCAGTGTTACTTTCAGTATTGCCAATCTGAGCATCACTCATCTTTAAAAGCTCTGAAGGCTTCCCCGACTGTGCCACGTCAGTCCTGCCTAATTCCTTGATTTTCCAGCTTCCTGGGGTGGCATTCTCCCAAACCCTGTCCCCACTTGTGTCTGTGGCCATTGTGATCTCTCCCCCCGGGCCTTACCAAGAGGAACAACCCAAGAAGTTCTTTGCTGTTCTGAACAGTGGCAGATGGGCGTTTATAAAACTTGCAGACATTTCAGCACTCTCTAACCAACCCCAGATGACAGAATCATCATCTTTGTGAATCTAATGAAAGCCCAGAGGACAGACTTGGATCATCTCCCTGTTTCCCGTGATGAGCCGTGATCAGGAAAACTCCTGAGAAAGACATAAAACTGGGGCGAGCTGATTGCTCCTTGGAAGAATTCTCAGCCCAGCCCCGTGAGACCCGAGTCCTGCTTTTTCCTGGAAACAACGTTTAGCATCTCTTGGCATCCCTTCTGGTCAGGAATTAGTCAAAAAAAAAAAAGCAAGAAGGAGAGAGAAGCTTAGGGTCTGACGGCCAAAATTAGATGCCCAGGGTCTGTCTGTAGTGACGTGTTCAGGGAAAGGGGTTGCAAACCAAGCCCACAGAGGTTTTTCATGCTGATTTGAAAATCAGGACCTTTCTCATAAAAATCCAGGTTGCGATGTTTTTTTGGAAAATCAAAACACCTGGCAGTTGGAGTCTGTCCCTGAGTGGGAGAAGCAGAGCCTCAGGACTGACAGCCAAGCCCACTTCATTAACCTTTATTCCCTCTCTGGCTGCTCTGAACAGCTGACTTCAAATTCAGACACTGTGTATATTTTTAAATCATTTTTAGAGCAGAGTGTGGTGGCACACTCAGGAGGCAGAGTCAGGAAGATCTCTATGCATTTGAGACCAGCCTGGGCTACAAATGGTGAAGGCCAGGCCAGCCAGGGCTGCACAGCATGACTGTGCTTCAATAAAGGGAAAAATAAACAATAAATAAATTTTAGATATAAGAATTTGGGGGCTGGAGAGATGGCTCAGTTGTTAAGAGCACTGGCTGCTCTTACAGAGGACCCAGGTTCAATTCCCAGCACCTACATGGTGGCTAGTGACCATTCGTAACTCCAGTTCCAGGGGAATCCAACACCTTCTTCTGACCTCCGTGGGCATTGCACAACACAGGTATACTTACATACATGTAGGTAATACACTCGTACACATAAAATATTTAAGAAAAAGAATTTTGGACATGGCTGGTTGGGACAGACTAGTGGGTTCTGAGAAAGACCCTACATGTCTGGTGCCTCCTCTGTGACCACACCCACCTCCCGCACTGACCCCATGGCCTTAAACCTGCCTCTTCTCACTAGAATGGTCTCCTTCCTTCACCACTACCCATGAGGCAATCTCTAAGTATCCCACAGACCTGTTACCATCTGACAGCTCATTTAATTTACATACCTGTGTTACGCTCTGTCTCTTCCATTTAATTATACCTTGATGAGGGAGATTTTGTGAGGTATACATGTTTGTGCATACATGTGGGTGTGTGTACATGTGTGCATGCAGAGACCACAGTTGACATCTAAAGTCTTCCTCAACTGCTTCTCTGCCTTCTTTTTCTTTTTTTTTTTTTTGATTTATTTTTATTTTAAGGGTATGAGTGCTTTACCTGAATGTATGTAAGTGCTATGCAATGCCCATGGAGGCCAGAAGAGGATGTCAGATCTCCTGGAACTGGAGTTGATAGTTGTTAGCTGCCGTGTGGGTGCTGGGAACTGAACCCAGGTCCTCTGCAAGAGCAGCCAGTGCTCTTAACCACTGAACCATCTCTCCTATATCACCTACCTTATTTTTCAAGATAGGGTCTCTCACTGAACTTGGAGCTCACTAATTGGCTAGGCTGCCTGGCCAGTGAGTCCCATGGATCCTCCTGTCTCTGCCTCCCCAGCACTGAGGTTACAGGTATGTATTGCCACATCTGGTTTTTTATGTGGGTGCTGAGCATCTGAACTTAGGTCTCCATGTTTGCATGGCAAGAACTTTATTGACAGAGCCACTGTCCCCACCCCAGGCTCTTTTGCTTTTGACAATATTCTCTGGAGTAGAGCCTGGTATACAACAGGTGCTCAATATGTTTTTTAATGCATTGAATGAGTGCAGTTTCTACGGTCAAGAGGTAGTGAGTTGGGGAGAACGTCCCTCTTCAGCTCCAACACACGCAGGTCCTTGGAGATAGGGCTGAGGGTTCCACCTTGTCATAGACTGGCCCCAGCCCTGCAACAATAAGCTAAACCCTCCCCTGCCTCCACTTTCTCATCATGCAACTAGGAATCTCAGAGGCTCTGACTTCCAGGCTCCCCACAGAGGACTCCTTCTCAAGCGGGGTGGAGGGGAGCAGAAGCTGGTGTCTTGGGCTCCATCTTCAGCATGTTCTAAAATCTGAGCTCCTTCCCAACTCCTATCTCGTGTTCCAAGCCCTTTCCTTCTCTTCCACCCTCAAGCTGGGCCCAGGGGCATTTAAGCCCAACAGAGAGAAAGGATTCCAGGGACTGATTTTTTTTTTTAAATTTTTTCTTTTCTCAGTACATAATAAATATTAGTGCCTCCCAACACAGGTCACATCACTTCAGGAAGGAGGAAACAGAGTGGGAGGGGTTAAGCAAACCCAAGGTCATGATATGCCCCCAAGAGTGGCTGCAGTGGGCTGTGTAGCTCAGCTCAGCTAGCTGATCTTCGACACCTGCACTTTATGCTAGTCTCAAGGCCAATGGAGAGCACAGATGTGACTCAATGGGTAGAGGCGCTTGCCATCCTGGTGGTGGAAAGAGAAAATCAACTCCCACAAACTGTCCTCTGACTTCCACACACACACACGGCACATGCATACACACAATAAATAAATATGGAAATGTAATTTTTAAAAATTTTAACTGCATGGGGATGGAGAGATGGCTCAGCAGTTAAGAGCACTGACTGCTCTTGCAGAGGACCCAGGTTTGATTCCCAGCACCCACATGGTGGCTACGAACCATCCTTAACTCCAGTTCCAGGGGAATCCGAAGCCCTCTTCTGACCTCCGTGGCATTGCACAACACGGGTGCACTCACATACATGCAGGCAATACACTTGGACACGTAAAATTAGGAACTGTTGGTTGTTTTCCATATCTGCTTAATTCATTCCCCCAACAATTAAGTGAGGGTCAAAGGGAAGGGGAGCTGAAGTCTTTCTGGGGTGTTAAAGAGGCTGGGCAGTGGGGTGATTAGGAGGACAACCTCCAAAACTGGACTCCTGTATACAAAGCCTGGCTTGACCCCTTCGCTACGTGGCCTTGAACAGACGTTTAACCTCTCTGTGCTCTCCTTGGCTCCTCTGCCCTGCGATGGGAATGGGATGTCAGAGCACCGTCTTCATAGAGCTGTCTGAGGCAGGGATGAGTTCACATCCACATTCATTCAGAACTGGCAGCACTCAGAGACTATCGTTATCAACTCTGGTGTAAGCAAAGCTGGGCCACTCTTTCAGAAAGGTAAGACATGAGGTAAACGAGACCAGACAGGAGCTACTCCAAGATGGCTCTGCGATGGCCTTGAGACACTGCCTTTGTTTCATTTTATTCCCTGAAAACAGAGCAGAGTTTAATTGCAAGTCTGGTTAGCACAAGGTCCTTGTTATTTGGGGATATTTGTTATAAGCAGCTCACAGGGGTGGGTTTTAGGAGTAAAATATTTCATTGCTTTATTTTCAGTTTTTGAGACAGGGTCTTACCATACAACCTAGGCTGGCCTCAAGCTCTAGACCTTCCTGCCTCTGCCTCCCAAGTGCTACAATTACAGACTGTTCCACCATGCCTGGCTTAGGGCATTTTCCTTTCCTTCCTTCCTTCCTTCCTTCCTTCCTTCCTTCCTTCCTTCCTTCCTTCCTTCCTTCCTTCCTCCCTCCCTCCC
>NW_008332217.1:181185-181882 GCF_000622305.1 Nannospalax galili | reverse complement strand
CCCTCCCTCCCTCCTTCCCTTCCTCCCTTCCATCCCTCTCTCCCTCCCTCCCTCCTTCCCTTCCTCCCTTCCATCCCTCTCTCCCTTTACCATTTTCTTTTCTTTTTTGGGTTTTTTTTCAGGGTTTTTTGTTTGTCTTTTTTTTTTTTTTTTTTTTTTGAGACAGAGTCCTAATCAATAGCCCAGACTGGCCTCAAACTCATGGCACTCCTCCTGCCTTAGCTCTCCTGAGTGGCTGAGATGACAGGCATAAGCCACTATGCCCCACCTTCGTTTCAGAGGCTAGAGAAGAGTTCAGCAGTTAAGAGCACTGGCTGCTCTTGCAGAGGACCTGGGTTCTGTTTCTAGCACCTACAAGGGGCTAACAACCATCTATAACTCCAGTTCCAGGGGATCCGATGCCCTCTTCTGACCTCCATGGGCATTGCACAGAACAGGTGCACTTACATACATGCAGGCAATACACTCATACACATAAAATAATAAAAATTGTTAATACTTCATTTTAAATTAAGAGGTCAGGGTCAGAGAGGTGGCTCAGCAGTTAAGCACATTCGCTGCTTTAGCAGAGGACTAGGGTTCAGTTTCCGACACACACATGGTGGCTCACAATTTCCTATAACTCTAGTTCCAGAGGACCCAATGCCCTCTTCTGAACTCTGTGGGCACCAGGCATACATGTGGTGAACATATATAT